>NC_073230.2:142138214-142442857 GCF_029281585.2 Gorilla gorilla gorilla
CTCATAGCCTCGGTTTCCTCATTCACAAATGCTTCCACGAGCTGCTGGGATATGCTAATGTACAAAAGGGGACAAATCAAAAGTTAGACAACACCAGATCATGGAAACGATGCTAGAGTTAATAGCACATACACAGTCAATGGGACTTCTTTTTTTTTTTAAAGAATTTAACCCAAAAAATGTTTCAGAGGCAAGACAAAGGTAAAAGAGAACATTTCACAGTTTTATAATCCCAACTCTACAAAAAAGAGTACTGCCCTCAGAAAATTTTCATAAGACAATCCAAAAAGCCAAAATGACAACCCAGATATGAACCAATCAACTCATTATTTCACATAATCATCTACATTTCTGTCACTCAGGAAAAGCTACCCTGCCTGAATCAACAAGAAGAGAATATTAACAGTTGTATTTAAGATGCAAATGTGGTATATCCTTGAGCAAAAACCAGTCTCATGACTTTGTCCTTACCACAGAGGATAACACATTTATAAACTGTGTTGGAATGTTTTTGTTCAAATATGTTTTACGTGTTTCAACAATCACAGATCAAATTACAGGTGAAAAAAATCCAGTTTATTTGTCATTCTGAATTAAAAATAGTAAATGAATTGGCTACATTATGAAACTAATATCTCAGCTAATGCAGACAAAAAAAATCTTTAATCCTCAGAGATTGGAGGTAAAAAGGAAGAAAGGAGAGATACAGATAATCCCAAAAGTCAGACAGTGGCTTCAGTTTTGGATCCAGTAAGAAACACCTACTCAGGGCCGGGCGCGGTGCCTCATGCCTATAATCCCAGCACTTTGGGAGGGCGAGGTGGGCAGATCACCAGAGGTCGGGAGTGCGAGACCAGCCTGACCAACATGGAGAAACTTCCGTCTCTACTAAAAATACAAAATTAGCCAAGTGTGGTGGCACATGCCTGTAATCCCAAGCTACTCAGGAGGCTGAGGCAGGAGAATCACTTGAATGCGGGAGGTGGAGGGTGCGTGAGCTGAGATCACGCCATTGCACTCCAGGCTGGGCAACAAGAGCGAAACTCTGTCTCAAAAACAACAACGACAACAACAACAAAACTCCCTTAGGTCTCATCCTAGGTTAAATTAAAAAAAAAAAAATACCTACTCAGACAGAATCACTTACTTCGTGGAGACAGCCATGAGCTGTGGGGATAAAGTCAGCGGGGGAGGGAAAACGTAGTTTATATCTGCTAGTACTCTGACACTGGGCTGGGAAAATAATATGCACATATAACTTTAAGTGACTACAAAACAACAATAATTTTAATCCATCATTGAGAACAATATAAAACAATAAAATATAACTATACAAAACTGAGTGTAGTAAGTGGCAAATTAAGAAGTAATCAGAGTTCCATAGGGATAATCAGGATAGGCTTCCTGGAAGAGGCAGGATTTTTACTAATTCCAAAGATGAATCCGGCCTAATAGAGAAGTGAGGAGAAGGGTGACAAATAAAAGAGGGGTAAAGAGGCAGAAGGGAAGCAGGGATCACAGCAGCTAGTTTAGAAATAAACAAAAGGGACCACCTTTCTAAATTAAGTCATCAAAATAGCTAGTCATGGACAATTGGAAAATCACTACCAAAGGTTAAGTGTAGGAAACTCCCCCCTAAAACAATTGAAAACCTCTCAGATACAATAATAATAGAGTGTTTGGAGAACAGCAGTAACATAGAAATATACGTGCAAATACTCCCCCCAAGCGGGCCGCAAAAGATATATAAATCCACAAAGTGAGAGAGCAAGCACTTCGGGGTGTGTGAAAGCAAGAGGAAGCAGAGTTGAAGACATTCTGCAAGTTTCCGCCAAGAGAATGGAATTTTTCTTAAAATATGCACACATCTGCCCTAAAGTCACATAAAATAAATGTGTTGATTTAAAAGTACCAGGCATCTGATATCTTAGTAATAGCTTTTCAATTCCATAACCTCTTATTTTAAAATCATTTCAAACCACAGAAAAGTTGTAAGAATGCCATAAAAAACCCACATGTACCCTTCACCCAAACTTCCCAATTAACATTTCACCAGATATATTTGATCATTATCTCTATACAAACATAACACGTACATACACACACAAATATTTTCTTCTGAAACACATGACAATAAATTGCAGACATGATGCCTTTACCCCTAAATATTCCAACGTAATTTCCAAAACACAAGGACAATCTGTTATATAACTACAGCACCATGATCAAATTAGGACATTAACAGCCATAAATACTATAATCTACAGATCGTATTCTTTTGAATCAATTATCCACAATAGAGCTTCTAAAGGGAAGGAAATCTGATTCAGATTCAATTCAAGATGATGCACATATTTTTAGACACGTGATTTTTTAATTTATTGTAGGCAGACTTAATTAAACTTAATAAATCCAAGGTAAACAGTACCCAACAATTTTATCCTACTTTGAAGACTATAATGTGCTTGTTAGTGATGTTTATTACCACTTCTCATTTAACCGCCAATACTTAACTCAACCAATAATGCTTGAGGGCAACAAGCCTTACTCATCTTTGTATTCCTCATAATTTATACACACTATGAATGTTTGAGAAGCAAAGTATGTTTGAAGTTTGAAAGATGTTTCAAAAAAACAGAAACAGCAGGGCTATTCTTTTCAGGTTAAACTCTCCATTAAGATTCTCCATGAAGAGAAAAGGTAACTGTACATTAATACAACTAGAGAATAATAGTGTCTGAACATGAAACAGTTTCTTTACTTGTGGTGTTTAACCATTTAGAATAAAGAAAATACTCCATAATCCACACTTCCACTGTGAACCTCTGAACAATGACTCCTTGGTCAAAGTCCTTTTTACAGCTAGTGCACTGCTGCTACATGCCATTGCTTCTAAGGTACACATTTATTCGTCTCTGATACCGACGGTATCTTCCTGTCACTGTGGACCAGGTGGTAGTCATAACATAGTTCATGACATTATCTATGTGAGATCAAGAAGGCAGTAGCATCACAACATGCAGAATGAAGGGCCAGGCATGGTGGCTCATGCCTGTAATCCCAGCACTTTGGGAGGCTGAGGAGGGAGGATCACTTAAGGCCAGGAGTTCGAGATCAGCCTGGCCAACATGGTGAAACCCTGTCTCTACTAAAAATACAAAAAATTAGTGTGGTGCTGCCTGCCTGTAATCCCAGCTACTCAGGAGACTGAGGCACAAGAATTGCTTGAACCCGAAAGATGGAAGTTGCAGTGAGCCAAGATCTTGCCACTGTACCTAGGCTCAGCAACAGAGGAGGCTGTGTCTTAAAAAAAAAAAAAAAAAAAAAAAAATGCAGAATGAGAGTCAGCAGCTTGGAAGAAAATTCCAGGATAGACAGTAGAGCACTCTTTTTAACAACTGCTACATTACTAGCACTCTTAATGGCACACAGGGTGACAGTATAGGAAAAAACACTCACATGGACAACATGGAGGCAGAAAATGATTCAGAAGACTTGGACTCTGAATGTAAGCTTCAAGAATATTGCTACCAATTCATTTCACTTAAATTTTCCTTTTTATTTATGAACATAGATAGAACAACTCCAATAAACATAAAATGAATATTCTAATGGATAGGAAAGCACTTTATCACAGCTTAACTGTCAAGGTTATTTCTTAGTGGAACATAAAATCTTAAAAACAGGCCAGGTGCAGTGGCTCATGACTTTAGTAATCCCAGCACTTTGGGAGGACGAGGGAGGTAGACCACTTGAGGTCAGGAGTTTGACACCAGCCTGACCGACATGGCAAAGCCCTGTCTCTGCTAAAAATACAAAAAATTAGCCAGGCATGGTGGAAGTGCCTGTAATCCCAGCTACTCAGGAGGCTGAGGCACCAGAATCACTTGAACCCAGGAGGCAGAGGCTGCAGTGAGCTGAGATTGAACCACTGCTCTCCAGGCTGGGTGACAGAACAAGACTCCATCTCAAAAAATAAAATAAAATCTTATAATTACTGGCATCTTAAATGCAATAAAACACAATATTTCAAGCACAGAGAATACTGCTCAATGTTCTTGAAGAGTTCCTTCAGAAAAAGACCACAGCCAAGCCAGAAAGCATAACAACAATTACACCTGCTAGCTTTAAACTTCTCCAAACACTGACAAGGTTCTTGTAAGCCAGTGGGGGCACTGCAACATTCAAGCAGCCACTTCTTGAGGCTGCATTTCAAAAGGCAGGATCTCTATCTCCATTATAACATGTTTCTGCCTCATAACAGGGCAAGCAAACAGCGTGGGGAGACAGCATGACACACACACCCCTCCAAACCAAAACACAGCTGCTCTGTTAAATTTAGACCTACCAACCTTGACAGTACCCTTTTAATTACTATTTTTTCCCTAATTCTCTGGGGTGCTTTTTTTAAACCTAGAAGCTGCCAACAGCATTTTTCTACTAGCCAAGTTATTCTAAGCATCATATCCAAATAATGCAACATAAATAAATTCTTCTAAAGCAATAGATTTGTTTAAACGTATACTCTTGCACCTTGATCATTTTTATTTTTTTCTAATTTTTAAATTTTATATATTAGTTCTAAGCATACACACATATGTATATGTATGAATGAATATTTAGAGATAAAATTGCATTTCAGGCTGCTTGAGGATAAACCTCAAAAAAAGACAATTCTCATTTATAAATGTTCAAAGACATATACAAATAAGCTCATAATTATAACTATATGTAGCTATATAACTATAGCTGCAAATCTAATCATTCGTTCAAAAAAATGTTTTGTCCAAGTATAATTGCAGTGTTAGGAAACAAAGACGAATGAAAATGGTTCTTATCTAAAAAGCTCAGAATCTATCAAGGGAATCTTAGAGATAACAGTCCATTCCACCATCCGACAGATAAGAACACTAAGGCCCAGAGAAATAAAGAAACGTACCAAGGTAAAACGGCCAGTTGGTTATAAGGTTGAGATAGAAGTATTTCTAGTCAGCGATCCAATACCATGCCAATTTAGTCTCTATTGATTCTACAATGTTCTAGGCATTAGGTTAGCCCTGAGTTAAGTATTATTCCAATGTTATAAAGAGCCCCATGGTGACTCAGGGCTGGCTGGTCCCAAAACCTGAGCCCCCTCATTGTATCAATTGCCTCTGTGCTAACCATTCTGCAGCTACAGACCTTCACAGACTCTGGCCTCTGTCTCCCTGAAAAATGACCCGACACAGCATCAAAGTATTTCCATGTGCAGGTACTAAATCCTCCCTCCCTCCTACAAAAAGTTTAGTGGAGGAGAGGAATGCAATCGTTGATAACTTTGAAGCAGAGAAAAGCAAAACAAAAAACCACCACCATCATACTTGAAACAGTGAATAAACAAAAGCCAACCAAAATTATATCAACTATTATAAAAGTGAATTGTTACAATCCCTTGATGTCACTGTCCAGCCATGCCAGCCCTGGGCAAAACAGCAAGCAGGAGAAAGCTTGCCTTTGGCATTAGCCTGTACTGCAAAAAAACTTCAGTGACTAACGAACTGTTAAAATGCTCATACTAACATATCTGTGGTTGACACATTATTTTCTTAAGTGACAAACACACATACACAGACACACATTTGTATGTATACAAATGTTTGCTTGTAATCAAAACTGCATACAGACAATAACTGAACGCAGATGTTGGAATCCAAAGTTGATATTTCAAACCCTCTCACAAGACATACGGAGAACCTGTACAGAAAGGAGCCAACCTTGACCGCAGCTATGGAAAACCATGCCAACTCTTCAGGGGTGCCACAGCTCATTTGTATATTCGTCATTAAAAAGTAAAATGCTATTTGGGTTTCCAAGTTAACCCAAAAAACCCATGATAAGCCTGAAGAATTATTCTAACAACAATATTTCATCTGTACTCATTCTTTCTTTGGGAAAATGCATTCTGGATCCCTTTGTTCCATAATGGGAATTGCCCAAGAAAGACTAGTGGCTTTGGCACACAGCTCCTATCACTCTAAACTTCCTCCAGATTCACATGGCATTTTCTCTATATTTTTCTCTTGGCAGTCACTGCTTTTTACAATTTCTTAATAGTTGCTTATTTATAGCTATGTTAGCCCCTGTCACTCTTGGACATCACAAATATAGTAAGAGGCAAAGCTGAAGGCCAGGCTCAGTCACGTCAGGGCTTAAATATCTATCAATATTCATGCTCCTTCCACCTAACCACAGTGCTGGCTGGCCATTTATTCAATAGGTATCTCAGAGCAAACTCTTGGGTCATGCACAGGAGGGATGGGGACTATTTGCAACACTCAGAGAATCTCCCACCAAATCCTGAGGCCTCTGCCTCTCTCTGGTCTAGTGAGCACTCAAATTTATACTTGGAAAGACCTACTGATTCAGCCCAAGCCAATCCACTGAGCAACACTCTGCTAGTCACGGGACACGTCATGAGAAGCCAAATATATACTTTTGCTATGACAGAGTCTATGAAGAATCCCTAGTAACAATCACATCTGTGGTGAAGAACCACCCACTTCCACTATTCCTTTAAATCAGGGTCAAGTAGATTGTGTCTCCCTTCCAAGACATTAATCTGAAGCATCCCATGCTTCAAAATAGTTGGCAATTATATGAAAAAGAAAAATGCATACATAATAATGCTAAGTGTCCTAAAGAATGACTCTGTCAGAAAATAACTGTTTTATTTAAGTTACTTGATGATGATCTCATTCAAGATTTCTTGTGGTTAACTGCATGATAAATACCTTCTGGCTATGATCTTTGTTCATTTTTCAAGAGGGCAAAATTTTGCATGAATGAACACACAAGAAAAGATGCTCCCTGCTCTTTCATCAACACAGAAACCACTACTCCCCACAACGTGGAAGAAAAAAGAAAACTGCATTAAACAATTTATCTAAAGGCATGTTTTATTAATAAGTATTGCTTCATTAGTGCACAAATGCTATTTTAATATAAAACATACTTTTAAAAATAAAGTACCTGTTAATGAGAAGTACAAGATCAACAGGCTAAAAAACAAACTATACCTACCTCTTCATTCTCAAGGTGACAGAAAAATAGCACCACTCCTTGTACTTCTGCCAATGCTATGCCTTTTTATTAAGATAAAGCAATATATTACTCCATGAAGACAAACTTCTTCAATGACTTGAAACAAAAATATACTGTCCAAATATATCCAACAACGACATTCTGCTAATACTAAAATAACTTAGTGCAGTATTTCTCTGACAGAGAGAATGAGGTCATTCTGCATAGGCTCACAAGAATTCCCTCTCACACTGCCTTGCATCTCTTAAATGGTTAATGAAGTCCCAAAGCACATGCTATGAGCTCCCAGTCCAAACTTCAAAAAATAACAATAAATATTATATAATGCAAGTCCCTATGTATATACGGTAAACATAAAAACAGGAAAAAAATGCATTTAAAGATACTTTTGTTAAAATTTGACAAAATTTCAAAAGTATTTCAAAAGCTTTATTGACACAAAATGTGTATAACAAAATTTACCCATTTAAAGTACCATGCAATGGTGTTTAGTATATCCTCAGAGTTGTGCAACAATCAGCAGTGACTCCCTATCCTTGTTACCACCACCACCACCCCAGCCCTAGGCAACCACCACTTCTGCTCTTTATACATTTGCCTATACTGGGCATTTCCTATAAATGGGATCATTTAGTATGTGGTCTTTTGTGACTGACTGCTTTCATCAAACATGTTTTTGAAGTGGAAAGTATTCTGAAGAAGCTGGGGATGATCACAGGCCCATCCATTCATTCATTCCATTGTCAAGTGTTTCTTGAGCACCTTCTACAGGTCAGACAGATGCCATATGGGTCACAAAGGAACCAGGGGCTCTCAGGTATGCCTTCTGCCCACAAGGAGCTTAATGTACAGTAAAGGTGCTAACAGAGTTATAAATAAGTAACCGTTTTTAAAATGTAGAGGGGCCTGGCATGGTGGCACTCACCTTTAATCCCAGCTACCTGGAAGGCTGAGGTGGGAGTATCACTTGAACCCAGGAGTTTGAGTTCAGCCTGGGAAAAACAGTGAGACCTCATCTCTTTAAAAAAACAAAAATTATGTATTCTTAATATATAATGATATGTATATAAAATATACACATATAATTTTGCATATACTTATATGTTTATAATATACTTATATATTGTAATTAATTATAATTATATTATCTATTTAATTAGAATAATTAGTTGAATATATTATATAATTGTTATATATTTATAATTAGTTATATTATATATTTGATTATAATTAATTATAATTATGTTATATAATTATAATATAGTTATATTATATAGTAATCATAATTATAATGTTATGTATTTATTATAATTAATTATAATTATGTTATATAATTCATTATAATTAATTATAATTATGTTATATAATTATAATTGTTATATATTTATTACAATTAATTATAATATAATTCTGTTACATATTTAATTATAATTGTTTATAATTATTATGTATTTATTATAATTAATTCTAATATAATTGTGTTATATATCAAATTATAATTAATTATAACATAATTGTGTTATACATTTAATTATATTATAGTTAATTATACATAATTATATGTGTGTGTATACATAAAATACTGACTGCCAAGAGAAAAATATAGATAAAATGTCATGTGAGTTTAGAGGAAGGCAAATAGGATCAAGAAAAGTTCTGTTGAGGTGACTTTGGAGGTGATATCTCTCCCTCACTCCTCCCCCACCATACTCACACATATACACTAATTAAAAATAGTATAAAGATGTAAGGATAGACCCAGGGCAGTGGCTCACACCTGTAATCACGCCTGTGCTTTGGGAGGCTGAGCAGAAGAATCACTTCAGCCCAAGAGTTAGAGACCAGCCTGAGCAACAGAGTGAGACCCCGTCTCTACAAAAAAGAAAAAAGTCTGCCAAATGTGGTGGTGGCACACACTTGTAACCCAAACTACTCAGGAAACTGAGGAGGGAGGATTGTTTGCACCCAGAAGGTCAAGGCTGCAGTGATCTATGATCACACCACTGCATTCGGCCTAGGTAACAGAGCAAGACTATGCCTCAAAAAAAAAAAAAAGATGTAGGGTTAGAGCCATTTACTACAGAAGCAAATCCCCACTCCTTAGCTTTGTCAGTCTATTCGTATTTACTCCGTGTAACCTCATCTCCCACCAAGTACGTGCATTTCAAATAAATATAACTAGTTATAATTCACAGAAATCACCAAGCCCTTTATGACTGTAACCAATGCACCCATCATCGCACATCATCCTTCTCCCAAGAAATGCCCTTTCTCCTCCTCGCCCCCACCACCAATTCCATCATGTCTGATTGGTAAACTCCTATTATTCCTCCTTCAATATTCAGCTCAAACATCATCACCACCCCTTTCCTGAAGTCTGCCCTGACCACCCTATGCAGAGTTAGTCGGCAGTCACATCTCTGACCTATTCATCTTTGAAACTCTGGCACTTAGTACAGTGTCTGGCACATAGCCAGTAACAAATAAATAAATGTTTGCTGGAACAAGGGCACAGAAAACCAAATGAAAGCCAAAGAGGGTAGACAGAAAGTAGTTCACTTGGCAAGAGTCAATGTGGAACAGGTAAAAGGTGGCAGTGAAGTTATGGCCCTGGATGCTTCTGTGTTAAAGAAGAAAAAAAGAAAAGGATACTTATTGATCACCTGCTATATTTCACTCAGCACCTGTATATTTTCTCATTTAGTCTCCATGGCAACCATGTGAAATTGGCATTAGTCTCCCCATTTTATTCTGAAGAAAAATGAGACAACTTGTCCATGATCACACAACTATTAAATGGCAAAAGCCCTCTGAACACTAAACATACACCACATGAGCTCACTCTCTCTCTCTCTCCTCTATTCAGTGGTGATTTAACTACCACCTTTCCATTTCCCATTTGAAGAACTGGGGTTCATTTCCTCTGTAGCCCTATTTCTGAAAGCATGCAATCACATTACATCACTACCAGTAAAGCACAGACTGTGATTTCAGTTGGCCTTTGCAATTGGGTCTGGTTCGGCTGGTTCAAGTCACACCTATTGAGGCACATCACAGATGATGCTGCAGGGCTGGGAATAGGGAGGTGTTTGTTCAACTAAAAGAATTTTACTTGGATGGAGAGAAAAAGGTAGTTCTCAATCAAAATATAACATAGCCTTAAAAAGTTTCAGTTCAGGCCAGGCTCAATGGCTCATGCCTATAATCCCAGCACTTTGTGAAGCTGAGACAGAAGGATGGAATGAAGCCAGGAGTTTGAGACCAGCCTGAGCAACATAGCAAGATCCTGTCTCTACAAAAAAAAATTAAAAATTGGCAGTGTGGGGGCACCTGCCTGTAGTCCCAGCTACTCAGGAGGCTGAGACAGGAGAATCCCCTTGAGCCCAGCAGTTCAAGGCTGCAGTGAGCCATTACCGTACCATAGCACTCCAGCTAGGGTGATACAGTAAGACTTCGTCTCAAAAAAAGAAAAAAACAAGAAAAAAGGTTTCAGCTCAAAGTCCTATAATCAATCATGAACAATTTTAAAAATCACCATTTTTAACAAGTTTTATGTCATCACTTTTGCAAATGTCATTTTTGCAAAAAAGATGAATATGGGTTATGAAATAGTGGCTATGTCAGTAGAGGTATGTTTAATAGGACAGGAAAAAATAATTAGAGGAAAAATTTATTATTTGTATGTTTATCAACCTTGAGCAAAAATACTTTTTCATTATACACATACATATATTTAATTTTCATTAAAGATTTTTTATTAAAAAATAAAATATGTCAAAGGTCAAAGAATCATGAAAACAGGATTATAACTTCCCATAGTCTTATAATACCCACTCTCAAAAGTTTCTGAGATGGAATATTAAAGCAACATTTTTAGAAAAGTTTTTAAAAGATTTCACAAAAGCAGTGTATGGGCTCAATCCCATCAGATTCCCAGAGAAGACAACATGTTATTAAGAAAAATTAAAGAAACATATTGTGCTCAATGAGTATCTTTGCTGTCCCACAAAACTAAACAAAAGCTGCTTAGCTGGCCTCATTTTTCCTACCAAGGAAAAAGAAACAGGTGATTGGCCTTATTTTTTACTGTAAGTATGCATGCACAGTTAAAGCCATCTCTTCTTGCTAAAAGCACAAGTTTCTTTTTTTTTTTTTCTTTGAGATGGGGTGTCACTCTGTCACCCAGGCTGGAGTGCAGAGATGCAAACATAGTACACTTCCAAGCTCGACCTCCTGGGCTCAAGGGATCCTCCTGCCTTGGCCTCCCAAAGTGCTGGGATTACAGGCCTGAGCCATCACACCAAAAAGTACAAGTTTCAAGAAGGGAAATGAATTGAGGGCTGCTAGAGGTATTTTGTTAAAATAATTTGTTTAAATGATTATAAGGATGATATTCAGAATCCGTAACCTAGCTGGTTGCATAACAAAACAATGTTTTTGGGGGAGCTGTTGACCTTAAATGCTGCTTTAATATTTTTGATTTAAATCAAATTTATCCTGATTTTAATAACTGATTTTCATTTCATTCCTCAGATCCATTCTCAAAACTGACACACAGCAATCAATATTTTATCTTATTGTTTAAAGTCATGAGATGACCACTATGTCAACAAAAAACAAATTGCATCTGAAGAATTTAGTGTAACTACCAAATGAAGCCAATCCGACATCATTATACGCATTCCCTGTGACTGTAGCACACAGCGATGAGGTGAAAAGGAAGCACTGGGTAAAAGCCCATATGAGCTAAAGCAAATTCTAGAGGTTTTCTTAGCTCTTTATTAGTTAGGGCTCCTCAGATGCTTCTGTGTGTTTGAGCACACGGGGAGCTCCCTGAGCTAGCTCCCTGGTCTCCCAGTCGTCCCCACACTGGGAGGACTGGCCCAAGCATTGGACCTTCCTTCCAACCCCTACCCAGAAGCCAAACCAAACCGCAACCTTCCTGGGCTTCCAGACACCGAAGTCCCCAGACTTCAAAGAGCAGGCCTCAGAGGCTTGAGGAAATGAATGATGGCAGAAAGACCACTCTTTCAAGAAGAAAATAAGTCATGATCCTCAAGTGAGAAGCTGAGATCAGACACGAGAAAAGCCACACAGGAGAAGATACAGTGAAGAAAAGCTCCACTCTCAAGTGTCCCAGAGTTTTGACAACAGGAAGAGAGCAGGGGGTTCTACTAGAAAAGGGACCCAGGGGTAACTTGTTTTCCAAGTTAGGGACCTACCTCTAGACACCCTAACCAAACCTCACCTAAAACTCCTAGCCTAAAATTCCAGGGGACAAAGGTACTAATGTCAGATTAACTTCGACCCAATGGAGGAGGAAAGTGAGGAGGGTAGCAGGAACTGAGAGTGGAAGGGTCCAAGAAGGGAAAATCCCAACTCACTACAGCACTCACCAAAACTTGTCAAGTCTACACAGATGATTTCCTTTCTAAACTAAATTAGTAACTAGGAGGAAGACATGAACCTCCACATCAATGTTTCCAAATCCAGAGCCCCGCTCCCTAGCCACTCCTCCACAGACTCGTACTTTTCCCCAGATGGTACTCAAGAAAGTGCCTCTTCCAAAAGGGCTTCCTTGGGTCTGCACGATTGAGACCTGAAACTGGCATTGTATAAGCACCATCAGGAGCCTGGTGAAGACACTCACACCCATGCCCAGTGGAACCAACCTAAGAGAAAGACCCCTTTTCCTGCTTGCCTCTTAGTGGACACAGGCACTTGTACATATCAGGCTTCATTATCTGATTTGCTTTAGCTCACGCATTCCACAAACATTTATGAGGCACCTAACTTTATAATACGGTCACTGTGGCTGAGCGTACAGAACATGGGAAGCAAACATTCACTTCTTTCAAAGGCTCATAATCAAATGGGAAAAACAGACAAGTAAACATGTAATTGTAACACAATGAAGTACACACTATTACAAGGATCAGTACTAAAGAGAATTAGTAACACAAGAAAAGGAAATTCTTCAAAATGGTATCAACTTGGAAAGTCCACACTGAGAAGATGAGGAAATGGCTCTTGAAGGAAATCTCCTCGACCCTCTGAGACTTCTTCTTTTCCTGCTTTGCCTAATTATCTGGTCTCAACAGGTCAATGTTTACCTGAAGCAAACACACACAGTTCTATAACGGCCTCGGCAAAGAGAGCTCAGCACCAAAGGGGGAGTGCTGAAGGAAGTGCCAGAAGAGGAGGTCCTGGGAGGACCAATGAGAAAATAGAAGCTATGGGATCTGGAGGAGAGGGGTGTGTAACGGGCAATGGCAGAACCACATGACGTGTGCTACGAGAGACGTGCACAGGGTACCACAGGCCCACACAGGTGGGGCATCTCACCAGGACTGGGTGTCATGAAAAGTTTCCCAGGGTAAGTGGTTTCTAGGCAGGGATCTGAACAATGAGCAGGAGTTTGCTAGACAAAAGGCAGGTAAGAGGTGAGATAGCAGTGGGGCACGGCTAGAAGTTGCAACAGTATTCAGACAGAAGGAACAACATGGTCAAAAACCCAAAAGGAGGCCGGGTGCGGTGGCTCAGGCCTGTAATCCCAGCACTTTGGGAGGCCAAGATGGGTGGATCACCTGACGTCAGGAGTTCGAGACCAGCCTGGCCAACATGGTGAAACCCCATGTCTACTAAAAATACAAAAAATTAGCCGGGCGTGGTGGTGGAAGCCTGTAATCCCAGTTACTCGGGAGGCTGAGGCAGGAGAATCGCTTGAACCTGGGAGGTGGAGGTTGCAGTGAGCCAAGATTGAGGCATTGCACTCCAGCCTGGGCAACAACAGCAAAACTCCAACTCAAAAATAAAAAAACTCAAAAGGATAAGTCTGAGGATATACAAGAACTTCAATATGACTAGACAAAGAAGTTCAACACGACAGACAAAGGTCTGTCTGCCAGCAAGGTCTTGTACAAAAGCAGTATTTGGGCTCAATCCCATGAGATTCCCAGAGAAGACTAGAGCAGGAGATGGATTGTACAGGACCTTGCTGGCTATGTAAGAGATTTGGGCTGCATCCTAAGAGGAAGGCCGGGGTGGGGTGGAGGGCTCAAGTTTCTAACAGAGGAATGGCATAATTAGTTTCATGCTTTGGAAAGAAACTAGGGCTGCAGTGAGAATAGACCGGGGAATGCAAGACTAAAGGCAGGGACCCCAAGCAAAAGACTGTCAGGGTAATGCAGGAAAAAGATAATGGTGGCCAGACTAGCGCAATGACGCCAGGGATGGGAGAAACTGCAAAGCATAACATAATAAATTGGGAAATGCAGAGCAAGGCTCTACTGCTACTCATCAAATACAGACAAGGTCTGTGAGTGACCCTTGCAGGACTATAGCAATGATGGGTGTGGACAAGCAAAAAAAAAAAAAAAAAAAACCCTATGAGAAAAGAGCAAGGTGCATGTGCATGAAGTGAGGAGGAAAGCAGCCGCACTCACTCAGCTGACAAAGGAAAGAAGTCCTGCCAACACAGTGAGTACACAGGGGTTGGTTGCTGGCAGCCGTGTACTTGCCCACCATGCAATCTGTCAGATGTTTCAAACACCTTGTGTCTTTATAGTAATGTGAGTTATCATGACTACCCTGTAACTGAAAGTAATTTCAAGCTCCAATCATTTGATGCTGGCTAATTAAAACCCATATTTCAATTAACCACTCATTCAGGGGAAGCAGGGCATATAGAACCAGAATATTGTCATAAGCATGCCATAGCAATTCGGTGATAAAGTTTGGAGATCCTTCTATAATGATCCACATGGGTTCCCGAGGCTTTTCAAGGAATACTCAAGTACAGTGACAGCTGTCAACAAAGTGTCAAGTAGCCCTGGGGGCAGAGAAGGTTTAAAAGGGGGACTTAAAAGCACTTACTGTTCCCTGGTAGCACTGATTTGGCCTAATACAGAACACTATAGGAGTGACTCGAATAAACCAGGGAGGCAGGAGAGGGTAAAAGAAAGAAATGAAATGCTGGGTCAGACCTTACTTTTACTTTTTTTTTTTTTTTTTTTAACAAGGAAAAACAAGATCATCGACAACAATAACCTACTATTTGGCTGACAGCTGGAAAGTCAATGGATTGATTTTGAACCTCTCTGCTTGCAATAGGAAAATGTACATTTGAAACTCCCTTGGGCAACTTATTATAAGAGATTTGGGCCATCCAGATGATGCTCTCAAATCTGTCAAATTCCAAGAAAGGCAAAAATATTGTTAATATTGTTTACAACAAATGTATGAAATTTAAATCAAAAATAGTATTGCTAAGTATATGTCCTATGCTTTATATTCTATTAGTTTCGCTTGACTAACCAATGCCGTATTTTATTTCACAAATCTTGAAGCATGATTACAAAATTTATATCTCTGTTTTATCTAGTTTTCTTAATATAGTTTTGGTGACACCCATGATTTGCTTGGTTATGACAAATAACAACACTTGTTCTGTGAGAAAATACAATCCACTATCCCATAATTCCATTTAAAGTTAGTGTCCAGAATCTACAGCAGCAAAAACGGGGAGCTTCTTTAAAACAGCGTCTTTTTTCTCTGCTGTCATTGAAATTACTAGGTCATAACTCCTAAGTTAACTTCCAGCTCCTGAGTACTGTGACTCCACGACATTACTATATTTCTAATCTACATTATACAACCTACCTAAGAAAACAGTTGCTTCTTTCTAGTAACTTAGGGGCAAGTAGGGAGTGTCCGGCCCACTTGATTTCATACCACCTAGAAGCACCAATGCAAAGTAAATAATGCTGCTGCAGTAACAAGGGCAGGGACCTCTGAAGACACAATATAAAGCAGCTGAAGCCAGTGGTTAATCCGTTAACTAGGAAATCAATGGGCGGAAGTTCCTAGTCACAGAAAACGATCGGAAGATGTAACTCACTGATGTTTCAGAACCTACCAAGCTTTATTTCTAGTTCATTCCCTCTCCCACTGCAGCACTTTCTTTGTGTGACTCCCTTTTCACCATTCTAAAATACTACGGAATACAAAACACATTGCTAATGACAAGAAAGGAAGTTTTCTATGCCCTCCTCTCAATTTTAAAATAAAGTCAGCCTAAAGGTTTTCTGGATTCTCAAAAATAAATCCAACATAGAGATGAATCAAGTAGCACAGAGAAAAGGTGTCCTAGGCCTGGGGAGAAAAGGACTGAAGCGTGAGTCAAGGACTGTCACTACCCATCCATGGAGCAGTAGTTACCACATCCAGCCAAGCCCTCCTCTGCCCTGCCACTCTACCTAGACCAGGCAGCGGCTGACCTTCCTGATTGCTAGTTTCCAACTAACATCCTTTCTTTACCTTATCCTTCCAAGGACCCACTTGCTTCATTCACCTTCCCTGCTCAGAACTCATCTGTTACACCCTAGCCTGCCATGCTGTCTCACGCATTTGAGGGCAACTTTCTTTCTTTCTTTCTTTCTTTCTTTTTGCAATAGGGCCAATTACGGACAAACAAAAATGCTTATGGGGCTGCTTCTTTACTTAACTGAAGATGAAAATGGTTTTATTTAGTACTATGGCGGAAAATACATATTCTTACCACTCGGATTTGTTTATTGGATATAAAAATATCAATAAGAAAACCAGCACTATATTTTTATGAATAAAAATGTTACTAATATCTGGGTATATCTGAAGGCACAACTAATGTAACTTTCCAGACTTGCATCCTAAAATGAGATAGAACAGCTCTGAAGCTGCCCAGGCACTATAGGATAGAATTAAACTCATTGACTTCAACCTACCCACCCATGAGACCCTACAAGAAACCTTTATCTGAATTAATCTGGTCTGTGTGCTAACTCCACCAGGATTACCTTCTACTCTAACCCCCCTCCCATCCCTCTTAGCCTCAAGTTTGGCTCAAGTTCACTTCCCCTGATGCCAGGCCTGCCTGCCAAAGCTCCTGACACTCTTTCTCTAAATTCCTAAAGCACTTTCCATACCTCTTATACATTCTATCTCACTCACATGTTCATTCACCTTCTCAAAAATATTAACAGAGGAGGCGACTAAACTAGTACTCATTCACTACACTGTAACATTAAATATGCTTTGACCAAACTAGTAATTCCTTGAAGGTCAAAGATGGCGGCCATGCTAACACTTGTTGACTGATGGAACTAACCATGAGTTCTTCAACCCTAGACTGTCGGCAGATTTCTTTTTCAGAGCAGAATATGCTGACTTAGAGAATTAGATTTAATGCCTTTAATTCAATAGCAATTAGGTTTCTTACTATTAGGAACAGTCAGGCAAATCAACCATTACAGCCCACAAAAAAAGTACACAGTTGAGACACTGGCATCCACAAAGTTTCACATATTAAAAGTTGGAAACCTAGATGTTCAGTTCTTGTAACTCGAGTCAAAGGAATAAGCTTATTTTCTCTGAACTCTCCCTACAGTGTTATGTCTAAATGAGCCTTAAAGAGCTGTTTAAAAATAACTAGGAGGGCCAGATTCTGGGAGAAAAATACACAGAACTTATACATGAATCTGTTTCCCAAAATTGGCTGTTTAGTTTAGGCTGTGCTATTTCCTGCTCAAATTGGTTTCCTGCAATTTGTTAAGGCTGCCAAATACTTAGTGATCTCAGTGATATACTTAACACAAACTGGCAAATCTTTCTTATTTTTCACAATGACGAGAAATTTACAGAGAAACTTCTACAGTGAGGATGATAATAAAAGTTAGGTCATTTGTCTTGTTTTTTTCCAGATTCGTTATTTTTATCTGGTTGCCAGTAGCTTACGAAAACAACAAAATGTCTCCTAATATCATTTCCTGTCTGTTTCTTCATATTGATTTGGGGACAGTTTCTTCAGTGGTAGGTAAGGTCAACCATGAGAGGTCTGACCTCATTATAAGCCAGAAAAACTAAAAGATCAGGTTGAAAGGAAACAATCAGTACCCAAAATTGATTTTTTAAAATCAAAAGATGCAAGATGTTAATGAAAAGGTAAGTTTATAACTATATGCAATGACATTTCCTTATGTCAGCCTAAGAAAAAAATTATCTGGTGTAAAAGCAAACCAATATAGTTGAGATAACGCAGCAAAAAATTTGAGGCAGCAAGGACACAGTTAAGTTATTGAGAGCACATTCATTTATTAAAGTGGCATTACAATCTGCTGTGTGTCACACAGTATATTATTTTGCCCAAACAGCTTTACATGCAAATACTTACTGCAACGAGCCATTGATCTGGTTCAAGGTTTAGCAAAAAAATTATATTTTTTATGAAAAAAAAGTTTCAGTAAAGTCTTCAGAGGAACCCACTTTCTTATAGTATAAAATGTATTCTCAAAACTATTTTTATGACAAAATTGAGTTCCTATATACAGAAATCCTAGGGCTCTCAGTTCATCAAATACACTGCCCTATATTCACACATATGAATAGCCTAGGGCTGGTATGACTAAGAGTCCTGTGAGAAAGAAGGCTTTTTAATAAATACTTAAAATTCAACTCACATTTAATATATAATTTACTTCACACTGAAAAATGTAAAAAAGGCGAGTGACATTTTTATCAATACATTTTTGTAGGCTTGAAAAATTATTTCATAACACATCTAAATTTTAAATCATAAGAAATCTATTATTGAGTACTAAAACTCCTAAATGAGACAAACTCAGAACAAAACATAAATGTTCAAGCTTCCTGCTTTTATAAGCCTATTTTTTTAATTCTAAGAAGAATAAGTCTTCGTTAATTTACACATAGTTGAACTGCATTCTTAACCTAAAGCAAGATCATTTCAAAATAGCATGCCAAATTTTAGTTCTTTTCTTGGGTTAGGTTGGAAAGGGTGAGAGAAATCATGTACTCAAAGAACCTGTCCTATGAGCCTTGTTGAGTCTTTTTCACATCATGGTGCAGATAGAAAATAAAAAGCACTGGTGTATTCTAGATCAGAGCTATGCAACAGAACTGTCTGCAATAATAGAAATGCCCTATATCTACACTGTCCAATATGGTAGTCAAAAGCCACATGCAGTTACTGAGCATAAAATGTGAAGAGTGCAACTTCAGAGCTGAAGTTTTCATTTGATCATTGACTTAATTTTCACTTAACTTTTAAGAGCCACATGTGACTAGTGGCTACCATTTGGAAAGTGTAGTTCTAGCCTGACCACTAAAACACAAGTTGGCATACTTTTTTATTTTTTTGAGATGGAGTCTCACTCTGTTGCCCAGGCTGAAGTGCAGTGGCACAATCTCGGCTTACCGCAACTTCCGCCTCCCAGGTTCAATCGATTCTCATGCCTCAGTATCCTGAGTAGCTGGGATTACAGGCATGTGCCACCATGCCCAGCTATTTTTTGTATTTTTAGTAGAGATAGGGATTCACCATGTTAGGCAGGCTGGTCTCAAACTCCTGACCTCAGGTGATCCTCCCACCTCAGCCTCTCAAAGTGATGGGATTACAGGCATGAGCCACCAAGCCCAGCCCACAAGATGGCATTCTAAGAGCTTTCAGTGCCCAGGCTGGTCACAGCTGGTCATGGACCAAAGAGTTCATCAGTCATTTCAAATGGGGAGTGAGAAGGGATGGGTCCCTCAGCAAAGCCAGAACTCTTCACATCAGTGGCATGCTCTTCGGGCCAGACACACCACAGGCACTCACAGAAAAGCTCCCGACCCATCCCCACTCTCTCGAAATATCAAAACAACCCAAGAAAGAAAACATTTTCTCTCCTTCCACTCAGGCCAATATGGGAAAAAGCTAGAACAACCAACAATTACTTATAGACAACAGGTTCTTTCCTTAGTTCAAGCAGAACATCACTAAAAAGCAGCTCCTTCATTCCAACTAGTTTCTATCACATCCTTTCTAAAGCAAGATGTCATTCAAATTAAAATAAGACAAAGTGGTTAACAGCATTTGCTCTGGAGTCAGACAAACTTGAATGTAACTCTCATCTCCATTGCTCACCAGCTGTGTGACTTTGGGCAAAATAATTAATCACTTCAAGTCTCAGTTTCTTTCTACATAAAATGGGTTATCACAGGTCCTTCTTCATAGGGTTATAAGGATGAAATGAGATAAGACGTACACAGGATTTAGCAGAGTACCTACAATGTAATAAATTTTAAGTGTCATCTATCATTACTTCAGTATATTGAATCATGATGATCATCACGCTAACTCCGTAACACAGGAGGTAGGAAAAAAAATCTACCTATAACAAATCATACTTTAGAACAAATTCCAATTTTAAATGTATCCATATATCATCATTCTTTTTTTAACACCAAGAAAATGTTTTAATTAAACTACAGAAACAATGGTTATAGCACAGAATATTCATAAGCAAAAAGATACACGTCATAAGCACTTACAAAGTTACAAACCATTTGCTCCCTTAACATTTTCCGTATTTTAAGTTCATACATGTAGATATGAACAGATTCACCATTTTGAGGAAGAGGAGGAAGCAAAGGTATATTTATCATCAGCTAGATGTGCTCACTGTATGCAGTGGTATTTATATGCAAGGCCCGAGTGACTGGAAGTGCAGTTGTTGGGCATTTTAATAAACTGGACAGCCATTTGTTTCTGCACGACAAGGCATCTTCTTAAGCCAAAATATTTGATAAACTTATTTTCAGTATCTCCTAGGTTTCTTTTATACTATGTTTCTACCTCCCTTGTAGTCTTGTTATATATGTAGTTTATCTGTCAAAAAAACTTTTTCCTATTTTTGCATCTTTTCAAAATACCTGGCTTGGCCGGGCACGGTGGCTCAAGCCTGTAATCCCAGCACTTTGGGAGGTCGAGGCGGGCAGATCACGAGGTCAGGAGATTGAGACCATCCTGGCTAACACGGTGAAACCCCGTCTCTACTAAAAATATAAAAAATTAGCCGGGCGTGGTGGTGGGAGCCTGTAGTCCCAGCTACTCGGGAGACTGAGGCAGGAGAATGGCATGAACCCAGGAGGCGGAGCTTGCAGTGAGCCAAGATCACGCCACTGCACTCCAGCCTGGGAAACAGCGAGACTCCATCTCAAAAGAAAAAAAAAAAGAAAAACCTGGCTTATTTATTTATGTAATAGAAACATTCAATATATGTCACCTGAATTAAATGTATAGAACTCTCCAGAATGAACAAAAGTAGCTACTTTTAAAATGGATAATGCCCTTAAATTAATTCAACAAACGATAATAAGCACTTACTAAGAAGCAGGTTACACTACCCTAGGAGCTAAGAATTCAGCTGTGAACAAACAGATGAGGAATAAGGTCCCTGGAGCTTCTCTTCTAGTGAAGATAGCAGTCACAGTGAATAAGTAGAGGAAAGGTGATAGGAGATGATGAATATATGTGATGATGTTGGAAGGCAGAGAGGGACCAGTCATGATACATGATGGAAGCCCAGGGAAGCAGCTCAGCCTATATTCTGTGTACCATGGAGAGCCACCACTGGGACATGACTTGACCTGATTTGCTTTTCTTCAAAAGATTGTGAGGACTTGTGTGTGCAAAGCACAGGGGGAAAGAGTGAAGCAGGGAGCCAGTTAAGAGACTTCTGCAGAAGACGGTCGTTATCTATCTGGATTGGAGATATAGCAGAGGAGACAGATGCAAAAGGAACATATTTAGACATGTTTTAGAGATGGAGTTGACAAGACTAGCTAACAGTCTGATGTAAGGAGTAAGGAAAAAAGAAAACAAGGATGAATCCCCAATTGGGGACCTGACTACCTGTGCCATTTAGTGGGAAAGACAGAGAAGAAAAGCAAGTCTGGGGGTGAAAATAAAGGTTGATTTGGGATATGTCAAGTTGAGGAATCTGTAAGGGGAGATTTCAAGTAGGCAGTTGTCTATTATAATGTCTGGAATTTCAGGGAAAGGTCAGGGCTAGAGATATAATTTTGGGAGTCACAGGCATCTAGATAATGATTTCAAAACCGTATATTGGGACAAGATTACTTAGTAGAAATCAACAAAGAACCCTGGACTGAGGGTTGCAAGTAGGGTGAAAGGAAAACCAAGAGTGTGGTCCAGAAGCCAAAACAAGGGTTTCTAACAAGGAAGGCATGCTCACTTTCTATCTAGCGTTAATTAACTGTGAATCCTCAACTCTCCTACTAAACAAGAAGCTTCAAAGGGGCAAGAAGTAATTCTTATTCATCTTGGTACCCTTTCCTCTAAACGTATCAGAAGCTCAATTCATGTTTACTGACTTAATGATTAGTAAGGGGCGGGGCGGGGGGGGTCACAATTGGCCCAAGTGAATGGCATTTGGGCAGGATCTCATCTTTCTCAATTTCACAGTCTATAGCCAGATTTCCCCCTTTCTGATAAGTACAGGAAAATCTCACTTAGTCCAAAATTAATCATCCCAATTATTTTCTTGTTGCCATTTCACAATAAATAGCATATCTATCCATCAACTGGGCAGTATCAAGAACAGTGCTGGACACATAGCTGGTGCTTAGTAAAATATTGGATAAACAGATGAGTGTGGCAGGAGAGAGAAAAGGGAGAAGAAACAGCATTAAGTCTCTTATCCAGCATGACCTACAGATAAAATTAGGCTTAATAATTCTTTATGGATTTCATTCACCACCATATTTCCATCAATAACTAAGACTGACTGTGACAAACTAAACCTTTTATAAACTTAGAAGAAATTTATTAGAAAATAAAATCATTTGGAATACTTCACAATTTGAAAATAGCAAATCAATATTTTCTAAGTTCGATTTTTTAAATAAATATTTATTCCTAAATCTCTAATATCCCTATAAGCAATCCATTTTATACAAAAAGATATGAAGTAACTTTCCAAAGCCTAGTAGAGGATTCAAGAGTGGGAAGAGAAAACAAAATTTTCAAAGACTGTTTGAAAATAGTTTCATTCTTAGTACAAAACATTTTAAAAGAAACCCCAATACTGATTTCTAATATTCCTTATAAAAAGCTAAACATCCAAATAACGAAAGACAGAATGCTAGAGAACTTGACTATTGAGTCAACTTTTTCCACTTATAATTTATCTCCTAAAAACCCTAAAATTAAAATTCAGCAATACCTGAGGCACCATAAGCACCAGAATACCGCTGAGACTTCGAACCAGATGGAGAGGATTCCTTCATTCGATCAATCACATTTTCCGAAAGCTGGAAAAGCAACATCAAAATAAAATCAATTATAAAACAGCAAGATCAAAAACCAGTGCAATAACATCCAAGTAATTTAGTCATCCATATCCATACATATGACGAATGGCCTAAAGAAATTAGGCTAAATCTAACAGCCATAAAACCAGAAGGAAGAATAACTTTAAGATTTCGAGATGCACCCCACAGCACTACTCCTTTATTTTTTCTAATGCACTGCTAATTGTTCATTATAAATAACTACACTCTTCATTTTATACTATGCACAAAATTGTAATCTCTGGGGAAATGTATGCTATATAAACTTCAACTTTCCTCCCCTAATCCTACACACTCATTCATGCATTAATGGGCCTTAGCTCCTTCCCTCCCTCTAGTCCCGAAGGAAAGTGTTCCTTCCCTCTCCCCTCCCTCCCTCCTGTTCAAAGCTAACTACATATAATCGCTCTTTCAACAGATTTCATGATGGATCAACTATGTGCCAGAAACTAGGCTAGACTCTGAGTATTCAAAATTATCAAGTGCTTAAAGCATAACAGAATAAACAACCATCAGGCATTTAAATACAACATGAAGAGTGCTACCTGAGTGAGTCAGCATGTAATGCAAGTATACAGAAAACACAATGGGCAGCACATGTAGCCAGGCTTTGAAGGCAGGGCTGGAACAGAGGATTAGGGAAGATTTACAAGGTAAGGAGGAGTAAAAGCTAGGAAGAGATGCAGTAGGATGAAAGTGCTCCTGGGTGAGAAAAATCACATTAAAGTACAGATGAAAACCAGAATTTGCCACCGTTAGACATCCAAGTGGAGATATCAAGTAGGCAGCTGGCAACAGAGCAGAGGCTCTGAGGAACACACAGGCTTGCGGATTTGAGAGTCATCATTCCCACAGTTACTATCGCGTCATCCTTTTTTATTTTCTTTACACACTTAACCACTACCTGAGACTTGCTTGTTTACCATCTGCCTTTCACTAGAAAGAAGGCTCCCTGAAAGCAAGGATTTGGCTGTCCTATCGCTATACTCCCAGAGCCTCACTAAGCCTAGTTAATTCAATGAATGAATGTTAAATGAATGAATGAAACAACATGAATGAAACAGCTGAAGCAAGAAAATAGAGAGGGGGAATAGTGAAAGAGAAGGTGGGGAGGGAAGGTAGAGCTTCCAAATTTTGAAGATTCTTAGTGAACTCTTCAATTGAAACAGTTTGAACTTGATCCTGAGGGTACCTGAGCACTACTGAAGGATTTTAAGCAGGGGAATGGCACGATCAGATTTACACTTTAGGAAAATCACTCTGGCTACAATGTAGAGAACAGATTGGAGGGCGACAAGAACACAAGCAGGATCCCTAAAGGAGGCTAAAGGACCAATTAAGAAGCTATTAAGCATATGTCCACACAAAGACTTGCACAGGAATGTTCATAGCAGCATTATTTATAAGAGCAAGGGTGGAAACAAACACATGTCTATCTATGGTGAATGGATAAACAAAATCTTACATATCCATACAACACTATACAACTCAGCAATAAAGAGCAGTGAAGTTATGACATGTGCTACAGTACAGATAGACCTAAAAATCATTAAGCTAAGCGAAAGAAGCAAACACAAGGGCCACATATTGAATGATTCTATTTATATGAAACACCCAGAAAAAGCATCCCTATAGAGTAGATTAAGTAGTTGCCTAGAGCTGGGGTGGGAATAGGGATTAACTGTAAACAGGCACAAGAGATCTTATTGGGGTGATAAAAATATTCTAAAATTGCATTGTAGTGATGTTTGCACAACTCAGTAAATTCATCAAGTGTTGAATTGCTACTCGGGAGGCTGAGGAGGGAGGATAGCTTGAGCCCAGGAGGTCAAGGCTGCAATGAGCCATGATCATGCCACTGTGCTCCAGCTTGGGCAACAGAGCAACACCCTATCTAGAAAAAAAAAAAAGTGTTGGAATGTAAACTTAAAATGGATGAATTTCATGGCATGTAAATTACTCTACAACAGTTTACTTTAATAAACTTTAAAAAAAAAAGCTATTATGGTAATCCACAGGAGCGCACACTTAAAAGGTATTTAGGATTTAAAATACTAACATTCACTGAGTGCTTATTATGTGCCAGGCGCTACACTAAGCTAGGCACTTCACTTATTTACTCCTTCACAGGCCTATGAGATAGATACTTTTGTATCTCTATTTTATAGGTGAAAAAACTGAAGCATAGCCGGATTAAATAACTGGCCCTGGATCAGATATTTTATCAGTAGCAGAGGAAGGATTCAAACCCAAAAAGTCTGAGTCTCAAGATCCCACTCAAGGCCAGGCGCGGTGGCTCACATCTGTAATCCCTGCACTTTAGGAGGCCAAGGTGGGTGGATCACGAGGTCAGGAGATCGAGACCATCCTGGCTAACACGGTGAAACCCCATCTCTACTAAAAATACAAAAAATTAGCTGGGCGTGGTGGCGGGCGCCTGTAGTCCCAGCTACTCAGGAGGCTGAGGCAGGAGAATGGCGTGAACCCGGGAGGCAGAGCTTGCAGTGAGATCGCGCCACTGCACTCCAGCCTGGGTGACAGAGTGAGACTCCGTCTCAAAAAAAAAAAAAAAAAAAAGATCCCACTCAAACATCCCTCAGCATCACTACTCAGTATCTGAGTAGATGTGGGAGTAAAGCAGAAGTCATCAAGGAAGACCCCAGGATTTCCATTTCAAGTAACTGAGTGATCCTCCTCCTGTATCAAGGGTCTCCTTCCCATTTCCACTTCCTGAACTCACCACTATCTGGCTTTTACCCTCAGTGCAACAGTGAACATTCTCTGGTAAAAGTCACCAATGACCAAATAAATAACTTTTGATATTTATGTAAATAAATATTTTATATTTATAAAATGCCTTATTTATATGGCTTCCCTTTAGCATCTAACACCTCTGGCCACTCCCGTCTTCTGGAAAGCCCTCCCTTGGCTTTTCTGACATCCTGCTGTCCTGGTTCTCCTAGGACTCTGGCCACATGTTATCTCTTTTGCAGCTTCCCCTCTCCTGCCTGCACTTCAATGCTGAAGGGCCCTTCTCATTCTATGTGCTCTTGTACTGGCACTCTCATCCAATCTCTTGATTTCTAACTGTTGTTGATAAACTAATAAATTCCATTAATAAATGCATTCGCTCGAGCTTAAGACCTATCTCCCAGAAGCCCGGTCTCCACACTGAATTGCCTAATGAACACCTTCCTTCCGGCAAACCAGAAGCACCTCACACCCAAAGTGTCCAAAATTGAACTCACGTTTGCCACATATCTCCTCTTTCTCCTGCCTTCCTTACCTCATTAATGACACCACCAACACCCAGCTTCCTAAATTCGAACATAGGGCTTGTTCTCAACTCTTCTTTCTCTCTTTCTTAGCTCTGACTTCATCAATCCCTAAATATTTAATGAATTCCTCTCTTCTCTCATCCCATTTCTCCTGCCCTAATTCCTGTACCATCCACTTAAAATGCAAATGTGATAATGGTAACTCCCTACTTCAAATTCTTCAATAGCTACTGTCTGTTTACAGAAAAATTCAAATTCTTTGTACAGCATTCAAGACTTCATCATTTGGTGATGGCCTAACTCTCCAACCTCAAATTCTACAGTTTTTTTCCTTAATATTTCATATCCTGGTCTACGCCCATCTCGTTGCCTTTACACACGCCTACATTGCCTTCTCTCCTGGCCCATTGGGAGGGAGTCACCTTTCAAGACGCAGTCTAAACATCCAAGCCTTCACTGACCAAAACAGTTGTCCACTCCATTCCAACCCTGCCTACCTAAAGCTACCATTCCTTGTGCCTACTGTTCCTTTCTCAAACTTCCAATACAGTCTCAATGAAAGAACAGGAATTAGCCTTTCCACATTCACCTTTCTGCCTTTCCACTAGATTGCAAGCTCCTATATATTAAGTCATTCATTCAACAAATGTCTCCCAGGCCAGGCACTAATCAAGGCCCTGTGATACATCAGTGAACTAAATAGTCTATACCTGAACTGTTACTTGTATCTCAGGGCCCAAACCAGAATGGAAGTAAGATGGAAAAGGGAAAGGCTACAGATCAAATGCTGTGTGTGCTCTTTGAAGGAAAAAACTACGACTCCCTTCTTGGAAGACAAGAAGACTTTCTATTTGAAAATGCCAGAGCCAGCTGCATCCTTCTAACAACTGACAGCCACTGGGAATGTTGCTGAAACCCATCTGAGAAACTGAGAAACTGAGACACATCCTAGAAAAATCCCCGTAAGACTGACTCAATTTATACTTGAGAAAAAAAGAGACCCTGAGTAACATTCAGTTACTGGCAGCATCAAGACCAGAAGCAGTAATTCCCCAATCTCTAGTCCAATGCTCTACTTTTAATAACACACCCCTTCAATCCCATGCATGTAATAAAAATATCACTTCCTCTTAAAGAGGAAAAAATAAGCTTACATTTTTAGAATCTTAAAGCTATTTTAACTGATATATAATATATATAAATCTCAAAAATCAAGTGTTAGCTATAAGCTTTCATCTGAAAAGTTACTATTTTCATCTGAAAAAAATGAAAATAATGTTTACCCCAGAGATTCTGTGGAGGGATTTTAGTGTTTTGCACCATAAACTACAATTGGCTACATAAATATTTGGTAAAGCTATTACCCATAAAGCTCCAACCACAGGGACTTTTTAATTCATTTTGGTTCATTCTTATCAACTGGGTCTGAGCTTGTACTGACTCCTTCTCTGTAAGGTGCATGAGGACTAGGCCTACAGCTATTGCAAGCAGCAGCTGCCTAAGTCCTGGTATGGGTATAGAAGGTGCTTATTTTTCTCTATCTATGCTCTCTAGGTAGTAGGAGTAGAATGTCTCTTTCAACCTAATCACTAATTTCTTGTTAACTTTTTTTTCTTTTTGAGGCCTCTCTGATGTCCCAAGTTGCTACTTAATGTCAAATTCTCACATCAATTCAAAACATTTCCCAGTGGGATGTTTGGTTATAGTTCAGTAAACTTGTAAGCATGCTCCAAAGGAGTATATACTAAACCTATTGAAGGCTTGATAAACATATTGTAAGGCTGCCTTATCGAGAGTCCACCTTTCTCTTGTTCTTACAATCATTCAACAACTGTATCCTTAGGCCCTTCCAAAGCAGCACCCTTGGCCATCTACTGTTGCACCTCTGCCAACTCCAAGCACTATTACCCTATTCCCAGTCTGCTCATAGCGACGTAGATATGAGGCAATAGTTTTGTTGTGTTATCATCTGTATCCAAAGTTAATGCTCTCTGAGCTGACCTTCCCATTGCAGTAGTAAGTTCAGACCTGCACACTCACCTGATCTCCTCTGTGAACAGGGGTACTCACTCGTGAAGCAGCTGACAAGCTTTAGAGATGCTGGCCAGGGTTATACACACAATCTGTAGCTGTAGAACAACTCATCTTTGTGATAAAAAATGACCCAAAATGGGGGTCGATAGTACAACATAAGCTTCTGCGATGGCAGCCTCTGTGTAAGAAGTACCTTGCAGTCAGGTGCGGTGGCTCATGCCTATAATCCCAGCACTTTGGGAGGCCAAGGCAGGCAGATCATGAGGTCAGAAGATCAAGGCCATCCTGGCTAACACGGTGAAACCCCGTCTCTACTAAAAATACAAAAAATTAGCCAGGTATGGTGGTGGGTGCCTGTAGTCCCAGCTACTTGGGAAGCTGAAGCAGGAAAATCGCTTGAACCCAGAAGGTGGAGGTTGCAATGAGCCGAGATCGCACCACTGCACTCCAGCCTGGGCAAGAGAACGAGATTCTGTCTCATTAAAAAAAAAAAAAAAAGTATCCTCTTCGGGAAACATATCTTTTCCTGAACAGGGCACTTGTTTAAGCAAAGCCTTTTCCTGTACAATGACCTATACCTATTATACTTGCTTTCCAGACATCTCTGGAATCTGCATCAAGGCAAATACCAAGGGCAATTTACAGAAATTATTTGTAGCAAAGAATAGTGAAATAACCCCCACACACATTGATACTGGGAATTACACCCTGAGGTCCACAGACTGAGTAGTCCGTGGGTCAATTACTCAACTGTATGCAAAACTGTCTGCTTATTGCATGGTTCTGGCCAGAATCCACAGCTTACAGATCCACAGTGCTCTATGAACTAAAAGAGCCACCATTCTAATATAAGGGGCAATGAAAAGAAGCAGGTCTGCCGATATTCAGCCCACTGAACTTGACTGTCCACCCTATTCTCTATTGCTCCTAAAGACAAATTTAAGCAAACAGAGCTTGCCAAGTTTAAATTTGTACTACTCACCACACCAATGTGCTCCACAGAGGGGGAAAGGCCATGTGTCATCTCCTACAGTCTTCCCACTTATCTCTTCCTACCCACCTTGTATGGTCTTATCCAAAATCCGTGCCAGAAACACTACCCACCAATCCAAAAGAAAGAATTTTCTCAGAAACAGGAGACTGGGTGAGATGGACAAAGAGAAAGTATTTCTACTCCCAGGGAACAGAGTAAAAAAAGAGGAACTCTTCAGTGGCCCTTCTAAGAGGTAAAGTTATGAGCCACATGAGACAAATAAATCAGCCTCCTGCCTCCATTAATTTATCTTATCTTCTTCCAGATGTGTCCTAGAAAATTGATTCAAGAACTCAGACCCATTTTTTCTCTCTTGATCCTCCTTCCACTTAGCATAGGTCATTTTCTGTGTGAGTATTAGTTTGCTTTACAATTACCTTTTTAAGACATAGGCTCCAAAAACTGCCATTATTATTTGGGAGAAATTACTCCCAAATAGTTACTTAAGAGAAAGGGGGAGAGGGAACCCATACATATGTTGATAGATATATATGAAATATGTAATTCTTAGCTTATGTTTGTGTTTCTTTACATTTGTCGTTAGTAGAAACCATTATCCCTACCTTTATAAAATCCTAGATAACTTAAGATGGTACTCAGCCAAAAACTTCATAGAATCTAAAGCTGAAAGAAACTAATCATCCACTACTTAACTAAATTTGCACAACATTCCTCAACACTCCCAAGGGCTGACCGAATTTGTAGTCTCTGATAACATACTCTCTTCAGAATCCTCAGTAATACCGCATATTAAGTAATCTCTTCATTTACAGTCTCTCAACTGCCAACACTTCCCAAAGCATGAGTTACGTTCCATATTAAGTATCCATACTGCCATAACTGGCTCCTGTGAATTTCAGCCTGCAACTTTAAGGCCCAGCTGCGGACATTCGTTTATGTCTGGAAAGCATGATAAATATATCTTTGAAAATGATACTCATTGAAGTTGACATTTGCTCCAGAAGAGTTCACTCACAGCTTTGATGTTTCAGATAAACTTGCGAAAGATAGAGTTGTAAGCACACTTTCCAAGCAGGCACGGCAGGTGCTCACAAAAATCCTATCAACCACATGTAATATGAGTAATGAAAATGCTTGGTCTTTCCTCTCTAGGAATTTATTTTAGCCTTGAGAAGAGGGCAAGGCAAAAGAGTGACCTCTCATCCAATCCATATGAGTAGTTTCAGATTCAAAGTTGGAATCAGGTGTAAAAATACAGGTTACTTTTACAGAAGAGGGAAGAAAAGCTATCAGTTGCTAAGGATAAAGGGAAAAAACAAGACCCTACAAATACCACGAAAAATAACACCTGGTAGGGGAGAAGAAACTTTAAACTTAAAATTTGAAGTAGGTCCTTTCATTGCTATTAAGGACCTCAACAATATAGAGAAACACAATCTATTAATAAATTCAGCCAGGTGTGGAGGCTCACACCTGTAATCCCAGCACTTTGGGAGGCTGAGGTGGGTAGATCACTTGAGGTCAGGAGTTTGAGACCAGCCTGGCCAACATGGTGAAACCCCCCTCTACTAAACATACAAAAAAGTTAGCAGGGCATGGTGGCACATGCCTATAATCCCGGCTACTCAGGAGGCTGAAGCAGGAGAATCACTTGAACCCGGGACGCAGAGGTTGCAGCAAGCTGAGATCATGCCACTGCCCTCCAGCCTGGGTGACAGAGCAAGACTCATCTCAAATAAATAAATAAATAAATATTCAGCATAGTTACCAAAAGCCTTATGTTGTTCACTAAATGTTATTCTTTATACATTAAGATAAATGATGACTGAGCCTGGTGGAGCGGCACATGCCCGTAGTCCCAGAGGCTGGGGCAGGAGGATAGCTTGAGCCCAGGAGTTGAGACCAGCTTGGGCAACACAGGGAGACTCCAACTCAAAAAAACCTCATAATTGCCAACATATTTACATTAAGGGAATGAACCCAAGTCATTATATGAAAAAAATAAATGAAGATGAAATTATAGATGCTCCTTGGTTTACAACGGATTTTGCTGAAGGTAATGCCAGAAGCTGAGTTTACTGAACGCTTGTCACTTCCAAACCACTGTCAAAAAATCCTAAGTCGAACCATCCTAACAGGAGACCATCTGTACTATCTTTAACAGTATAACAGAACACAGAATTAGCTTTCCAGCAGTGACTGACTCTGTTGAATTAGTAAGCTTGGTAAACTTTCATTTCTTAAAACCAATGACATAAATGCTAGACAACTGGTCAAAGTTGGAACGTTTTCTTCAGCCAAGCTGAACTAACCTAACTGCAGTTCAAAACTGAAGTTTGGTGCCTCATTGGCACCATGTTCTAACAAACTAAGCTAAAAACAATGGCTTATGGACATACTGAGAATGCGGTTTCTTATCCTTCCCCATGTCTCAGAAGGAAACAACATGACTATTTAAAGCCAAGAAAAATATAAAGAAATAAAAACCATCTACAACAGACCTAGACAAAAAAACACCCTCAATTAGGGCAGAATGTAAGACTCCCATTTCCCAGTCCATACCCTTTTAGGTACACCTGTTGGGGCACAACATGCTCTTATTTTTATTAAAATTTGAAGTTCACTTAAGTTCACATATCCATTCTTCTGAACAGCTCTAATAACAGCTATTATTCACAAGTGCAAACACTGTCAAAGTACTAGACACTGTGCTAGATATACATTATGTCAAATTCTCAAAGTAGGCTGCTTTGTCCAGAAATACTAAATACGGAAACACAATGAAAAGTGACTTGTCCAGAGCCACACGGCTAGTGAGAGGCAGAGATAGAATCCAACCCAGGTCTGCTTGGTTCCAAGGCACATGCTCTTTCCACTACACACCACAGCACAGCACTTTCAAAGAATCTTATAACTTTGCATGTGAAAGGAACCCTATCATAATAATGGCTGCCTTTTTAATGAAAATCTACAATGTGCCAGGTGCTTTACATACCTTACCTCATCTTCTTACAACAACCAATCAAGGGAAGTGATGGTATTACCATTTATGGATAAGGAAATAAAAGAAGTCAATTGTCAAAGGCCACAGGCTAATAAATAACTAACCTGCGATTTAAACTGATGTCTGCTTAATTCAAGCCAAGAAAAATACTAAGATCAACTGAAAAACATCTACAAAAGACCTAGACAAAAATCACACAGGCAATCAGGTTAAGTAATAAATATCTAACCTGAGATTTAAACTGAGGTCTGTTTAATTTCAAGTTGATACTCTTTTGATCATGAGCTCAAAGAAATCAGAATGACCTCTGTGTACTCAATACTTCAATGGATGTCACTTCTAGAGGAAACCGCAATGGGCTAAGTATGGCTACAAGAAACTTACAGTGCCACCAGACTCACAGGATTTCAGGACTGGAAAATATTAGAGGTCTGAGGGATGTACTCAGTCGCATTATTTTGCAGATGGGAAAACTGAAGCTCAGAGAGATTGCAAAACATTCATGTAAAAGGAGGATTTGAAGCAATGGAGACCCGCGCAAGGGCATTCCAGGTGAAGGGTATATTCTGAAGAAAAGCATAGAGGTAAAAATGAGCATGCTTGAACCGTTACCAATACAGGTAAAATGTACTATATGAGAAAGGAAAAAAAAATGAGGAATGCTGTCAAGTTATATGACCAAAGGACATTTCTTTTTAAAAAACAAAAATCTTAAAAAGGTTTTTTAGACAATTTTTCCATTTTAATAGAATACCTATCCCTGCTGTCAGTTATTCCATCCAACCTTACCTAATACTTGATATGAATCTCTGTGCTGTGGCCACATTCTCTTTCGATTTTGTTTGCTGTTAGCACTGTGTCTGTACTAAAGCATGAGAATATGGATTTATACTTTTTTTCTAACCAATGTCTTCTCATTCAAAACTTATTTTGCTTTGTCTTTTAATTATTTTTCACCCTGAGTTGCGTACTGAAAGCCTAATGGCAAGAGTCTTAAAATCTCTGCATAAAGCTTAAAGTTTACAGTAATTTTTTACTCCAAAGAGTACTAACTGAACTACAATAACTCAAAGAATACAGCCTCAGATATTTTATTACAAAATGTAGTACTACCATTAATTAGCATGATATAAAGAAATACTGGTCACAGACCAAAAACTGAGTTCGACAGTCTGAGTTTCTATGAAGAAAAGTTTAATAAATTATTCTCAAGGTAACAGTTTCAGAAGAAAAAGTTTTTAAACATTTTAAATATTTAAGAAGTTTTATTTCCTGGTAACAACTGTTAAAAATGATTTACAAATGTAATTTATTTACGCTGGTTGATAACAGAAAAAAATATATAAATTATTATAAAACTTTCTGAAGTCAAAATTGCTTTATTTACTAGGTTCAGGCATCATACGTCCAAAAATGTGAGGCTCCAAATTCAGGCGCAGCGGAGAGTGTGTAAATGAAGTTAGTGCTGGTATACTGACACCCTAGAGAAAAACCAGGTTTTCAGTTTATGTATCAGGTGCATGCAAAGGGCATTAAAAAAAAAGTGCTCTACAACGTTGGTCAGAAATGACTACATTACTTCTACTGGTATGAAAAACTGCAAACCCATCTCAGCCCCTATCAGACTGGCAGACACTAGTCCTGAAGCAACTGGGCCTAATCCAAAACTTCGGCGCAGCAGGTCACAGAGGAGGCGCCTGGGAAAGAGGAGATATCAAGTGAAAGTGAAGCAGGGAGAAGCCAGAAGCCGCCCCAGGCAGGTCAGAAAAGACTGTGGGGCTGGGAGGGAGGATGACAGGGTGTGGGGAGTGGGTGGGAGGAGGGGGTGTTATCAGAGGGAGAGCACTAAATGACACAAAGCAAAGGCAATCCTTAAAATGCCAATTCACCCTGGGAGACAGGGTGTGCACAGTGGAAAAGCAGGGTTTGGGTCCTGAACCCAGGAAAACTATTTCACAGACAGGTACACCGAGGCATGCGTTTCAAATACGGTCCTGCTACAAGGGAGCAGTACAGTTACGAGTAGACCGTGAGCCCTTGTAGGGTATAATTCAACCTGGAATTCCCCGCCCGCCGCAGCAGTGCCTAGCACTTGGCACAACCAGGAACTATCTCTGAATGAATGTCCCACGTCTTGAAACTCTGGGCTTCTTCCCAGACACCTGGGCTTCTGGCCTTACAACACTAGGGTCCAGGACGGGAGAAACCAGGCTGAGTGGGTCCGGAGAAGATGGGGCCTTGGGGTCCGAGTCCAAGCACTGGCCCTCCGCCCGTCCACGGGCACTCACCCGGATGCCCTTCACCACGGTGATGTTCTCATTCTCGTCCGCCTCGAAGGTGACCCGGCGGGTGCTGGTGGTCCCACCCATGATTCCGGTTCCTGCCCCAGCGGAGACCTCGTGGGGAACCACGAGCACTTCGGGGCCCCCGCGCCCACACGCGCGTGGAAGGGCCTGGATTCTTTTCCCGCACAGCGGGAGCAAGGCCACGACCCCCAGAAGCAAGGAGAAGGCGCCGGTCCTGAGCTCCCGCCTCCTCCGGTCACGCGCCGCAACAAAAACGCCTCAGGTTGGTCGGAGATGCGAACTGCCCGCCTCTGTTCGGCGAGGGCGCCCGGATTGGTTCACCCGACCCGGATGCTATGGCAACAGGTGGTGTTTGATACGCTTTCTGAGGAGTCCCTGGGTGTAGTGGGAACTGTGGTCTCGATCTGGCGCGGTGGGTGCTGGGACATTCTCTCCCCGCGCCTGAGCGCGCTAAGGGAGCACGGCATTCTGGGAGTTGTGGTTTTGACTCCCCAGAGACGCCTAACTGGGCAACTTTTTGAAGACATAATTCTAGAAATTTAGGCCACTGAGTTCAGAGACACAATCTTTCTCTCAAAGGGACTCACAGTTTAATGAAAAAGATGCATGATCCTAATGAAGCCATTCCTAGTGTTCTATACACAAATTCCTGGCTCAAAACTTAGCGTTTCATTACCGTCGTGGGGTAGCTTAATGAAGACTACTTCTGAGAAATGCCTCGTTAGGTGACCCTGTGATGTCTGTGGTTGTGCAAACATCATAGAGTGTACTTACACAAACCCAGATGGTGTAGCCTACTACACACCTGGGCTACTTGGTGTAACCTATTGCTCCCAGGCTGCAAAGATGTACAGCATGTTACTGTACTAAATACTGTTGGCAATTGTAACACAGTGGTATTTGTGTGTACAAATATATGTAAACATAGAAAAGCTACAGCAAAAACAGTGTAAAAGTGATTGCTTTGGCAACACATCTAGGACAATTTGAACAATACAGAGATTAGCACAGCCCCTGAGCAAGGTTGACACATGAATTTCTGAAGCATTCCATTAAAAAAAAAAAATCAAAGATAAAAAATGGTACGCTTCTATAGGGCACTTACCATGAATGGAGCTTACAGGACTGGAAGTTGCCCTGAGTGAGTCAGTGAGTGAGTGGGGAGTTGCATGTGAAGGCCTGGGATGCAACTATGCAGTACTGTACCTTTTATCAACACTGTACACTTAGGCAACACTAAATTTATTTTCAAATATTTTCATTCTTCAAGAATAAATTGACCTTAGCTTACTGTAACTTTTTAAATTTATAAACTTCTTTTTTTGTGACTTTTTGACTCTTTAATAACACTTAGCTTAAAACACAAACACACTATATAGCTGTACAAAAATATTTCTTTCTTTATATACTTAGTCTATAAGCTTTTTCTATTTTTGAAATTATTTACTTTTTACTTTTTAAACATTTTTGTTAAAAATTAAGACAAACACACACACATTAGCCTAGACCTACACGGGGTCAGGATCATCAATATCACTGTCTTCCACCTTCACATCTTGTCCCACTGAAAGGTCTTCAGAGGCAATAGCACGTATGGAGCTATCTCCTATGATAACAGCACCTTCTGTAACACCTCCTGAAGGACCTGCCTGAGGCTGTTTTACAGTTAACTTTTTTATATAAGTAGAAAGAATGCACTTTAACCTAAAGATAAAAAGCATAGTATAGTAAATACTAGGAGACAGGAATTTTCCAGCTCCATTATAATCTTATGATTCCACTGCCAGAAATGAGGTTCTTCTTTGACTGAAACACTGTTATGCAGTACATGAATGGTGGCATTTTAGTCGTAGCCATAAAATAAAAAAATAAAAAACATGAACGTGTGTTTGGTCCATGTCTCTTGTCTCATGAACTATGTATCTGTATCTTTTTCTTTTTGTAAAGTAAAATTTTAAGTACTATGGTTTTCAAACCTGTCTATGAGAAAATACATTTCTTCATAGAATAAATTATTTGCACCAAGTATGTAGAGAATTTACTTTCCACTTTTGTGTCTCCTTCTACTACTAGTTCAGTTACATAAGTTAGGCCATAATAGGGTTAGGCAGAGAAAAGTTAAGTAATTGCCAAAGATGGCATAAATTAGTGGAGGAATTAAAACTACATCAGAAAAGTTGAGATGATCTATTGTGGAAAGTTCCTATTAATAGTTCAACATTTCACCTCTACGAGACCAGTACATAGTTATTAGGTTATTCATCTACATATTTCCTTTTTGCTAAACACACTGTTACATATAAGTTTAGCCATATGACCTTAGTTTTACAGAGGCAGATGATTCTCAATAGAAATTAGGTTAATGATGGTACTATTCTTCAATTAATCCCTCTCAACATTAAAAGCAGCAGGCCACAACACACCATGGCATTCTCTTATGCCAAAGGCATCTACAATGCAGTCGCATTTTTGAGCTTCAATTATGTGCTGATCTATTACTGTATGTATCTTTTTTTTTTTTTTTCTGAGACAGAGTCTCGCTCTGTCACCAGGCTGGAGTTCAGTGGCACAATCTTGGCTCACTGCAACCTCCGCCTCCCAGGTTCAAGCAATTCTCCTGCCTCAGCCTCCGGAGTAGCTGGGACTACAGGTGCGTGTCACCACACCCAGCTAATTTTTTTGTATTTTTAGTAGAGATGGGGTTTCACCATGTTGGCCAGGATGGTCTCCATCTCCTGACCTCATGATCCTCCCACCTCAGCCTCCCAAAGTGCTGGGATTATAGGCGTGAGCCACCGCTCCCAACCTTACTGTATGCATCTTTAGAGCAGAAACTATATCTTTTTAATCTCTATATCCCTGGTCAGTAGCAGAGTGTTGATTACATCTCATCATTATATTCTTTTAAAATTGTACTATGTTACTTTGCAGTTATGAGACTATGTGCTACTTTGTACTTGTTCTCAAGTTTCCTTCTTTTTTTTTTTTTTTTTTTTTTGAGAGAGAGAGGGTCTTGCTTTGTTGCCTAGGCTAGAATGCAGTGGCCCAATCACGACTCACTGCAGCCCCAACCTCCCAGGTTCAAGCAATCCCTCCCAGTTCAGCCTCCCCAGTAGCTGTGACTACAGGTGTGTGCCACCACACCTAGCTGTGGTCTCACTATGCTGCCCAGGCTGGTCTCAAACTCCTGAGCTCAAGCAACCTTTCTGCCTTAGCCTCCCAAAGTGCTGGGATTACAGGCATTAGCCACCATGCCCAGCCTAACTCTTTCTTCTACTGGGAACTAAAGCTCCAAGGAATTATGACTTTCATTTTTTGGGGACCCTCCCCTCCAAAAACACACTCTCACTTATTACCCCAATATATAGGGCATATCGGAGGTTCTATATAACACATATGCTCAACAAGCACTTACGAAAATAACCGAGTACAAAGAAAGCGTTCCTTGGAGAGAATAGAGAGATGAAGAAACCACAAGTTGTCTTAAATATATATATATCTCTCTCATTAGAATATTAAGTAGAGTTCTTTCAACCAAATATATTAAAGATGATGAATGCCAAGCATGAGAAGGTAGTGCAGTGCCTTCATGTTTTATGATTCAAACACATATAAGTGGTCTTATCAAACAGACAATCCAAAAATGTTTTAGACATCCTAATGCGTTTTAACCAACATTACAAAGATGCCTTCTGAGTTTAAAAAAAATGCAATGTATTCTTTAAAACAAAATGCCTTCTCTAACAATATTGTTCTATCCATGTCAATTTCCAGGCCAGTCATGCCTATACAATCCCTTCTTGAGCTACCCAGAACTTGTGGCCTCCCTTTCCTTCTGGCTACAACTTATTAATAGCCATCTAATCCAAAGCAGCATTTACTAGCCAGACACCTATGAGCTAGAATGCAAAGCTTTGCCCTAAGAAAAATAATAGCTAATACTTCAGCTACTCAGATTCTCCATGTTTTTCTCCGTTTTCTCTATCTCTGTATTCACTTTCTCAAATTTAAACTTGAAAATTCAGAGCATACAAAAAGATAGCAAGAAGAGAAGTTATAACACTGAGTCTGTACCATGAAGAATCATGGCAAACTAAAGATAGGTGGAAGAAGAAACTGCAAGAAAAATAAAAGGCATCCAGACTGGAAAGAAAGAAGTAAAACTACCTCTATTCGAAGATAACATGATCTTACAAATAGAAAAATCTTACAGAATCCACTGCAAAACTAATTAGAACTAATAAAAAAAACTCAGCAAGTTTGCAGGATACAAGATCAACATATAAAAATCAATTGTAGCCGGGTGCTGTGGCTCACACCTGTAATCTCAGCACTTTGGGAGGCCAAGTCGGGCAGATCACCTGAGGTCAGGAGTTTGAGACCAGCCTGGCCAACATAGTGAAACCCCGCCTCTACTAAAAATACAAGAATTAGCCAGGCGTGGTGGTGGGCACCTGTAATCCCAGCTACTCAGAAGGCTGAGGCAGGAAAATTGCTTGAACATGGCGGGCGGAGGTTGCAGTGAGCGGAGATCGCGTCACTGCACTCCAGCCCCGGAGAGAGAGTGAGACTCCATCACACACACACACAAAAAAACTGTATTTCTATACACTGGCAATTAACAAGCCAAAAATGAAATGAGGAGAGCAATTCCACTTACAGTAGTATGAAAAACAATTCAAATGTTCATTAATTGATGAATGGAAAAACAAAATGTAATATATCCAGAAAATGGAATATTAATGGAGAATAAAAAGGAAGAAAGTACTGATATATACTACAATATGGATGAACCTCAAAGACATTATGCCAAGTGAAAGAAGCCAGACAAAAAAGGCGGTTGAAATGTTCAGAATAGGCAAGTCCATGGAAAACAAAAGAAGATTAGGCTTGGAGAGGGTAGGAGGAGGTGAGATGTAGAGTAACTTCTAATTGGTACATAGTTTCTTAACTTCTAATTGGTACATAGTTTCTTTTGGAGGAGTGATAAAAATGCCTAAAATTAGATTGTGATGGTTGCACAATGCTGTAAGTATGCTGAAATTTATTGAAATGTACACTTCAAATGGATGAACTTTATGACATGTAAATTACATATTAATAACACCGTTAAAGGTATTAGCTAGGCATAGTGGTATGCACATATAGTCCTATTTATTCTGGAAGCTGACGTGGGAAGATCACTTGAACCCAGGACTTGGAGGCCACCGTGAGCTATAAATGTGCCCCTGCTCTCCAGCCTGGGCAACAGAGCAAGACCCTGTCTCTAAATAAATAAGTAAAGCTGTTAAAGAATGTATAGTTATTAAGATAGCTTGAGAAAGATTTTTTAAAAAAGAATGTATAGTTAGTTAAACATGATAGAAATTATCATTTTTTAAAGTCCAAATCTTTTTTTTTGAAAAAACAGGAAAAAGAAAAAAAAACTGTGAGCAACTTTGTAATAGTGAAATACAAGCCAGTTAAAAGGGAGACTAGCATAAAGCAAGCCCTTAAAAATTAGTTTAGTCTTGGCCAGGCACGGTGGCTCACGCCTGTAATCCCAGCACTTTGGGAGGCTGAGGTGGATGGATAACCTGAGATCAGGAGTTCGAGACCAGCCTGGCAAACATGGTAAAACGCTGTCTCTATTAAAAATACAAAAATTAGCCAGGCCTGGTGGCAGGCACCTGTAATCGCAGCTACTCGGGAGGCTGAGGCATGAGAATCGCTTGAACCTGGGAGGCAGAGATTGCAGTGAGCTGAGATTGCACCACTGCACTCCAGCCTGGGCAACAGAGTTAGACTCTGTCTCAAAAAAAAAAAAAAAAAAAAAATAGTTTAGTCTCACAAATACAGAGCACTGATGTGAAGACCCAGGACTCCAGAAGCTTCTAGGGATGCCTAGGATTCAGAAAGGCCTTCCAACTGAAGTCTTTATAATGGCCGGCTCTGCCCAGGCTGCTGGGCTTCTGGAGGCCCAGTCGTGCAATGCTTCCTAGGTTCTGGGGCACATACAGCGTTACCAGAGGATCTTCCTCATCATATGAGCCTTCCCAAATATCAATAACAATAATGCAACATATTTTCTTCAGTCTCCACCCAGGAAACAAGCACTCTAGGTATTGAATGTCAGCAGTTTACTTTGATACAGAGCTGAGAACTGAGCAGTAATTTGGTTTTTCACAAATCTTAGCTTGACCACTAAGCAATATTACCTTCCAACTCCTTTGTTCTTTTTCCCTTTTCCACCACGTCAAATCTTTGCAATGAATGCTGGAAAAAAGAGAAAGAAGGAAAAGAGGGAGGGAGGGAGAAAGTAAAAATTCAGTCATCCCTAATGATCTCCTTCCCCTAAAAAGAAAAATATATATATACCTAAACTTCCAAATCAGCCAGGTGCAGCTGCTCACACCTATAATCCCAACACTTTGGGAGGCTGAAATGGGAGGATCACTTGAGCCCAGGAGTTCACGACCAGCCTGGGCAACTTTCAGACCAGCCTGGGCAACCTGGCAAGACCCCATCTCTACAAAAAATACAAAATTTACTCAGTGGTGATGTGCACCTGTCATCTCACCTACTGAGCAAGCTGAAGTCCAAGGATCACTTGAGCCCAGGAGGTCTAGGCTGCAGTGAGCCATGATCGTCCCACTGCACTCCAGCCTGGGTGACAGAGTGTGACCCTGTCTCAGAATAAATAAATGAATAAAAATAAACTTTCAAATGACTCAAACAGACAAAATTACAGAAGGTTTGCTCTATGTACGCCAATTTTTCAATCCCACCTTTAAACAAAAAGTAGGAAAAGGCCTAATCCTGGCGACCTCACTTCTGCTACTCCTTCACACACCACTTGACTGTCCCTGCTCTACTTGGTGGGAATGTAGAAAGATATGGATGAGAAGCAAAGGTAAAAATAGAAAGAATGTGACATGGGATAATGAGGGAGAGGGAGGAGAGAGACCCGTTCTTGGTCCCCAGCTAGAAAAGCTAATCATTGTGCTGTTCATCATAGCCCCCTCCCTCCCCAGCAATTCTGAGTAGCATGCTAGCTGCACAGTAGAGCACTTGGATTCTATGACCTGTGCTGAAATAGAATATAGATCTAATGATGGTGTTTTCTGAGCTAAAAATTGAAGCAATTGCTCTATTATTTGTGAACTTAAAGAGACAATGAAATCAGTCCTTGAAATCAGGATTATCCTGCAAAATCTAGGACATATAGTTGCCATAGTTATAGCAAACCAATTAAAATCACTGAAAAGTGCCTCGTGTGTAGTGCAATCAATACAGAGACAATCTGAAAATATGGACTAAGACATATTTGACAAGCCATAATAGCGCATCAGCTTTAAAACTTTTTCCACCAATTATTGTTTGTAGAATCATATAAAAAAAAGAAGTCCTAAAACAGTATTGTGTGTGTGTGTGTGAGCATGCATGCGGATGCATGCACATGTGCTTATGTGACATATCTTGAAACAAGAATTTTGAGCAGCACACTTGAAAAGATTAAAAACTCAAAATGGCATAAAATAAGTAATCAATAATTAGAAGGCATTTACAAGTACAGTATAACTATGCGACTTTGAAAATACCCACAGCTATGGCATGAATCACATAGTCTCCCTTTAGTAGCCATAATGATCAAGTGATTTAGTGCATTGATCCAGTAGAACTGATTCACTGTACTGCCCGTGTGTCTAGTAAAATCATAAGGCAGAGATCCCCCCATGTTTCAGAAACCACTCCATCTATCTTTGGCTTTCAACTAATAGTACCTTTGTGATAAGGTTTGGCTGTGTCCCCATCCAAATCTCATCTTGAATTGTAATAATCCCCACGTGTCAAGGGTGGGACCAGGTGGAGATAATTGAATCATGGGGTCAGTTTCCCCCATACTATTCTCATGATAGTGAATGAGTTCTCAGGAGGTCTGATGGTCTTATAAGGTGCTTTTTCCCCTTTAGCTCAGCAATTCTTCTTGCTGCTGCCATCCAAGAAGGATGTGTTTACTTCCCCTTCCACCATGATTGTAAGTTTCCTGAGGCCTCCCCAGCCATGCTGAACTGTGAGTCAATTAAACCTCTTTCCTTTATAAATTACCCACTCTTGGGTATGTCTTTATTAACAGTGTAAGAAAGGACGAATACACTTTGCTACTAAGTCCTTGTTCATGGTAAATTGTATATGCTATGCCATGCCGTGTCTTAGGATGGGCTCTGGTGACCGTTCAGTTTAACAGACATCACTTAATGCTCGATAGCTAAAGTAAATCTTACACTCAGGTCATAACTTGGCAGTTCCCCAGGAAGATTTTTTTTGTTACCTCTGGCATAAAGTTTATTCTAGAGTAAAGCCTCACCAAATTAACAGCTGGTTTCTAAAAGGCCACTCTGTCCTTTCCTGGACATTCTTCTGCTTTGCTTTTCTCATTTTTACTTTTTTTTCTCTCTGACACCTTATTTCTTTTCTCCTCATCTTACATTCATCAACATACAGTGGCTGAAATACTGAGTCTAAGGGCATAGAAGGAGGGGTGACAGTGAGTGGGGACAAGTGTGCATGGAGTAAGAAGAAAACTCAGCCCACCTCCTGCATCTTCTAAACTCAAGCCTTGCCAGAGTTCCAAGGTCTTTTGATTTCCTTTGTGTTGGATTTAGAGTGATCATCTCTGAAAAACAGAGACTGAGTCAGAAGAGACTTATTTCTCATCTCCATGCCTTAAACAAGCACAAACATTCCATCTGTCATCTCTCCTGATGGCTCCTCTGGCCTTGATGAATTTTCAAGCCATTTTTATTTGAGAGCACAGGGACATTCTCCTAACCTTTTAACAATGTCTACCTGTCATGGAGCTTGAGAGATTTCTGAAATGCAGGCTGTTAGCCTCTTTACTTCCAAATAACAAATGCTTGAAATGCATCAAGGTTATATGGGCACTTCTGCTGCGATGTTGGACAGGCAGAGAAATGCCTGTTTATTGATGGTAATAGTGTAGAAATGTCCCTAAGTACACATTCTACACAGCTGGTCCTCACCGGAGTGTGCTGCCTTGTTTGGTTCCACTTTTGCAGCAGCTCAGGGAGGCACCCAAGATGGGCACACCCTGAGCCTCTCAACTCCAGTGAAACTCTGGTTTACTCACATGTTCCAAAGCATAGTGGATTCCAACTTTCGGCCTGGAACAAGAGTTGGTACAATGCAATTCTTTTATTAGAACTCAAGGAGCTGGGCCTGGGCTCGGTGGCTCACACCTGTAATCCCAGCACTTTGGGAGGCCAAAGCAGGCAGATCAATTGAGGTCGGGAGTTTGAGACAGCCTGGCCAACATGGTGAAACTCCGTCTCTACTGAAAATACAAAAATTAGCCAGGCGTGAGCTGGGCACGGTGGCTCATGCCTGTAATCCCAGCACTTTGGGAGGCCAAGACGGGTAGATCACGAGGTCAGGAGATTGAGACCATCCTGGCTAACATGGTGAAAACCCATCTCTACTAAAAATACAAAAAAATTAGCTGGGTATGTTGGCAGGTGCCTGTAGTCTCAGCTACTTGGGAGGCCGAGGCAGGAGAATGGCATGAACCGGGGAGGCAGAGCTTGCACTGAGCTTGCACTGAGATTGCACCACTGCACTCCAGCCTGGGCGACAGAGTAAGACTCCGCCTCAAAAAAAAAAAAAAAAAAAGCCAGGTGTGGTGGCACGCACCTGTAATCCCAGCTACTCAGGAGGCTGAGACAGGAGAATTGCTTTAATCTGGGAGGTGGAAGTGGTAGTGAGCCAAGATTGTGCCACTGCACTCCAGCCTGGGCAACAGCCAGACTCTGTCATCTCAGGAAAAAAAAAAAAAACTAATGGAGCTGGGCACAGTGACTCATGCCTATAATTCCAGCACTTTGAAAGGCTGAAGCAGGAGGACTGCTGGAGCCCAGGAGTTTGAGACCAGCCTGAGTAACAAAACGAGCCCCCCTTCTACAAAAAAAAAAAATTGGGAGGGGCGTGGTGGTGCAGCCTTGGGAGGTTGAGGCAGGATACTCGCTTAAGCCTGGGAGGTCGAGGCTGCAGTGAGCACCACTGCACTCCAGCCTGGGCAACATGGTGAGATCCTGTCTCAAAAACAAAAACTCATAGGACTTTCAAGTGGAAGCAACCTTAACAACCATCTAACCTTCCTCTTTATGTCACACATGAAAGAACCAAGACTCAGAGAGGCTGAGTGAGTTGCCCAAGGCCACACAGCCTGGTTACATCAGGGCCTGGCAAGAGTCCGTATCTCCAGGCATTCTGTCTAGTACTCTGCCGCCAGCTATGTTCTCTCTCATGGGAAACTGCCCTCATGAGCCCTATGTGCAGGACTTTGGTGGTGGATAAAGGATACTGCAGCAGCTACTGGAGCTGTGGCAAACATGATTGCTAAGTGGAGGGATGGTGCACAATTGTGAGGTGGCAATGCAGGCCTCTGGTACAGGGGTGACTTGGGCCTGGCATAAATCAATACACATTCCCTGTGGGAATACTGGGGAAGGAGTACTGGCTTCATTCAATTCATTAGCTAATGAGCCAGCAATTCTACTCCTGGGTACACATAATAGAAATGAATGTTTATTTCTACCAACAGGCACATGCAGGAATATTTATTACAGCTTTATTCACAAGAGCCCCAAGCAGAAAATAGCCCAAATGTCATCAGCTTTACAATAGATAAATAAATCGTATATTCACAGAATGGAATGCTATACTACAACAACAACAACAAAAAAAAACAATAAACTATCGCTATACTCAACAACATAGGTGAATATCATAGGCATAATGTTGAACAAAAGAAGTCCAACATAGAAGAATACAGGCTGCATAAGGCCATTTACATAGTGTTTAAGAACAGGCAAAATTATTATTATTACTATACTCACCACTACACTAAAGAGGAAGGAACAGGCAAAATTAATCTTTGGTGATAAATATCAGAGAAGTGGTTGCCTTTGTGCATTGTTTTCTGCATGTTGCCACATAAAGCATACTTACTGATAAACTGTGTACACCTCACCTGTGTACCAAAGTCACCCACATTTTCCCAGCATAGGGTGGTCATTGCACAAGGCCAGGAATACTTAGTCCCTTTGGTTTCTGGGGTAGGAGGTAGAGAATGGCTTAGGGGTTACAGGGGTCTCTTAGGGCACTGACCAGGGACAAAAACTATAGAGAATGGGTTGGAGCCTGAGGAATTATTTGAATGTATTGTTTCTTGATGGCTGGTGAATGACAGAAGGAAAGTCATTTACTCCCAAGACTTGGCTGTTTGGCTGGGTGTGGTGGCTCATGCCTATAATCCCAGCACTTTGGGAGGCTGAAGCGGGTGGATCACCTGAGGTCAGGAGTTCAAGACCAGCCTAGCCAACATGGTGAAACCCCATCTCTACTAAAAATACAAAAATTAGCTGGGCGTGGTGGCACAAGTCTATAATCCCAGCAACTTGGGAGGCTGAGGTGGGAGGATCACTTGAGCCTGGGAGTTCAAGGCCGCCGTGAGCCATGATCACACCACTTACTTCAGCCTGGGTGATAAAGATCCTGTCTCAAAAAATAAAAATAAAAGTCACCTGTAAATAACTACCCATAAAAAACTACTCCTAATATATTAATAATATGCACACATAACCTTTTATTTCTCCAAGAAAAATGGAACCATATTGTATATACTGTTCTTAACCTGCTGGGTTTTTTGCTTAATGCATTGTGATTCTCTTTTCCATGTTATTAAATGTTCTTTTACAATAGTATTTTTAATTATTGTGTAGTGTTTCTTTGTGTAAAAAAATCTTATTTATCAAATTTCCTACTATTGGGCATTTAGGAATTTTTTCTCTAAGTTTTAAAACATTAACTTTTTTTTTTTTTGAGACAGAGTCTTGCTCTGTCACCCAGGCTAGAGTGCAGTGGCGCAATCTCGGCTCACTGCAACCTCTGCCTCCCAGGTTCAAGCGATTCTTCTGCCTCAGCCTCCCTAGTAGCTGGGACAACAGGCGACTGCCACCACGCCTGGTTAATTTTTGTATTTTTAGTAGAGACGGGGTTTCACCATACTGGCCAGGCTGGTCTCAAACTCCTGACCTGGTGATCCTCCCACCTCAGCCTCCCAAAGTGCTGGGATTACAGGCGTGAGCCACCACACCCAACCCTTTTTTTTTCTTTTTTGAGACAGGGTCTTGCTCTGTCACCCAGGCTGGAGTGCAGTGGTGCGATCTCAGCTCACTGCAAGCTCCACCTCCTGGGATCAAGAGATTCTCCCACCTCAGCCTCCTGAGTAGCTGGGACTACAGGCATGTGCCACCATGCCCGGCTAATTTTTTGTATTTTTAGTAGAGATGGGGATCTGCCATGTTGGCCAGGCTGGTCTTGAACTCGTCTCCTCAAGTGTTTGGCCCACCTCAGCCTCCCAAAGTGTTAGGATTGTAGGCATGAGCCACCGCACCTGGCCTAAAACATTAACATTATTAACAATTATGCTGATGAAGATTCTTGCAGGCAACTCACTGTGCATATTTATGATTATCCCCTAGGATAAGTTTCTAGCAATGAAATTACGGGGGACAAGAGTATGTACAGTGTCAGCTCTCTCATGTGTCTTACGTCTGTATGCTGAAACAATTTATGGTTTAGGGACATGCAATAGTTGTTTCCTGTATCCCTAACGACGCTGAATACATCGTTTTTCAAACCATTACCAATTTGGTAAGCAGAGCTCAATAGCTCAAAGTTTTAATATGCATTTATTTTATTATTAGCAAGGTTGAACTTTTTTACATACATGTTTTTATTTGTATTTCTTCATATGTCAATTCATGTTCTTTGTCCATTTCTCTATTGGTGTACTCATCTTTTCTAAAATATTATTTTAATTAATTATGGTTTTTAACTTAATACTATATATCTTTACTTTTTAATTATTCATCTTTAAAATGTATAATTAATTATTTTAATTTATAACATTACTTACAATTTTGTTTTATACTACTAATTACGACTTTATACTTTAAGCCATTTTATATCTATTTTTGTTAATCTTTCAAATTTGTTCTCATTTTTTATAATTGCTGTTATCTAATTTGAGCCTTTTGAAATACTTTTTTCAATCGTTTCATTGCCTTATATCATTCTTTTTATCCCCTTCTTATTTCTCTTGAAAATCGCCTCCTCTGTTTTTAATTATCTCTTTTAATGACTTTTAAACTAATAGGAGAAAAAGTGGGAAGAGAAATAGTAAGTGTGGGGAGAGTCCATGATGTTCTAGAGAGTTTAGGAGCCTTCTTTCCCCAGCTGCCCCGAGGCTATTCTTCCACTGGACCTCCTTTCCTTCCAAGGCTGGTTTCCCTGCCCTCAGGGACCCACAGAGCAATCCTCCTGACCACAGGCTGTGTGTGTGTATGTAGGAACGCCATTGTCTCTGGACCTCTGCCTCCACACCTTTCACAGAGAGCTATGAGCTGATCAGCGGGGTCCCTGACACACACAGCCACTAGATTTGGGGCAAGCTGTGCCAACGATATCCCAGGAGAAAGGAGGAGAAGGTGGGCAGAAGAAGACATCTAGGGAAGGGCGCTCTGCAAATTGCCTTTCTCCTAACTGTGGAGAGAAACCAAGGGGTGTCGCATCTCTAGAACAGCTCCCACTCTCCTTCCTTGTACTGTGAGCTCCTTGAAGACAGGGACTCTGTCTTCTTCAACTTTATATTCAGTCCATACTGGATCCCTAGTCTTCCAATGCATGTTTGTTAAATTAATTAATTAATGTGAACCAAGTATGTTCTCTTTTCTAAAGGGCCAGCATCGTGTGGTGGGGTCAGAAATCTTAGGTTGTAACTCCAGCTTTATAATTAGTAAAGTAAGACCTATAGCGAGATCATGGATATAATGTTTAATTTCTCTAATTGTTGGCTTTCTTGTTTCTAAAAAAAGGATAATACCTAACCAATCTACTTTATAAGGGTGAAATAAGGAAAACCATATAGGTTGTTATGGAGATTTCAGGAGAAGTTTTTAAGTCATTTAAATGTAAAAGTTGTTTGGGAAAATTTAATTAGAATACAAAATAACTAAGATATGAGTGCCCTTTTCCCTCACTCTTGCCCAATACTCAGGTGTGGCTGGTCCACTCGGCAGGTCCTGTTGTAGGTTCTTGTCACACGACCAGGAAAGATTAGGCACGCAGACACTTTGAAGGGTGAGGGGTTACAGAATTTATTGAGGGAAAAGGAAAAAGACTCTCAGCAAAGCAAGAGGGGCTCCTGTTAACAGGCCCCCATCTTACAGATTGAATTTCAGGTCACCACCCAGGAACAGGAGAGGCCAGGCTCCTCCCCACTGCAAATGGCACAAACTTCCTGAGGCCCCACCCCATCCTCCCAGTGTGCAGGCCAGTTGGAAATTTTCCAGGGAGCCGTTTTTACTTGGCTGTCTCAGTCCCACTGTCCTTTTTCTCCATCCCACACCTGATGGAGCTACTCAGTGGAGGCAGAGGCACCAGGCTGTGTGAATCTCTGTAGGAAAGGCCTGGGTTGACTCCAAGAGAGACCAGCAGAGGGGAGGAGGGAAGAGGATAAGAGAGGCCTCAGGGGCAGGGAAGATGTGATGGAGGAAGGCTGCAGAGAAGGTCCCAGGGGTCAGGGGTTGGAAAACGGAGTGACAAGAGAGATAGGGAAATTCAGTCAACCTTTCTGTGGACTATGAACTGGCTCCACTTTATTCTTTTTCAGTAGATGCCAGTTGTACCTGTCAGGGTTCTCCAGAGAAATTGAACCTGTAGGAGATGTAGATGATAGAGATAGAGGTAGAGAGGTAGATGTGTGCCGGGCATGGTGGTTCACGCCTGTTCACTCCCAGTACTTTGGGAGGCCGAGGTGGGAGGATCCCTTGAGTCCAGGAGTTCAAGACCAGCCTGGGCAACATAGGGAGACCCCCACCTTTACAAAAAAAATAATTTAAAAATTACCCTGGAGTTGTGGCATGTGCCTGTGGTTCCAGCTACTCAAGAGGCTGAGGTGAGAGGATCGCCTGAGCCCAGGAGGTCAGCGCTGCAGTGAGCCGTGATCGCACCATTGCAGACCAGCCTGGGCAACAGAGAATCTGTCTCCAAGAAAAAGAGAGAGAGAGAGAGAGAGAAAGTAGATGTGGATATAGATCTATCATGTATGTATGTGTGAGGTATATGTATATTCCAAGGAATTGGCTTACACAGTTTTGGGGGCTGACAAATCTGAAATCTGCTGGACAGGCTAGCAGGCTGGCAGTCTGGAACCTCTGGGTCAGGAGCCGATGTGGCAGTCTTGAAGCAGAATTCCTTCCTCCTCAGGAAAACCTCAGTTTTACTCTTAAAGCCTTCTAACTGACTAATAAGGCCCACCCACATTATTGAGGATAATTTCCTTGACTTAAAGCCACATCTCCAACATACCACCACAGCAACACCTAGATTTGTGCTTGAGTAACTGTGTACTGCAGCCTAGCCAAGTTGCATAGAAAACTGACCATCACGCCAGTATAGATTGGATCTGCTTTACATTTTTGCTGCTAGGCTGTTTCTTTGAGTGAGACCCTGATCTGAGATTGAACCACACAGTGCAATGGGATTTATTTCTGATAATGAGTGTAAAGCCCCATGCATACAAATACAAGGACTGGCTGGGCGTGGTGGCTCACACCTGTAATCCCAGCACTTTGGGAGTCCGAGGTGGGCGAATCACCTGAGGTCAGGAGTTCGGGACCCGCCTGGTCAACATGGTGAAACTCCATCTCTACTAAAAACTGCAAAAATTAGCTGGGCGTGGTGGTGTGTGCCTGTAGTCCCAGCCACTCAGGAGGTTGAGGCATGAGAATTACTTGAACCTGAGGGGTGGAGGTTGCAGTGAGCCAAGATCGCGCCGCTGCACTCCAGCCTCGGCAACAGAGTGAGACTCTGCCTCAAAAAACAAATAAACAAAAGTAAATAAAATAAAAACAAATACAAGGACCAGCATCACTCCGTGGATTAAGGAGGTGCTGTGCAAGTATTAGGTTGGTGCAAAAGTAATTGCTGCGTTTGCCATTATTTTCAACCCCAATTACTCTTCTTCAATATTTTTGCTGATTAAAATTATAGAGTGAAAAGGAGAAGAGAAAGTAATTGGGCAGCTGGGCATTCTGGCTGTGTCCTTAGAGGATTCTGGGGAGAGAGCCTTCTCTCTGAGGATGGGCAATCTAAAAGTGTACATCCCGGCCTGCAAAGCTGACCCAAAGGGAGCACTGGTGTCTTCAGAGGGCACTTTGGTGCTTGACATGTGTGTAGTAACGTAGTCCAAGCATCTGCAAAGTCCAAGTGATCTATTCATTTGCAAACAAAAATACCTCCCAAGAGGAAAGAGAAGGCCAGGAGGGACACAGAGAAGCAAGCTGATTCCAGCAATGGAAGAAAGAAAACGCTCCAAAGGCTCCAAAGGCTCCAAGGTAGCCCGGTCCTCTGAGGAAGAGCTCTCCTTCCTGAGCACTGGCTTCTTTAGGGTCCTGAATGCAGGCTGCTCGTGTCTCAGGGCCTCTTCTCTTTTCTTTTTCTTTCTTTCTTTCTTTCTTTTTTTTTTTTTTTTTGAGACAGAGTCTCACACTGTCACCCAGGCTGGAGTGTAGTGGCGCGGTCTCTGCTCACTGCAACCTCCACCTCCAGGGTTCAAGCAATTCTCCTGCCTCAGCCTCCCGAGTAGCTGGGATTACAGGCGCCCACCACCATGCCTGGCTAATTTTTTGTATTTTTAATAGAGGTGGGGTTTCACTATGTTGGCCAGGCTGGTCTTGAACTCCTGACTTCGTGATCTGCCTGCCTCGGCCTCCCAAAGTGCTGGGATTACAGGTGTGAGCCACCACACCTGGCCCCAGGGCCTCTTCTATAGAGAGGGCAGCCTGACAGGAGGCAAAAGAGACAGCCACTTCCTGGGCCCCCATCTACCCTCACCCCATCCCCATGGAACCACTTCCTCCCACTCAAGCATCACGGATCACCCATGGACTGTTGAAGCCCTCTTGGCCTTCCTGGAGTAGATTTCCTGGATGGGGATGCCGTCCTCCAGACACCCCTTCCCAAGCTGCATGCTATAAACTGAATCTTTAGCATGGAAAACAAAAGCCTTGCCAGCCCACGAATCACTTTTAATGATCCCTGAAAGAAACCATCAGTAAACCTCAGGCAGAGATCTGGAAGTCTGGAGGTATGGCTACAAAAACACAAGGTGAGGAAGGTGACATATCAAGGCTCATTTCACTTGGGCAGCATCTCTGTTTCTTTCTTTCATGGATCATTGTGTTTGCCTCTTTGTCTGCCGAGAGGTAGAGATGCATCTTACCTGAACACATTAGGAATTTATAGTTAATCTTGAGCTGTGATGAGCCTTATCCATCTCGATATTGGTACCATACTTGGGACTGTGCTGCCTGTGTATTGAGACAGAGGGATTCAATTATAAACAAAATGCCTGCAACAAATGCCAGCCTTCTCCTATTAGAATGTTAAATGGTCAGTGTAGCTGTGAGCGCAGGAGGAAAAGCTATTGTCAGCTCCCTCCACCCCTCACCCTACTTCATTTCTTCTGCCCTGCCTTCCCCAGCCTCTTAGGGATCTGGTATGGTGATGAAACTCAGTCCTCACCCTTTTAGCCTGGTCACAGTCCCCTCCCAGGTTTAAGTAGACTCCAGAGTGCTAGAGCCCATTTGACAGAGAGGAAGTACATCATTACTATAGCCCTGATTTAATATCACGAATATGGTAAATCATATTTTCAAAAAATGGCCAGAGCCGTATTTCCAATATATCTGGTCCCATGTTCTTTTCCTGAACTTTTCACTCCCTATTAAGGGGTGGAGTCTGCTTTCCCTTCCTCTGAACCTGGTTGGGCTTTCTGACAGCTTCAGTGAATAGAGTGCAGCAGATGAGATCCTGTATGGCTTCTGCAAGGCTGGGTTATAAAACGCAATATTGCTTCTGCCTGGTTCCCTCTTTCTCAAGATGCCAAGCTTTGGAGCCCAGTCACCATGCTGTGGGGAACCCCAGGCCACACAGAGAGGCCATGTATGGTTGTTCCAGCTGACAGTCCCTGCTAAGGTCACAGCTTCCAGCTGGCAGCACCCACCAGACCTGGGAGGGAGTGAGACTTCAGATGATTCCAGCCTTGGCACACCCCAGCGTATGTGGGTGGAGCACAGATGAGTTCTCCCTGCTGAGCTCTGCTCAAATTGCAATTTGTGAGCAAAATTAATGCCCTATTGTTTCAAGCCATAAAGTTATAGGGTAATTTTGTTGGAATAGGCATAGCAACTGGAATAATGACTCTTCTAGATCTGGAATCTAGAAGCCTGAAAAGACTACTGCACTCCTCACTCACTGAGTCAGGTCAGTCTCAAGCCAGGCCCAGAAAGACAAACACTGCATGATCTCACTTATAAGTGGAATCTAAAAAAGTTGAACTCACAGAAGCAGAGAGTTGAACGGAAGTTGCCAGGGGTTGGGGAGTGGGGAAAATGGGAGATGTTGGCCAAAGGGTACAAATTTTCAGTTATAAAATGAACAAGTTCTGGGATCTAATGAATAGCATGGGTGGTGATGGATGTGTTAATTAATTTGACTGTAGTAGCCATTACACAATGTATATATATGTCAAATCATCACATTATACACCTTGAATATGGTCTATCTTTATTTGACAATTCAATATTTTTTTGGGAGGCCAAGGCGGGTGGATCACTTCAGGTCAGGAGTTCAAGACCAGTCTGGCCAACATGGCAAAACCCCGTCTTTACTAAAAATATAAAAATTAGCTGGGCATGGTGGCACGCACCTGTAGTCACAGTTACTCAGGAGGCTGAGTCACAATAATCGCTTGAACCTGGGAGGCAAAGGTTGCAGTGAGCCAAGATCACGCCACTACACTCCAGCTTGGGCGATAGAGTGAAACTGTGTCTCAAAAAAGATATATATTTTTAAAAACTTAAAGAAAAAGAAAATACCAGTGTTTTGCCGAAGTCAACAAGCTTTGTAAAAAAGCACTGGTACAAGCCAGGTGCAGTGGTGCCAGCTATAGTCCTACATCGGAGGCTTGAGGCAGGAGGAATAGCTTGAGCCCAGGCGTTCGAGACCAGCCTGGGCAACATAGTGAGACCCTGTCTCAAAAATAAAATAAAATCATTTTTTCAAAAGCACTAGTACAAATAAAAGCCTTGACAAGAAAAAGGTCTAGAACAACAAACATTAAATTGGTCATTTTTGAGGAGTGGAATGTGAGGTGATAAATTGCGGACTTTAGTTTTTTGCTGTATATACCTCCGTATTATTTGAAAAGAATACAAACAAGTATTATAATTTCTAAAATTCTAAACCCAACCAACTAACCAATTAATAAGTAAATGTCTTGCTTGTTGATTGACTTAGAATTGAAAAAGAGAGAACGGACTTGTCTTGCCATCCTCGGGCTCTTTCTGGAGCACTTGTTCCTTTCTGGATGTTGGCAAAAGAGACAGTGATGGGGAATCTCCCCTTAGACTTCTTCCCCTTTCCCATGCAGGGCAGGTCTGGTCAAGTACAGGACACCTGTGGCCTATAAGGTTCTGGGATGATTAGCGAATGTCAAATCTAGGCAGCACCAAGCAGTCTCCCTCCCGGGATTTCTAAGAAAGTCTGATACCCGGATGCTGTTTCTTTCATTTGAATGTGATGATGAAGCTGTTTCTTTACTTTTCTGTTTTAGAACAAAGCTTTTAAAGCCATACCATCAGTTGATAAAGCACCTTGAGTTGTTTGTCTAAAAATGGGGATAATTTCTCAAAGAACTACTGGCGAACACTTGCCAGGTTTCTCTGACAGCCACTGGTTCAATTTTGGGAGATGTTTGTTATGAGTAGCTGGTGACATTGGGAGAGATGGAGACTGAACTCGTGGTTCAGATCCAGTAACAACAGAAGTTGATCATTTTGAAGTGGATACAGCTAATCTTGTGAACGGACATAGCACCAGAATACAATGCATTCTTATACTTTATTTACTAAGCAAACAGAGGCAAATGGCTTGATTTCTCTTTCATTCATCCTCTTAACACTCAACTGAGCTCCCACTTGTACCAGAATGTTCCATCCTTAGTAAAATGAACTGCGGACAGCATATGAGTGGCTTGTAAATATGAAAGTGTTGCCTTTTACCTTGGATGTGCCTTGGCCAGGCCACATGTAACTTAAGCCATGGCTACCAAGAGTGACATTGTATCAAGTTCCCCAGGGAACAGCAGTGGCAGAATCAGAAATAAAAAAGCTGACCAAAAGCTCTCTTTTTATGCTAGCTGGAATTTACCGAAAGTGAATCCAGACTGCAAAAGGGTGCTAAGGCTGGGTTAGAAATTATAAACCTTCATGAGACACAAATAAAACACACTTCCCTATAGATCAGCCAGCAGTACAGGAGATGACTGCCCACCAGTGAGATGTCTGGGAGCTTACCTCTGCAAGGATTCAGTGGAGTGGCACTGGGGAGCAGGTAGCATTTTGATTGTGAATGTTTCTTTGATTTGGCACTGCTCTGAGACGGATCTGTTCCATAATAGATTTAGGGTGGTTATATACACAATCTCGTGATGCTGGCTAGCAGAAAGTTTGAATACTCAAGTGATACTTTAAATATACTTTTCAAAGGAACGCATTTTTAAGTACCCCTCAATTCTTTCATTTCTTTTATCCCTTGAAACCCAAGGTAAGTGTTTCCTCATCAAATAGTACATTCTCTTCAAATATACTAAATCACATGCTAAGCATTCCTTGCCCTCTTTTTACAAAATGATCAGATTAGGAAGAATGACATTGCAGCTGTATTGCTAATTTCTTTATCTGTCCTTACAAAGGTTTAGCTTTCCAAAGCAGCTTTAAAATTTAAGTGCCTATGAGATGCCATGTGCAGTCAGATACCAAAGACACAGCTCTACCTGCAATGGCTTTCTGTTTGGGGTGGCAGTTCTAAGCATTAATGTATTAATGTGCACCAGAACCACCTGAGATACATTTTTTTTTTTTTTTTTTTGAGGCAGGGTCTCACTCTGTCGCTCAGGTTGGAGTACAGTGGTACGATCTCAGCTCACTGTAGCCTTGACTTCCCCAGGCTCAGGCGATCCTCCCACCTTAGCCTCCAGAGTACCTACTACTACAGGTACGCACCACCATGCTTAGCTAATTTTTTTTCTTTTTTTTTGGTGGGGGGAGACAGGGTTTTGCCATGTTGTCCAGGCTGCTCTCCAATTCCTGGGCTCAAGTGATCTACCCACCTTGGCCTCCCAAAGTGCTGAGATTATAGGCATGAGCCACCACACCTGGCCTAGGATACTTTTTATTTGTTTGTTTATTTATTTATTTATTTATTTATTTATTTATTTTTGAGACAGAGTCTGGCTCTGTCACCCAAGCTGGAGTGCCGTGGCCTGATCTTGGCTTACTGCAACCTCCGCCTCCTGGGTTCAGGCGATTCTCCTGCCTCAGCCTACCGAGTAGCAGGGATTACAGGTGCCTGCCACCATGCCCAGCTAATTTTTGTATTTTCAGTAGAGACAGGGATCTCACCACATTGGCCAGGCTGGTCTTGAGCTCCTGACCTCAAATGATCCACCTGCCTCAGCCTCCCAAAGTGCTAGGATTACAGGCACAAGCCACCGTGCCCAGCCTGGGATACTTTTTAAACATGTAAATACCTGGCTCCATCCCCAGAGGTTGTGTTTCATTAGGTCTGGGGTGTGTCCTCTGGCATCTGCCTTTTAACAAGCATCCCAGATGATTCCATTGAGAGTAGTCTGCAGCCTATGCCACCCCTCCAGAGGTGAAAATCTCCTTCGTGGCCTTCCTGTCTGCCTACACTAGAAAGTGCCATTGTGCAGCATTTGACACTTATCTGTCACTTTACTTTTCGGAATTGACTTTTTATATAGTGACTTTATTAAAACTCAATTTTTACTTTTTCCTATTTGTCCTGCAAGGTCCAGACTTGAGATAGAAATAGGTTTGAAGCTGGGTGCCGTGGCTGACGCCTGTAATCCCAACACTTTGGGAGACTGAGGCAGGCAGATCATGGGGTCAGGTGTTTGAGAACAGCCTGGCCAACATGGTGAAACCTCATCTCTACTAAAGATACAAAAAAATTAGCTGGGAGTGGTGGCGCACACCTGTAATCCCAGCTACTTGGGAAGTTGAGGCAGGAGAATCACTCTAACCCAGGAGGCGGAGATTGAGGGAGCCGAGATCGCAACCCTGCACTCCAGCCTGGGCCACAGAGTGAGACTCTGTCTCAAAATAATAACAATAAACAAGTTCGGAGGAGCAAGATTACAGGGAAGTGGATGTTTAAAGTCTAAATCAGAATCTAATTTTGATGCAAGGTATAATGTTCACTTACTAAACGCAGCTTAGGGATTCTGAGCTAAGAAATATTCATGTGGATAAGAAAAAAATCTATTGTAGAAGTGAATTACATGTTCTTTTCAGAAATGTCATCCTCTATTTCATTAAAACAGTTTTAGTGCTAAAGAAAAAAAAGGCATGAGTCCTGTTTAGCTAAACTGTAATTGCTGAAAGTATGATGGGACATTTCATTCTCCCAGCCCCCAGGCTTTCCTCAATTCGTGTTAATAGCCAGGTTGGCAGGACACACAACTTGAACACTGAAAAGGCCATCACATCCTGATTCAAGACCTCATAGCTAAAGAATTTATCGTCTTATCATTGGGTCAAAAAAATTGTTGCTTCTGTTTTGACCTTCCATAAACCCTCTTCTCTCCCTAGGGCTCCTCGGCATAAAACAGAATTGAGACCAACTAAGCAGAGTCACAAATATTACTTCCCATCAGTTCCCTGGGCTTCTTAAAGATGGTAGCCAAGGTTAGGAGAGTGGATATTACTCCTGAGCTGCACGGATAGAGTGAATAAAGTTGTGAAATCTCCACTCCTCTGATAATTAAGGTTCTGACCACAGGAGAATAAGAAGAATTAGAAAAATGAGTGGTACTGGATGATTATTGTTTTGTTTGTATGTTTGTTTGTTTTGTCCATTTAACATCTCTTTCTCCTTCGGTAATTGAATCCCTCTTTTCTATGGGAAACTCTTTATGTGTGGTTTGGATAGAGTTGCCCCTGCCCATTACCACAATCGGAGTACTCGGGTTCCTTTTCTTAACCCCTCCACACTGTCGCCTTCACCCACCCCCGCCCCGGCCTGATCCCCAGCCCTGGAGTAGTTGGCTACTAGATAGGCATATAGGCACATGCCTTAAAGGGGCCAGTCGATAATGTCCCTGGTACTTTTCTGCCAGAGGTACGAGAAACCTTCTCTTTCCTCTGGGATTGCTAAACCAACAGGAGGGGAATCTTGGGCTGTGGGGTGTCATCATTATCATCACGATGAAAGAACCTACCTGAGCTAGGAAAAGATAGATGGACCTCAGGTGACATTATTTGAGCCCTGAATGCAGCCAAGTCTGATTTTTAATTACATGAGTCCATAAAAACTGTCCCATCACTTGAGGCCAGGAGTTTGAGATCAGCCTGGGCAATATAGTAGATCCTTCCCTCTTCAATTCGAAATTTAAAACGAGCTGGGCATGGTGGCATGCACCTGTGGTTCCAGTTGCTTGGGAGGCTGAGGTGGAAGGATTGCCTGAGCCCTGGAGGATGAGGCTGCAGTGAGCCATGATTGCACCACTGCACTCCAGCCTGGGTGACAGAGTGAGACCCTGTCTCAAATAAAATAAAACCCCTCCATAGACTGTTTGCCCCTAGGTTAGTTGAGGGTGGCTTTCTGTCACTTGCAACCAAAAGAACTCTGAGCAATACAGATTATACATTTGTCCTTCAGATTTATGGCATGGTGGAGTGGATGCTACTGATGCAGCCAGTGGCCTCATCTCCCAGCTGCTGTGAGTGGTATCTGATGACTTATACCTGTGACTGTCCTGGAGGATTGCCTTTGAATGACAAAGTACCCTCACCCTGAAATGCATGGGAATTTACATCCCACTCAGGAGTCAGGCATGCGCTAACTGATACACTTCTGCTGCAAGGTGGGACAGCTCTGCAGAGCAATTTCTGAGCCCAGGCTCCCCAGAGATCTGCCAAGGCTAGAGTTTACCTGAGGCCACACAGTGCTCAGCTCCTCCCCTTCCGCATCTGCTTTTCTTGCCCTGTTACAATTTTCCTGAAGAGCCTTCCCTCAGTATACTCCCGTTTTTTTTTTTTTGGTTTTTTTTTTTTTGATGGACTCTCTCTCTGTCACCCAGGCTGGAGTGCAATGGCATAATCTCGGCTCACTGCAACCTCCACCTTCCGGGTTCAAGTGATCCTCCTGCCTCAGCCTCCCGAGTAGCTGGGATTACATACATGTGCATGCCACCATGCCAGGCTAATTTTTGTATTTTTAGTAGAGACAGGGTTTCACCATGTTGGCCAGGCTGGTCTCAAACTCCTGACCTCAAGTGATCCACCTGCCTCAGCCTCCCAAAGTGCTGGGATTACAGGCATGAGCCACTGTGCCTGGCACCCTCAGTACATTTCCTGCACCTGAATTCCTGCCTTGGCTTCTGCTTTTAGGGAATACAATCTAAGACATATAGTCTTTTTTAAATTAGTTCTCATTTTAATCAAATAAATATATTACATGGTTAAAAAGCAAAAAGGTATGAAGAGGCTTTTGCTGGTAAACAGCAGTCTCCTGCTCATCCCTTCTCCACCCCCAGTCAGGGAGGCAATTAATCTCGACTCTTCTAATTCCCTATTACCTATGTCAATGATTTCAACGGCAAGCATACATTATTTCCATTTTAAGCATTATCTGCTGACGTCCCCCAAGGGCAGAGGAGAACTTTGCTCATTTATACTGGCTTTGCTCTCATTCTCCCCATCCCCCACCAGCATCACGTATCAGAACTTCTGGTTCAATCAATAGTTGTTTGTTCGTTTGAGACAGGGTCTTCCTCTGTTGCCCAGGCTGGAGTGTAGTGGCCTGATTTCGGCTCACTGCAGTCTCAACCCCCCAGTCTGAAGACATCTTCCCATCTCAGCCTCCTGAGTAGCTGGCACTACAGGCATACACCACCACACCTGGCTAATTTTTGTATTTTTTTGTAGAGATGGGGTTTCACCATGTTGCCCAGGCTGATCTTGAACTCCTGAGCTGAAGTGATTCACCCACCTTGGCCTCTCAAAGTGCTGGGAGGCATGAGCCACTGTGCCCAGCCAATAGTTATTTTTTATATTATTGTGACTATTATAACCTATAACCATATTTCATCAAATGTAAGATTGTCATCAATTGTAAGATATATTATTTTGTGTTAATTTTTTTATTTTTAATTTTTGTGGGTACATAATAGGTGTTTACATTTATGGGGTACATGAGATGTTTTGATTTAGGCATGCAATGTGAAGTAAGCACATCATGGAAAATGGGGTATCCATCCCCCCCTCAAGCATTTATTCTTTGTATTACAAACAATCTAATTATGCTCTTTTAGTTTTTTTTTGTTGTTGTTGTTGTTGTTGTTGTTGTTGTTTTTTTTTTGGTGAGATGGAGTTTCACTCTTTGTTGCCCAGGCTAGAGTACAATGGTGTGATCTTGGCTTACAGCAACCTCTGCCTCCCAGATTTAAGCAATTCTCCTTCCTCAGCCTCCTGAGTAGCTGGGATTACAGGCATGTGCCACCACGCCTGGCTAATTTTGTATTTTTAGTAGAAATGGAGTTTCTACATGTTGGTCAGGATGCTCTCAAACTCCCGACCTCAGGTGATCCACCAGCCTCGGCCTCCCAAAGTGCTGGGATTACAGACATGAGCCACTGCGCCCAGCCATTCTTTTAGTTATTTTTAAGTGTACAATCAAACTATTATTGACTATAATGACCCTCTTGTGCTATCAAACACTAGATCTTATTCATTCTTTCTATTGTTTTTGGTACCCATTAACAAACCTCCCCTTCCACCCGCCACCACCCCCTGCCCACCAACTACCTCTCCTAGCCTGTGGTAACCTGTACTATTATTTTATATACTACTGAGAAGACAAAATGTTGCCAATTAAGCATGACATACCATCAATTATATGTTGCATCCCAGTTTCAGAAATAGCAACATGTAAAACAAAAACGTTTTGTCAGTCCCCCTTCGCTACACACTAGAATATCAGATCCATAAAAGCAAGCACTTGGTTTGTTTTCTTCACTGCTGCAGGCTTGGTGAAGCACACAAAGCTCAATGAAGAACTGTTGAATGAATATGCAAATTCTGATTCCTTTTGAGCTGCACAGTTTGCTATGATGCAGTTTGATTCTTATGTAACCCATTTGCTTAGTTTTCTAGGAACCTCCCATTAGTAATTCCCAAATGTCCCAGCATTACTGTCACATATGCTTTCATCCCATTCTCATGTGCTCAAACATGTCAGTCCCATCTTCTCTCCTATTTAGGAGGACTCTGGATTGACCTCCTGAAGCCCTCTGTCCTTCTATTCCCATCTCTACCTCCCTCACCTCATCTGGGAATTCCCTTTACTGCTGTCTTGTGTTCTTTTTTTCTTGATCCCATGTTTCCCCTTTTTTGGATTACCACCTTGTTCTTATGGAGCATATCCTGGATGATCTTCCCGGGAAAGGTCTTTTTTTGGGGAGTGGTTGTGTGTCTAAAAAGGTCTTTATTATACCACCCCATTATTGATTGATAATTTGGGGTAGGTAGAGAATTCTAGAATGAGTATTGTTTTTCACTCAGAGCTTTGAATGCTCCATGGAATGAATCAGCCCTCTACCCCCACAGGCACTGTGCTGTGGCCTTCTTTGCTAATCAGCTGCTATTCTTCCATCTTCCTGCCATTTCCCAAAAATAACCTGAAATCTGTTTATTCTTGCTTCATCTCCAATTTTTTTGGTCTTTGTGAATTTATCGCTTTTTAAAAAATTTATTTACTCTTTATTATTTAGTAGAGTTTTAAGAAACAGAGGGAAGACATTACTTCTGGTTACTGTTTTTCCATTGGGGATTTGTTTTTAAATAACATTTCCTTATTTCAAAGTTAATGTATGTTTATTGAATAAAACACAAGTAAGCAAAAGAAGGAAAATTAATATCACCTGTGATCCCACTGCCTAGAGAAAGTAATTGTGACTATGGATTTTTCCAGCACTTTTTACTGTATGTCACATAAAAAAAGTTGTCATTACTATTGTTACCCACTGCTACCCCTATTAAGGGGTGGGAGAAAGGATGCTGGTAACAGGAGATCCCTTTGTGAAACACTATAATGGGAGGGCTAATGCAAATTTGGAGCTAGAAGCTGAAACAGAGGATTATTCTACATAATTAAAGGGGGTACCAATGCATTTGGGGCTAGAGGGAAAGCCAGGAGAAAGTGTACAGAGGCCAGGGATGTTGAGTATTGTATTAAAGATGAATGGCAAAAAAAAAAATCCTACTGGCATGAAGGTAGAAAAAAAAAAGGATTTTCAAAACTAGACCTGACTGATGGATCAGTGCTTGCTTAAGGATGTGAAGTGTAAACCCACTTTATTGTATTGTTCAATGATACCTAAATTAGTAAGCTCTTTCTCAGAAAATTCAAGAGCTACTTGGTCATCTGTACAATTCAGCATGAGAACAAGCATTACATGTGGAAAAATGTGATATTTAGTTTACATAAACATATATGTATATTTTAGGAAAAAGGGGACCATTTTTATACTGGGCTCTTATGCATCATGTTTTTTTCCACTAAATATGTTGTGAATGACTTTCACATTATTAAAAATTCCCCTACTGAGACAACTGAATAGATACCTACCTGCAAAAGAAAGTAAAAAGACAGCATATAAAAACGGGAGAAAATATTTGCAAATCATATATCTAGTATCCAGAGTATGTAAAGAACTCCTACAACTCAACAACAAAAGGTAAAACAATCAAACTAAAAAATGGAGACAGGACAGATTCACAAGAAGATATACAAATGGCCAAGAAGCACATAAAAAGATGCTCAGTAGCATTAGTCATTAGGGAAATGCAAATCAAAACCACAAGATGATACCACTTCACACCTACTAGAATGGCTATAATAAATCTTTTTTTTAAAAGACAGAAAATAGGCTGGACATGATGACTCATGCCTGTAATCTCAACATTTTGGGAAGCCAAGGTGGGAGGATCACTTGAGGCTAGAAGTTTAAGACCAGCCTGAGCAATATAGCAAGACCCTGTCTCCACAAAAAAATTTGAAAAATTAGCCAGGCATGGTGGTGCACATCTGTAGTCCCTGCTACTTGGGAGGCTGAGGCTGGAGGATTGCTTGAGCTCAGGAGTTTGAGTTTGCAATGAACTATGATTGCACCACTGCTCTCTAGCCTGGGTGACAGAGCAAGACCCTATCTCGAAAATAAAATAAAATTAAACACAGAAAATAAGTGTTGGCAAGGATGTGGAGAGATTGGAGCCCTCATACATTGGTGTTGGGAATGTAAAATGGTTCAGCTGCTACAAAAAAACAGTTTCTTTTTGGTTCCTCAACAAGTTAATGTATGACCTAGCAATTCCACTCCTATGTATATACTCACATGAATTAAAAACAGATACTCAAATACACGTACATCCATGTTTGCAGCACTATTCACAATAGCCAAAAGGTGGAAACAACCCACATGTTCATCAATGGATGAGTGGATAAACAAATTGTGGTATATATATACAATGGAATATTATTTAGCTGTAATAAGAAATGATAAACTAATACAGCTCTACAACATGAATAAACCTATAAAACACTCTGAAGCGAGGCACAAAAGCTCAAATATCATATGGTTCCATTGATTTGACATACCCAGAATAAGCGAATCTGTAGAGACAGAAATCAAGATAAGGATTTCTGTGGGGTCAGGTGCTGGACGGATGGAGAAATGAGAAGTAATGGCTTAACGTTTGTGGGTTTCCTTTCAGGATGATAAAAACATTTTGAAACTAGATTAAGGTATTACTTGTGCAAAGTATAAATGTGCTAACTGCCACTAGGTTGTTCACTTTAAAATGTTTTTGTTTTTTTTTTTTGAGACGGAGTGTCACTCTGTCATCCAGGCTAGAGTGCAGTGGTGCGATCTCAGCTCACTGCAAGCTCCGCCTCCCAGGTTCACGCCATTCTCCTGCCTCAGACTCCCGAGTAGCTGGGACTACAGGTGCCCGCCACCACACACAGTAAATTTTTTTGTATTTTTAGTAGAGACAGAGTTTCACCATGTTAGCCAGGATGGTCTCGATCTCCTGACTTTGTGATCTGCCTGCCTTGGCCTCCCAAAGTGCCGGGAGCCACTGCACCTGGCCTAAAATGGTTATTTTTATGGCTTGTGAACTTCACCTCAAATTTTTAAAATCCCCTAAACACTGTTTTTAATGACCACAGTGTTATATTTGGCAGATACACTATAAAAAATATCCTTCATTTTTTTGACATAGAGATTGCTTCTAGTTTTTCCTTGGTATAAACAGAACTGTACAAACACCCTAGCAGCTAAATATTTGCCGCCATCCCCTTTTAGGAAAAAACAATCCCAAAAGGTAGGCTTGCTTGGCCAATGAAGATATATAGTTAAAAGTGTTTAGATAATTTTTCCAGATTTTCCACCAGAAATACTGAAAAAGATTAAGATTCATCTACTCTACTCCAGGGAAATCATTTGTATCAATATGTTTTAACCATTGCTCAGAATGGAGCCCTAATGACATCACACAGATTTTCCAACCTCACCACCCTTCTTGCAGTCCCATGGCAACCATCTCTCATCTGTATCTTCAAATATCTCCTATATGTGTATAATTCCCAAAGCTCTATCTCCAGCCCAACTTTCCCTCTTGAACTCCAGCCTTGCATACTAAAAAATTAACTAGTTTATACTGTGTAACAAGCCCCAAAATTCAGTGCTTTGACCCATTTTTCACTAATCAAAGTTTTTCCCCCCACATGGTGCAATATGGGCCAGCAGTGGGAGGTGGAGGGAGGGATGTTCCTTTACCCTGTTACTCAGGGACTGTATTAGTCAATAAGAGCTGCCATAATAGAATTCCACAGATTGGGTGGCTTACACAACAGAAATTAACTTTCTTACACCTCTGCAGACTGGAAATCTGAGCTCAAGATATGGGCAGGGGTTGGTGTCTTCTGAGGCCTCTCTCCTTGGCCTGTAGATGTCCATCTTCTCCCTCTGTTTTCATATGGCCTTCCCTCTGCATGTCTGTGTCCTAACCTCCCCTTCTTAGGAGCACACCAGTCATATTCGATTAGGGCCCACCATATGAACTCGTTTTACCTTAATCACTTCTTTAAAGACCCTGTCTCCAAATACAGCCACATGTTGAGGTCACTTCAACACAGGAATTTGGAAGGCCACAGTTCAGCCCATAACAGGCGCCTGTGTTGACAGAGGCTCCAGTATGGTAAGGCACTCTCTGCAACATGGAACCTTTCTTAGTGGGCGTGGGCCAGGGAAGAGAGAACTGCAGGGTCTGCCCAAAGATTCAGTGCTTCAGCCCAGACATGGCACATGTCATTGTCGTGTACAGCCCATTGGTCAGAACAAATCACACAGCCCTGCTCATCTGCAAGGAGGCTGTGAAGTGTAGTCTTTCATGAACCTGGAAGGAGAGGAAAAGCAGGTATTGACAAGCACCAGCAATGCCTGTCAACAGCTACCGACCAAACGTCTCTGTCACAATGGTCCACAGGCACCTCACATTCAACAAGTCTCAGACTGAAAAAGTCATCTTCCCCACTCCATGCCACCCCACCCTACCCCAAGCCTGAGCTGTGCTTGTTTGGAGATTGACACCATCCATCCAGTTGCCCAAGACCAAAGCTGGTGGCCACCTTCTCCCTTTATCTCTAAATAAAATTGGTCATAAAGTCTTTTTAATCCTGTTATCCTAACAGGTTTTGGTTTAGCCTTCCCGCTCCATCTCTAATATGGTCTTAGTTTCAGCCCACATTGCTTCTCTCCTGCGGTATTAGAAGAGGCTCTCTTTATCCTTCCAGCCTTCTGGCTCCCATTCACTATCTACTCTGCTGGCAGAAGTAACCCCCTAAAATTCATGTTGCACTCATGTCTCTCCAGTGCCTAAAATACTCCACCACTTTCAGTCCACAGTCAGAGCTCCTTAGGGGTGTGGGGTCAGGTGATGCTGCTATATGCTCCATAAGTCAGAATGTGTCCTCCTCTGCTCTGAACCTTCCCACGGCTCCTCATTTCACACAGAGTCAAAAGCCAGTATTTTTCCAGCATCTCACAGGATCCAACTCAATCTGCCACCTCCTACTACTTCTCTACCTTCACTTACTCCTCTGCTCCTTGTTCATCTTGCTCCAACCACACTGTTGGCATCCTTCAAATACTGCAGTCCCCACCATCACAGGGACTTGTATTGGCTGAATCCTTTACTTGGAATCTTCTTTCTCCAGCTCTTTGCAGGATTGACTGTTGTTTTCTTCAAGCCTTTGCTCAAAGGTCCCCTTTTTAGCTTTCCTCACTGTATTAGTCTGTTCTCATGCTACTAATAAAGACATACCTAAGACTGGGTAATTTATAAAGGAAAGAAGTTTAATGGACCCACAGTTCCACATGACTGAGGAGGCCTCACAATCATGGCGGAAGGCAAGTAGGGGTAAAGCCACATCTTACATGGATGGCGACAGGGAACAAGGCATGTGCGGGGGAACTTCCCTTTATAAAACCATCAGATCTCATAAGACTTATTCACTATCACAAGAACAGCACAGCAAAGACCCGTCCCCATGACTCAGTTACCTTCCACTGGTCCCTCCCACAACATGTGGGAATTATGGGAGCTACAATTCAAGATGAGATTTGGGTGGGGACACAGCCAAACCGTATCACTCACCCGGCCTGATCCTCACATTTACCAATCTACATTGCTTTTAGCTTGTTTTCCTCAAACTTATCACCTTCTAACATGTTATACAATTTGTCTATTTATTTTTATTTATTATTTACTTTCTGTCTCCTTCCTACCGGAATATAAGATCTGCGAAGGTAGGGAACTTTTGTCCATTTTGTTCACTGATGCATCCCTAAAGCACACCCTGGGTGCATAGCACACAGGAGTGCTTAGTGAATGCATGAAAGATTGAATGAATGAATCTCTGTTTTATTACCTTGCACAGAGTAGTCAATTATCTACTGATTTTTCTGTTGCTAACGCTACAATGTGGATTATTTTATCTCTATAACTGCTGTCTGATGCCTGACACATACATGCTCAACCAATATTTGTGGAATAAATAAAATAGGATAAGTCTATTACTCTACCAATAAGAACACAGAGGCCACAGATCTTGCTCCATACCACACAGTGAGAAAATGGTGAAGTCAAAGCTAGAAGCCAGATCTTCTGTGTCCCTGAGCTGATATCTCTCCACTATCCCATCCAGCTCTACTTAAAATAGTTTAAAGTCTGTCTTGGCTTCCAATTATCTTGCAAATCTCTTGAGATGGGGGCAAAACACCAAGCTGCTTTAAAAGCTCCCATAGTGCCTGATACAGTGCTAGGTAGGCATAATACTTATTCAATAAGTATTCATGGTTTGAGTGCTCAATAAAAATATTATTGTTAGCATTGTTTCCACTTTTAATGACAGAAATGATAATAGCCTCCCAGCAGTCTGCTTTAAATAGGTTCAAGACACCGAAATACAATTTGAACAGTGTCTTCCATCAGCTTGCTCCCTGGAGAGATGAAATGAGTTCATAATGAGATTCCTGCAATGAGTCAAAAAGCAGAGGGAAGGAGTGCAGGGTTTTGCTGCAGTGGGCACAGATGCTTCACTGGCATTTGGGAGCCCAATTTTTCTCTGGGACTCAGAGCTAGCACCAGCCCATGGGGGAGGGGCTGCAGCATGCAGTCCCCCTGGCCCCACAGTACTGAGCACACATTCTCTTTTCTGGGCACTGTCCCTTCAGATCTACTTTAGCTGTGGCAGAGGGTTGATGGAGAACTGATTGTCTATTCAGAATAAATGTAGTGTGCTACCAGCCTATGGAAACCATGAAAGCCCCTGCATACCACACAAAATAACACATTGATTAATTGCCAGCAGCTACAACAGGTTATTTTCACAGTCAGAGATTGGCGCGAAGACTCTTACTTCAAGTTTCTGTTGCTAATAGGTTTGATTTGCTTGATTTGGAAGTACAGGTTAATGCTAGCTGGAGTTTTTAAGCCTTGGTGATGAAAGTGTTAGTTCACTAGAATCCGGGGCCAGAAGTGTCCAAATCATTGCATGGGTAGGGGTAGGGTTTTTACCATTTCACTTTACGCAACTGGCATTTCATTAGGAAAAGAAATAGAGAAAGGAGGAAAAATTAGCCACAAGGTCATCTAGCTCCTCACACGGGGACACTTACCCGGCTGCTCCGGATTGAAAGGGGTCTTGAAACACTGCCCTGTTCTTCTGTCTGAGGTCAATCAGGGTCGACTCACCAATGACAACCTTTCAAAATGCCGCTGTATTTCTTCCAGCTCCTGAGATACAGTATCCAAGGGCCTTTTGCATCTGAAATGGCTCTTCCTGGTAGTTCAGCCTCGCCCCCTCTCTAGCTCCCTTTTTTGTCTGTGAAGCCGTTTAGAGCTTCTCTCAGCATCTTCAATTTGCTTCCTCACAAAAAGCTGCTTCCTTCATCATCCTTAGAGGAGAGAGGGTTTGGAAATGACAAATATTTTTCCTTTGTCACATTAAGTGATGGGGGTTAAGTGGGTGTGAAGTGCTGAGATAAGGGGTACTTGGGCATTGAATGACATGTGGCTCAGCTCTGGTTAGGGCAGTGTTCCAGTGAGGGCTCTGGGCTGGCCACAGGCACTGGCTGGGAGTTGAGATGTTCAGCAGCAGGTGCTTGATATGGTTTGGAATTGTGTCCCTGCTCAAATCTCATGTCAAATTGTGATCCCCAATGTTGGAGGAGGGGCGGGGTGGGAGGTGATTGGATCATGGGGTCAGATATGCCCCTTGCTATTCTCGTGATACTGAGTGAGTTCTCAAGAGATCTGATTGTTTAAAAGCGTTTATCACCTCCCTTTGTTCTCTCTTCCTCCTGCTCCTGCCACATAAGAGGAGCCTGCTTCCTCTTTGCTTTCTGCCACGATTGTACCTTTCCGGAGGCCTCCCCAGCCATGCTTCCTATACAGCCCAAGGAACTGTGAGCCAATTAAACCTCTTCTCTTTACAAATTACCCAATCTCAGATAGTTCTTTATAGCAATGCAAGAACAGACTAATACAGTCCTTCACCCCTTTGTTTCCTCATAAAGTGGGATTAATAATACCTTCCCTACTTCCTCTGCAAGGTGGGATTCTAGATGAGAAAGCACTGGATAGAATAATTAACAGATTCTGTGAAATTGCTTTGCCCTGGCCAGAGATTCTGTGATTACCTTCCCAGGCTTACAACTTCTAGTGGTTTCTATCTGTAATCATTCTTTCTGTCTCCGTTCTCCACAGGAGCTAAAGAAGGCCAAATAAAACCTCTAGAGCCTCCCGAACTGTGAGCACATCACATCTGTCTAGTGCAATGCTTGCCTTACTAGCTCTTTTCCCCACACACTTCTTGTCTCTAAGAAAAACATTGCATTGAAACTAAAAATTATCCCTTTTCTATTCCTGATATGCATTTTCTTCGCTGAGCATTTATTTCCCAAGGTTTCTAGGAAAAGTGCACGGGATAGTAGCCACAATAGTAAATCGAATTACATTGTAGTGGGATGCGGTGCACTCTCAGGTTAAAAAAAAAAGTAATGATGTATGAAATATCTTTTATTATTTTTAGCAAAAGTATTTCTTAAAGGAGATTTCACCCAAGGATTTTTCTATTAATTTGACACCCAATTTAGCTCTCCCCCACACACACACACACAAAAGGCAAAACAGAGGAGAAATTTAAAATCAAATTAGATCGGGAAGATATTTTCCCCCCTCTTTCCCTCTCAGTTTTGCCATAATTCCCTGTACTGATGGCAAGAAGGAGATGATCTTCTGTCTGGGCATTTGTTGCCATTAAGAGGAAGAAAACACCAATGGTGGGTGGAATTTTTCTTTGATGCCAAATTCTATTGCACAGCCTTTCAGAAAAACATTGGTATACTTCATTTCATTTTCAAAAAACTCATCTCAAAAAACTTGGGGCCGGGTGCGGTGGCTCCTTCCTATAATCCCAGCACTTCAGGAGGGCAAGGTAGGTGGATCACCTGAGGTCAGGAGTGCAAGGCCAGCCTGGCCAATGTGGTGAAACCCCGTCTCTATTAAAAATGCAAAACTTAGCCAGGTGTGGTGGTGTGTGCATGTAATCCCAGCTACTCAGGAGGCTGTGGCAGGAGAATTGCTTGAACCCGGGAGGCAGAGGCTGCAGGAGCAGAGATCACGCCGTCACACTCCAGCCTGGGTGACAGAGCAAGACTCCATCTCAAAAAAAAAAAACCAAAACCAAAACAAACAAAAAACTTGGAAGCTCTCAGCACTACCTCAACAATACCGCTAAATGTCCTAGGATTCGGTATTAGTTCTGAAATCCCTTCCCAGCTTATCACTTTCATACTTAATGGACCTGTTGATTCCATGACATGCCAGCACACGAATCCATCTGTCACAATGGCAAGGTGCCCTTTCTGTAGGATGACATGCCAATAGCCACCAGCCCCAGTGCCAGCCAATGTGGCATTAGCAACAATGCCCTGCATGACACAGTAAACTGTGTACCGATTCAGCAACAAGGTCTTCCCAGGGAAGCCATGAGCTGCCAAGTGAGAGGCATGCTGCTCATTATGACAAGTCATGCATGGCCCATTCCAGTACAGACCCTGTCCCAAGGGTCACATTAGCCCTGCCTATGTGGAGCTACGATGAAAGAGAACAATTCTTTCTTCAGCAGCCACTCTGTGGTACTGACAGAACACACTCTGGAGAGGAGAACTATCCATTGTTAGAACACCCCCTAGGGTGACCAACCATCTTGGAGTTTTCTGGGACGTAGGACTTTCAGTGCTAAAAACAAGAAAGTCAAAGAACTAGAATGAGTTGACCACCCTACCTGTATCCCCATGCCAGTCCCCACTGATACATTCCTCCTTGTCCTGTGTCTTCATCCAACCTTGTTTCACTTCCACTTTTATGGTAAGGATCCGAAATGGCCTCAGGGATTCACACTTCTTGGCATTCACACCCTTGCCTAATCCCTTCCACTAGAGAGTGGGCTGGACTTACTCACTTACTTCTAAGAAGGGCAGAAGTGAAGGGATGTCACTTCTGAGATTATCTTAGAAAAAAAGACTATGGTGTCCATCTTGGGCACTCAATTTTTTCTTCTCTTCACCAACACTCAAGCCCCTACCATTCTTTCCTTCTCCCTCTGAGGGTAACCAACTACCGTGTTGCAAACAGCCGCATGGAGAAGCCCATGTGGGAAGGAACTGATGTCTCCAGCCAACAGCTGGAGACCTGCCAATAGCCCTCTGATTGAGCTTGGATGCAGAAACAACCCGAGGCCTGCCAATAGCCCCCAGAGTGAGCTTAGATGAAGCTCCTCCCTGTCACCAGCCTCAAGATGACTGCAGCCCCTTCTGACACCTTGTTTGCAACCTTGTGAAAGGCCCCGAGTCAGGGCACCCATCTAGTCGTGCCTGGATTCCTGAGACACAGAAGCTGTAAGATGATCAACGTATGTTGTTTTAAACTACATGGAAGTAAATAACCAAAACAATTTTAAACTGCGAAAAAGCAAGACTCAGTTCTGAAACAGACTGAACTGAGAATAGCACTTTACAGTTAACAGGAACCCAAGAGATCAACTGTTCCACTCCATTCATTTGACAGGTGAGGAGCCTGAGCCCAGGGGAGGCCAAGCACCTTGTTCTGTAGCTCGTTAGCCACCGCTAGACTGTGCCCTGGGTCTGCTGACTCCTGCTTCGGTGCTGGTTCTCTTTAGTGCTGCTGCCCAGATTGGTAACACCAGCGCCCAGATTTTCAGGCTGTACCTGGTTGTCAGAATCCTGCTACCTCTAGTTTGGTTCACGAAAGAAGATTGCCTTGAACAGACCAGCTCTTCTTAATCACTTCTTCCCTGCTGGAAGCCTTTCTAACTCCTATTAGCTCGCTGGATGCTGCTTTCAAAGCCTTTCTAGATGGGGTGGAATGGAAGTCCCATCCCCCTGTTTGCTTTTTTTTTTAATTGTATTGTTTCTCTGAGATCTTGCAGGGAGAGAATTTATCTCCAGCTTTGTCACAGGGTTGATAAACTTAGTAAAATCTTTTCTACATGATAATCTAGAAACACTGCAGATTTATTTCTGGCTCTGAAAATCAGGAAGCCTCATATCCTCTTTAAATCAGATTTCTGCAGTGTAAATAAACCATCATTTCAATTTAATTCAACAAATATTCCTAAAGCACCTATACCATTATTTGTTCTAGAAGGGTTAGAATGGAAGAAGGCAGGAATGGAAAAAAAGTATGACATGATTATTATTCTCAAGGAACATTTCTGGATGGAAATAATAATCATTATCATAATAACATTTAGCAAAAGGGACTTATCTATGTTTATCTATAATATTTTATTTATTTAAAAAGATCTAAAAAAGAATGAAATGTTAGCAGTTGTTGATTCTGAATGGTGACCTCATGGTTGTCATATTATTTTCTTTTTAAAAATATACACTATATTTTAATAATATATACTTTATAATTATATTAAAACATACATTATATTTTGAGTATATATTATAATGTACATTAAAAATGCATGATATTTTCCTTTTTTTTTTTTGAAACAAAGTCTTACTCTGTCACCCAGGCTGGAGTGCAATGGTGCGATCTCGGCTTACTGCAACCTCCACCTCCTGGTTTCAAGCAATTCCTGTGCCTCAGCCTCCCGAGTAGCTGGGACTACAGGCACGCACTGCCATGCCTGGCTAATTTTTTAATTTTTTTTTGGTAGAGACGGGGTTTCACCACGGTGGCCAGGCTGATGTTGAACTCCTGACCTCAAGCGATCCGCCTGCCTCAGCCTTCCAAAGTGCTGGGATTACAGGCATGAGCCACTGTGCCCAGCCATAAAAATGCATTATATTTTCTAAAGGTAATTTTTTTCAAATTAAAAGAATCTGACATAATGACTCTGTCTAAGGCACTCTAATGAGCACTTTGCATGAATATCTCATTAAATCTTCCCACCAGTCCTCTGAGGGAAGTACTGTGTTTTCCTTGTTCCTCTGCAGCTCAGAAAGGTTGGGTAACTTATTCAAAGTCACCCAGCTAATAAATGAAATTAAAATCTAGTTCTGTCTTATTCCAAAACCAGTGATCTCCATTGCCAACCTTTAATTCCTGCCGAGAAAAAGTATATCTAGGTGGGAAAATGACAAATACATGTATGAAATAAGTTCAGACAAATAATTTCAGCAAGCTTCTACATGAGATATATATGTAAGTGTTAGATAAGACAAGACAGGGCACTGTTGCAGTGGAACTCACATTCTAGTGGGCAGGGATTGACAATCAAAAAGTACATGAGGTTGGGCATGGTGGCTCACACCTGTAATCCCAGCACTTTGGGAGGCCAAGGCAGGCAGATCACCTGGGGCCAGGAGTTCGAGACCAGTTTGGCCAACAAGGCGAAACCCCGTCTCTACTAAAAATTCAAAAAATAGCTGGGCGTGGTGGCAGGGGCCTGTAATCCCAGCTACTCAAGAGGCTGAGGCATGAGAATCACTTGAATCCGGGAGGCAGAGGTTGCAGTGAGCTGAGATCGTGCCTTTGCATTCCAGCCTAGGCGATAGAGTGAAGACCCTGTCTCAAAAAAAAAAAAAAAAAAAGTACATAAATAAGACAATTTCAAATTATAAATACTAGGAAGAAATTAAAACAGAATGAAAGAGTAGTGGAAGTGAGGGCTTTTAGGTTGATTGGTTTAGAAGACTCCACTGATGAAAGTTTGAAATCAGTTTCCCTCCTCCCTCATTCTATGGAGGTCAAGGTCTCATGACTGGTGCACCCCAAATTGTAATCAGTGAAGTTTATGGGGATGGGACCAGTATGTGAGAATTGACTATGTCAGGCAGAGGACCTCATTCTTCCATGCATATAATCTCATTTAGTAATATTAGGATATGTTAGGAGTGGGTGGTAAATAGAGATTTGCCCATCATGTTCTATTTGAGAGCAAGAAAAAACATTATGCGTTTGGACAACAGTGAAAAAGCAAATCAGATTAAGGGAGGGTGCAGGCTACATGGTGGGAATCAGGGACAGAGGATTGCAGACAGATAAGGAAGGGCCAGACTTTTGAAAGCCAGTATGGAGCCTTGGATAAAAAATTAGAGCCTGATTAGATACTGAGCAAGAGAATGAAATGATGAATGTGACAGTCTAAATGGCCTACTCTGCAAACACAGTATATAGCGGTGGAGATATCCGGGGGGAAGGAAGCCTTTCAGAAGACTATAGTTTATATTGGCCATATGGAATCCTTATCTAAGAAGGCAGGAATTGAGAATGGAGGGATGTATCTGAGAGACATTGCAGAGAAAGAATCAACTGCTCAACCCCAAGGGGTAGGACTTTTGGATGGAAATTGTGCGAACTCTCAGTGGGAGGTGGCAGCATTGTTTTTGCCCAACATTTCTGGGGATTAAGTTGCTCTGGTCTGTTGATGCTTGAACAGATTGTGAAAATGATCTCTCCAACTTTTTGGTTTTGGACTCAAGATGGAAAGTTGATCTGAACTATTTACTTGGGTACGTGGGAGGATCATGCGTAGGACTTGAGCTTCCGGGGGCAGAGAGCTGTTGCACAGATGGCTACGTTACAGAGTACAGATCACAATCAACTCCAGCATTTAGAAGATTTCCTTTCTTACTAAAATTTATTCTACCCTTTGAGAAACAACAAAAGAACTCATGCCATATGCCTCAAGTATCACTAATGCTCCAGTACTTTCCAAAGATATTTAAACTACTATCCCTTCTCACTCCTGTAATTGACACCCTATTTGTCAACATATATGTATTTTAATTAGAATCTGAGTTTCAAAGAAGAGATTCGCCCAAGTTAACTTAAAATTCCATCTCAGAGTATGTTCCTGGAGAACGCAACTTGTAATGCTATTGCTATATGACTTCAGTACTCTTGAAAGGTGTGATTTCTTTTTTGGTCCTATCATGTGGTCAGTTTTTGTAAATTTTCCATGAGTACTTGAAAAGCATCATCATGCTAAAGATGCTGGTGCTGTGCTATTGGCCATTGGGCCAAGTTGGTTAATTAAATTGTTGCTGGTTCTAGTCATCTATATTCTTACTGATTCTTGTCTGCCTTTTCTATGAATTTCTGAGAAAAGTGGTTAAAATTTCTTGCTAGCCAGATGCAGTGGCTCATGCCTGTAAACCCAACACTTTGGGAGGCCAAGGCAGGAGGATCACATGAGTTCAGGAGTTCGAGACCAGCCTGGGAACATAGTGAGACCTTGTCTCCACTAAAATTTTTTTTTTTTTAATTAGCCAGGTTGTGGTGGTGCATGCCTACAGTCCCAGCTACTCAGGAGGCTGAGGCAGGAGGATCGCTTCAGCCTAGGAGGTGGAGCATGTGGTGAGCCGTGATGATACCACTTCACTCCAGCCTGGGCAACAGAGCCAGATCTCATCTCAAGAAAAATAAATTAAATAAATAAATAAATAAATAAATAAAACCTCATGCTGAGATTGTGAATTGATTTATTTTTCTTTTTAGTTATGTCCATTTTTGTTTTCTGTACTTTGAGATGATGTTATTAGATATATATTAATTTAAATTTACTTTTTTTTGGTGATGGCAATTTTATCATTAAGAAGTGATCATCTTTACCACTAGTAGTTTTTTGTTGTTGTTGTCGTTTTTTGAGTTGGTGTCTCCCTCTGTCGCCCAGGTTAGAGTACAGTGGCGTGATCTCCACTCACTGCAACCTCCACTTCCCATGCTCAAGCGATCCTCTCACCTCAGCCTCCAGAGTAGCTGGGATCACAGGAGCCCACCACCATGCCAGGCTAATTTTTTTTCTTTTGTATTTTTGGTAGAGACAGAGTTTCACCATGTTGCCCAAGCTGGGTCTCGAACTCCTGAGCTCAGGCTATCCAGCCACCTCGGCCTCCCAAGTGCTGGGATTACAGGTGTTGAGCCACCACACCCGGCCTACCACTAGTAATTTTTTAAACTAGAAGTCTATTTTGCCAGATATCAGTATAATTAAATTGGCTTGCTTTTCACTAGTATTTGTCCAGTATAACTTTGTGCATATTTTTACTTTTTGAAAAAACCAGCTTTACTGAAATATAACTAACATATAATAAAAGATACAGAATTAAAATGTACAGATGAATAAGTATTAACATAACACACACAAGATTATCAGCACAATCAAAACAATGGACATGTTCATCATCCCTGAAAGTCTCCTTGCCCCCTTCTCTTTCCCCCACCCTCCCTGCATCCTCCCCCACCACTTCCCAGGCAACCACTGAGCTTTTCTTCTATCACTATAGGTTAGTTAGCTTTGTCTAGAACTCATATAACTGGAGCCATCATGATGTACTTAAAAAAAAAATCTAGCTCTGTCATTCAGTATAATTGTTTTAAACTGTATCCTTGTTATATGTATCAATAGATCATTCCTTTTTATTTATTTTCTTTTCTTTTCTTTTCTTTTTTTTTTTTTTTTTTTTTTTGAGACAGAGTCTCACTCTGTTGCCCAGGCTGGAGTGCAGTGGAGAGATCTGGGCTCACTGCAACCTTCGCCTCTTGAGTTCAAGTGATTCCCCTGCCTCAGCCTCCCAAGTAGCTGGGATTACAAGTGCGTACCAGCACGCCCGGCTAATTTTTGCATTTTTAGTAGAGATGGGGTTTCACCGTGTTGCCCAGGCTGGTCTCAAACTCCTGACCTCAAGTGATCCACCCGCCTTGGCCTCCCAAAGTGCTGGGATTACAGATGTGAGCCACCGTGCCTGGCTGCGTCCTTTTACTTTTAATCTTTCTATTGACTCAGGTTTTATATGTGGTTTTCGTAAATAATGTGTATTTGGACCTTTTAAATCTAGTCTCAAAGTCTTTGTGTTTTAAAAGAAGCATTAGTCCACTTTTTTTTTTTTTTTTTTTTCTTCAGAGTCTCGCTCTGTCGCCCAGGCTAAAGTGCGGTGATGCGATCTTGGCTCACTGCAACCTCCACCTCCCAGGTTCAAGCAATTATCTGCCTCAGCCTCCCGAGTAGCTGGGATAACAGGTGCCCACCACTACACCTGGCTAATTTTTGTATTTTTAGTAGAGACAGGATTTCACCATCTTGGCCAGGCTGGTCTTGAACTCTTGACCTCACGATCCACCCGCCTCAGCCTCCCAAAGTGCTGGGATTACAGGCGTGAGCCACCATGTCTGGCTGCATCCTTTTACTTTTAATCTTTCTATTGACTCAGGTTTTATGTGTGGTTTTTGTAAATAATGTATATTTGGACCTTTTAAATCTAATTGCAAAGTCTTTGTGTTTTAACTGAAGCAATTAGTCCACTTTTATTAAGCAATTGCTGATACGTTTAGGTTTACATCTACTACTTCATCTTTATATTATTTCTCTCTGCTGTATGTTTCTAAATTTTTTCTAGGCTGAGTGCAGTGGTGAGTTCCTCTAATTCCAGTGCTTTGGGAGGCTGAGGTGGGAAGATTACTTGAGGCCAGGAGCTTGAGACCAGCCTGGGCAACATGGCGAGACCCCATCTCTACAAAACTAAAATAAAATATTAGCCAAATCCAATGGCACGTGCCTGTAGTCTTAGCTACTCAGGAGGCTGAGGTCGGAGGATCACTTGAGCACAGGGAAATTGAGGCTGCAGGGAGCTATAATCATGCCCCTGTACTCCAGCCTGGGCCACAGAGACCCTGTCTCTAAAATATACACATAACTTTTAAAAATGTTTACTTCTTATTTCCCTTTTGGCTTTCTTTTAAATTGATTACTATTTGTTTTTTCATGTGTTCCATCTGAACTACTTTGGAAGTTACTAGTCTATTGTACTTCAAAGAAGCAAGTTTTGTAAACCTGATAATATAGTCAACAAGATTCAGAATCAGGAATAGACCAGAATCCAGGTGCTATAATGAAATCACAACAGGACTCTGAAAAGAGAATTTAAGGAATGTGAAGTATCCAGCATGGCTACTGAGTAGAAAATTAATTAATAATGGAAGGGAAGATAGCTGAAAGAGAATAACTTGTTATTATCAGCACAGATTCTGGTGGCAGAGGTAAAATGGCAATTGCTGCAGTACTTTTAATCATACTTACATGCCTTATGGGGCCAAGAGAGCAAATGAATTCCTGAAGATTTCAAAGATGGTGGGAGGTGGGTGGTATAATCTAAGCTTTCTGGCTGGGCATGGTGGCTCATGCCTGTATTCCCAGCACTTTGGGAGGCCAAGGAGGGCAGATCACTTGAGGTCAGGAGTTCAAGACCAGCCTGGTCAACATAACGAAACCCTTCTCTATTAAAAATACAAAAATTAGCCAGGCATGCTGGCGGGCGCCTGTAATCCCAGCTACTCGGGAGGCTGAGGCAGGAGAATCGCTTGAACCTGGGAGGCGGAGGCTGCAGTGAGCCGAGATCACACCACTGCACTCCAGCCTGGGTAACAGAGCGAGACTTGGTCTCAGAAAAAAGCTTTCTGCACCTTGCTCTTTCTCTAAATAAAAACTCTTACCTTAGGGAAATAATAATAATAATAACAATGACAGTAATGACAGAGTAGCTTACAGTTTTTAAGTACTTAATTATGTAATGTGCAATGCAGTTTTTTATGGTTTTCTCATTTAATCTCATTTAATCTTCCCAGCAATCCTTTGATAAAGATACTATATAGGACACCATCTGTACATCACTTCAAATCCCCTCGGCATTGTCTATCTGCTAATTTAACCACTGCTGCAGTGACCTGTCCTACACAGATGCAACCTGGTGACACTTGTTCCCAATCCTGTGCCACACACCTCTTACTTCCTGCCCCGAAGCTTCTTTATTAATGCCGCAACTTGGAATCCTAGGAAAAAATCCCAGAGTATGTCATTGGTATAGATGTACTTGGAAACTGGAAGAATCTTCACATTATTTCTCTGACCTGTAGAGAGCTTTCTACTCCACCTTACTGGAGATAATAAAGCAATCATGCATCCCAGAAGGAATTATAGAGATTAATTCTACCATTAAAGGTTTAAAAGACATAAGAGTAGAAGTCCCCACAATTATTCCATTCAATGCACCTGCCTGCATGCAGCAAACAGCAATAACAACAATATAGCTTATGGTAGATGACAATCATAAATTTAATTAGATGGTAACCCCAATAACAACTACCATGTCAGCTGTTGTATCTTTACTAAGGCAGATCAGCAGTCTCTAGCTGTTGGTATGTGGCTATTGATCTGGCAAATGCCTTCTTCCCCATCCAGATCAGTACATGGAGAATCAGAATCCATTTGATTTAACATGAGAGGGATAGAAGTGCATTATTTACTGTCTTGCTCCAGGGCTATGTTACCGTTCCTGTTTCCTGCCCCAGTAGAATCTGCAGGGACTTGATTGCCTTAATGTTCTACCAGAACTTAATGACGTCATACTAATGGGCTCTGGTGAGAACGGATGGCAGGTATGTTGGATGCCTTGTAAGTGAGCCAGTTTGTGAAGATAAATCCTATGAAGACTCAAGTGGCAAGCACTCGTAATGTACTTACTTACTAAAAATTTAAAGTTATTTGAATTAAAACATTTAAAAAGGTTTCTTATAGAAAATATCAGACATATAAAAAATTAGGGAAAATAACAAAACAAATAATATATTTGTTATAAGTAATATATAACCAGCTTCAGTAATTACCAATTTATAGCCAGTTTCATTTCATCCGTAACTTCATTCCTTTCCTCCTCCCATGTTATCTTGAAACAAATCCCACATCTTTTCATTTGTAAATATTCCATATGGATCTCTAAAAGATAAAACTTCTTTTATAACATAACTGTCATATCATTATCACATCTAGGATAAGATACTTTTTTTTTTTTTGAGACAGGGTCTCGCTCTGTCACCCAGGCTAGAGGGCAGTGGTGCCATCACAGCTCACTACAGGCTCAACCTTCCGGGGTCAGGTGATCCTCCCACCTCAGCCTCCCAAGTGGTTGGGACCATAGGCACAAACCACCATGCTTGGCAGTTTTTTGTTTTTGTTTTTTTTTGCAGAGACAGGGTCTCGCTATGTTGTTCAGGCTGGTCTCAAACTCCTGGGCTCAAGTGATCCTCCCACCTCGGCCTCCCAAAGTGCTGAGATTATAGGTGTGAGCCACTGCACCCGGCCCAAAAAATAAAACTTCTTTTATAACATAACTATCATATCATTATCACATCTAAGATACTTAATAATTCTTTAATACCATCAAATATTCAGTCATTGAAATTTCCAATTGTTTCCTAAATGTCATAATTTTTAAAAGTTTGTTGTTTGAAAAAAGATACGAATAAAACCTTGACATTGCAACTGGTTGATATGCTTTAATAGTCTCCTCTAGTTTATTAGTTCTCCTTCCATCTCTTTGGTTTTATTCTTTGCAGTTTATTTGTTAAAGAAACTGGGTCATTTTTCCTGCAGGGTGGATTTTGCTAATTGCATCCCTATGTTGTCTTTTGACATATTCCTCTATGTTTTTTGTAAATACGTAGTTGCTGATGACATTTTTAGTGGCCCCTGGAGTCTAGGATGTCCCAGGATATATACCTTTAAGGTAGAAACAAGTTTTCGTACCTTGCATCTTGTATGATTAAGAAGGAGGCACATGTTTGATTAATCTTCTTGGATTTTGGAAGCAGCGTACACTGTACTTGAACCAGTTTATCAGGTGACCAGAAAGGCTTCCATTTTCAAGTGGGATTCAGAACACGAAAAAAATTCAGCAACAGATCGAAGTTGTGTTGCAAACTGCCCTGCCACTTAGGCCTCATGACCCAGCAGATCCAATAGTCCTAGGGAGATCCCTGGTGGATAAGAATGCTGTGTGAGGCTGGATGCGGTGGCTCACACCTGTAATCCCGGCACCTTGGGAGGCCGAGGTGGGTGGATCACCTGAGGTTAGGAGTTTGAGACCAGCCTGGCCAACATAGTGAAACCTGTCTCTACTAAAAATACAAAAATTAGCCAGGCATGGTGGCAGGCACCTGTAATCCCAGCTACTCAGGAGGCTGAGGCAGGAGAATTGCTTGAACCTGGGAGGCGAAGGTTGCGGTGAGCCAAGATTGCGCCACTGCACTCCAGCCTGGGCGACAGGGCGAGGCTCCGTCTCGAAAAAAAAAAAAAAAAAGAAGAATGCTGTGTGAAGTTTCTGGCAAGCCCCAACATAAGGATTATGGCAGGTTTCTAGAGCAGGATCATATCCTTAAAGCAGATAATTACTCTCCTTTTGAGAAGTAGTTCCCAGTGTGCTCCTTGGCCCTAGTAGAGATCTAACACCTGGGACACAAAGTGATGGTGAGACCCAAACTGACTATCCTAAGCTCACAGTTACCAGAACCACCAAGTCATAAAGTCAGATGGGCCCAGCAGTGTTCTACTACGCATTCCAAACAATAAGAGGATCGTGGCAAAGCAGGTCTAGAATTCACAGGCCCATTCTATGATCAGTTGGCCCTGCCCCCAACTCAGTACCCTTGTTGCAATAGTATGTCTCTCTCAACTCACATCACTGGCTTTATTGGTGGGGGAGAGGGGTCCTAGTCCCTTTCATCCTGTATCCAATAAAGGGAGAGAAAATTTTCTCATAGATGAGTTGGCATTAATTATTGGTGTTGGCCAAACATTTATTTTATAAAGTACAGTGGTTAAAGGAACATTTTCCTGGTAGGTAAAGCAGAGAACAGTAGTAAATTTAATTGTTTCAATTTTTATGGGAGGAAAACTAGCCTAAGGTGTGGATTAACAAGAATTCTGGGGGCGGCAATGAATGCTTTGGCTGGTTGGCCAGGAACTTGAAAGGAATAAGACTGGAAGATATGGGACAAGGATGTCTGGGGAAAGGGCATGTGGATGGACTTCTGGGAATAAGTAAAAAGCACCTAGATCTTTGGATCTCACATTGATGCCCAACAGGGAGCATCCCTTGCAGAGAAGGCTCTCAACAGCCAGGTGGATGGACAGGATGACTTAGCCTATGGATGTCAGCCAGCCTGTCTCCTAAGCCACTCCAGTGGTGGCATAATGAATGCACAAACAGAGTGCCTGTGGTGGCAGGGATGGAAGCTATGTATGGGTCCAACAACATGGGTTCCCTCTCACCCGGGTTAACCCACAGCAAGAACTGACCTTGAAACGTTGATATCACACCATTCGTCAAGGACATTTGTGGCAGGTTGATTATCTCAGACTCTTTTATGCCAGAGGAAGTAGAAATTGTCCCTTAACAAAATTGATACTTACTCCAGATATATTTTCTTTTCCAGCCCACCATGCCTCCATAAGAGCTACCATTATTGGTCTACAAGATGCTTGGCCTCTTAGCATGGTACACAGCACAACACTGTCTCAGAAGAAAGGGCCCATTTTTATGACAAAGGGGTGCAACAGGCTGGGTATTGTGGCTCACGCCTATAATCCCAGCACTTTCGGAGTCTGAGATGGGCGGATCACTTGAGGCCAGGAGTTTGAGACCAGCCTGGCCAACATGGTAAAACCCCATCTCTACTAAAAATACAAAAATTAGCCAGGTGTGGTGGTGCGCACCTGTAATCCCAGCTACTTGGGAGGGTGATGCACAAGAATCGCTTGAACCTGGGAGGTGGAGGTTGCAGTGAGCCAAGATTGTGCCACTGCACTCCAGCCTGGGCAACAGAGTGAGGCTCTTTCTCAAAAATAAATAAGTAAATAAAATAAAATAAAGGGCAGGGAGAGTGCAACAATGGACACATAACCCAGAATCCTCTGGTCTGACAATGTACCCCATTATTCAGAAGCAACCACCTTAACAGAACACCTTATTAAGGAGTGTCTGATATGATTTGGCTCTGTGTCCCCACCCAAATCTCATCTTGAATTGTAATCCCCATATTTCAGGGAGGGAGCTGGTGGGAGGTGACTGAATCATGGGGGCAGTTTCCGCCATGCTGTTCTCATGATAGTGAGGGAGTTCTCATGAGATCTGATGGTTTAAAAGTTGCAGTTTCCCCTGTGCGCTCTCTCTCTCTCTGTCTCACTGCCATGTAAGACGTGCCTTGCTTCCCCTTCACCTTCCACCATGATTGTAAGTTTCCTGAGGCTTCCCCAACCACGCAGAACTGTAAGTCAATTAAACCTCTTTTGTTTCTAAATTATCCAGTCTCAAGTATTCTTTATGGCAGTGTGAAAACGGACCAATACAGTGTCATCCCCAGTAAGGCTCCATTTCAGAGATAACACTCTGCTGGATTTGTGCTATGATATAGAAATGCATTGAGCCAAAAGAAGGCATGTGGTGCTATTTCCCCACAGCTAGTATCCACGGTGGAGTGCGGAGTGGATGAATGAATGCCATGGGACTTATTCGTTGAACTTGAAGTGGCCACTACCACCTGATCACTCTGGGATCCTCATACTGAAGGACAAGGTAACTAAGAAAGGAATTATTACACTAGCAAGGGTAAAGGACCCTGATTGCCACAAGGAGCTACTGCTACACGATTAAAGTAGGGAGGAGAGGCTGGGTGTGGTGGCTCACACCTATAATCAAAGCACTTTGGGAGGCTGAGGCGGGTGGATCACCTGAGGTTGGGAGTTCAAGACCAGCCTGACCAACATGGAGAAACCCATCTCTACTAAAAATACAAAATTAGCTGGGTGTGATGGCACATGCCTGTAAACCCAGCTACTCAGGAGCCTGAGGCAGGAGAATCACTTGAACCTGGGAGGTGGAGGTTGTGGTGAGCTGAGATCACACCATTGCACTCCAGCCTGGGCAACAAGAGCAAAACTTCGTCTCAAAATAAATAAATAAATAAATAAAGTAGGGAGGAGTGTGTCTGGAAAGAAGGGGATTCGATGGGGGCATCTCTTCAGGCAACCTCTCTGAGCCTTAGTTTTCTCATCTGTAAAATAGGGGTTGTGAGGATTAAATGAGGCCATATAGATTCTGGCATAAGTTAGCTCCACAAAAATGTTATTTCTCTTTTTCTCATTCTGGCCTTTAATTTTTCTGCCTTAGTTCTCCTTAAACATTTATAAGAATTTTGCACGAAATAGCCAACTTTCTGGCAGGAGAAGCCTACTCTAGGAGGCCCTTGGCTGTGACAGGTTAGCTACAAGATAACATTTAGGAATAGTTTACAAAGGAAGATAAAGTTATAGTCCTGCGATCACATAGCTTTTTCCAAAGAAAGAGAAAAAGAAAAAGTTACAGACCCATAATTACATAGTCTTGTCACATTCACCATGGAAACAGGTTTGGGTTACTAACCAGAGGCGTGTAAACACAACGTAATAAAAAATAGATGATACTAGAGCTATGCTCCTTTTATTACTTTAGGAAATTTTAAACTTTGTTTTATATGCATGGCAGTATTAACAAATGCTTTTTGAATTCCCACTATGTGTTCTTCACTGCACTAGCCCCTGGGGATGGAAAGATCAAAGCAAGCTGGCCTCTGTCCACCAGACTGAGGTGGCGGAGTGTGATATATACTAGATTTCACAGGTAACATACGTGGTGTCTCATACTATTACTACAGCTGCTTTGTCCTGGGCCGTCTATGGTCCTCGAGGGTGGGCCAGGAGCAGTGATGGGGGTGGGGTGTTGTACCAACCAGGCTGAGTGGGTAATCAAGTGAGCAGGTCATAGCTACAGGGGGATTCTGGCTCGGGCCTGAGTGGTATTAATGGGAAGGTTGCAGTCTCTTGTTCGAAGCAAGATGAAATTTAGTTGCAGCTCAACTAAATCCAGTTCCCGATGGCTCCTAAGGAAGGATGTCTGAAGCCTGAACAAATGCACATGGCTGGCTCTGGCCCCAGCTCCTAAGTAGGGAATTCCGGTATCCTGAGAGTTTCAAGCTAAACTGTCAGCTGATCTCCCTTCATATGCAAGAGGGGGTTGCATTTGAACACCCCTGTGGCAATGGCTGGGTCCTCCCTGGCCCACCTCGATGTGGTTTTTCTTTTCTTTTTTTTTTTTTTGAAACAGAGTCTCACTCTGTCACCCAGGCTGGAGTAAAGTGGCGCAATCTCAGCTCACTACAACCTCTGCCTCCCAGGTTCAAGTGATTCTCCTGCCTCAGCCTCCCAAGTAGCTGGGACTACAGGCCAATTTTTCTATTTTTAGTAGAGACAGGGTTTCACCATGTTGGCCAGGCTGGGCTCGAACTCCTGACCTCAAGTGATCCACCCACCTCAGCCTCCCAAAATGCTGGGATTACAGTCTTGAGTCACCACAACTGGCCTCGATGTGGTTTTTCTATGGGTAGTTCAACATCACTGAGGGGACTGGGTTTTACTTGAGGAGTTAAAGCCCCCTTCTTGGTTCACCCTTGGCAGCTCATCTAGGGTCTTCAGATTTCACCAGTGAGAATTCTTCTGGAGGGCATGGTCCTTTCTGGAGACTGGGGTCAGAGGCGCGTCTGGTAGCATCTTTGAGTGTCCACTGAAGGGAGAGTCCCGTGGACTGTGAGAGGATCAGAAAAGACCTCCCAGAGGTAGCATGTGAGGGATTAGATAGCCGATCACATTGTGGTCTGTGTAAATACAGCCCTGGAGCTGTGCAGTGCACAAACTGTTTAACTGTATACAGCATCCCTGTAAATAAGCAAAGAAGAAGGGGATTAAGTAGTCCAGGAAGTGAAGACAACATGAGCAAAGGCCCAAAAGCTCTCATTTTATCCACATTCATTTATTACCACTGTAATCCAAGGAACATTCTATAACTCACAGGCATTTTCACCTCATTATTACTTCATTAACTCCCTCTGTATCTCGAGAATTGCTTTGTGAAAAGCATTATTACCCTCACAGCATCCCGAGTAGAATACATTAAAAGTAGCCACTCGGATTCAGAGAGTGAATTATTGGCTAGAGTTGGGGAGTGAGAATATCCCACCCCTAGGCTCTAGCTCTTCTCTGGTCCTGCCTCAAATTCTGTCACTTACATGTTTAAAAATCAACCTAACTTTTTTGAGGATGATGGGGAAAAAAGCAAGCTGGCCATGAGTACACTCCACTAAACAAGGGCCAAAGCTGGAAGAAAAAAATTAAAAAGTCACTTATCCTTGCCCAGTGACAAACTGAAGTTGCTATAAATGCCAAGAGAAAACAATAGAGAGAAAATGAATGGGGTTACTGAACATGTTCATAAATTTATGCAGTAAAAGCGCTGTGCATTCTCCAATTGGCAAATGCCTGATATAAGACAATATTAAGATACTGCAAAATCTAAGTTAGTATAACATTTCCTCACGATCCTATTGAGATTTATTGCCTGCATTTTTATGGGTTTTAAACAGCTTTTTCTTGACATTAAATATTTAGCAGTTAACAGTTAATTTGTCATTTTAATCTCAAATTATTTCATACTGCATAATATGACAGGACTTGGGGGGAAAGAAAGAAGTGCGATATGGTTATGCCTTATCACATTTGGCTTTGTGGGCAATCTTGGAGATGGGAATGCCAGATTGGAAAATTTCAATGTTTTCATTAATCTCTTGGACTGAAAATGATGAAATGGTGTATTTCGAGGCTCTCACGGAAGGCATTTTGGAGGTAAAGAGCAAGGTCTTCACTAGCATCACCATCCACTGTTAGCAAGAATAGATGTTGGTGATTAATTTCTACATGTGGGAGAAATTAGGCACCAACAGCAAGTTTCATGTGGTTAGCAAAATATTGATAACTGTTGGATATGTGTAATGGGTACATAGGAGGTTGATTAGAGCATCCCCTCCGTGTTTTCTTTTTTCTTTCTTTCTTTTTTTTTTTTTGTGCGTTTGAAAGCGTCCATAGCAAAAAGGAGAAAGAGAGAGAGAGACTCTAGAAAGGAATACTTAAAAGGAAAAGCATATTTTACCCCGTGACAAGATATGACTGAGCCCGGGTGGCTGTCCCATTTCATCTGCATGGTTTCCCTTGCAGGCATTCCTCCAGGCCTTTCTAAGTCATGGCTTAGAACCATAACTGCAAATATAGCATTGGGTCCCTTTTAAGATTTCAGCTGGGGCCAGGCACAGTGGCTCACAACTGTCATCCCAGCACTTTGGGAGGAAGAGCAGGGAGGACTGCTTGAGCCCAGGGGTTCAAGACCAGCCTGGGCAAAATGCCAAAACCCCGTCTCTTAAAAAAAAAAAAAAAAATTATCTGGTCGTGGTGGCCCATACCTGTAGTCCCAGCTACTCAGGAGGCTGAGATGGGAAAATTGCTTGAGCCTGGAGGCAGAGGTTGCAGTGAACTCTGATCCAGCTTGGGCAACAGAGGGAGATCCTGTCTCAAAAAAACAAAACAAAAAAAAAAGTATTTCAGTTGGAAGAAGCCATACAAATAATAAAAACATCACAGTTAAAAATAAGCCAGGCACAGCAGGTCACGCCTGTAATCCTAGCACTTTGGGAGGCCAAGGCAGGTGGATTGCTTGGATCCCCCACTGTGTGGGGCCAGCAGGAGGATTTCACAAGTGCCAAATAGGATGAGACCCCAGTCAAAAAGTCTGAGGTTCAGGGCAAGCCTCTTGGCCCAGCAGAAACTCTGGGAGTTCATATCAAGTAGTCAAGGTCATTTGGGCTTGAGACTGGTCCCTGCTTATCCTTTTTTACTCTAACCTAATCTTGCCCCACCCCACACTGTGGTTGACATAATGATTCCAGGAAACACCACTGTAAAGCTCACTGTGATTTCCTCAAGGGAAAGAGCCATACATTAACCTTCCATAGGCTGTACTTCCTAATGCAATGCCTAGTTCCAAGGAAGTCCACAAAAATGTCTGTTGACTGTTGAAAAAATGAATGGGAAGACTCTATACAGAGATATGATATAGAAACTTACCTTCTAAAATCAAGATGATCCAAATAGATAAGGCCTGTCATTTGGCTCATAACTCCCTGGTTTTTCATGACTCAAAAGGTCATCACTGAAAATAGCAGGTCAGTCCTCCACACTTGACTTCATTTGGACCTTCTTCAACCATGATCATCTCACTTGGAGCTCCCTGAGACCAGAGCTTCATTCCAGGCCCCAGGTCTCCTTATGCAGGCCAAGCTTAAAATGCTGGAGTGAAGAGCTGGAAAAGGATAGCCAAACCTAGGAATGACCAGACTTTCTCTCTGTGGATCTGTTTCTCATTTTAGGGTTAGTCCCATTTCATGAGCATCTATTGCCTTGTTGATACTGGAATCCAGGCTCCAGTTGCTGCAAGTAGAAGGCTTTCAGAGAAGCTAACTCAAGAATCTGAGTCATCCTTATTTTGATAAGAGCCACTGAGAGAGCAATGCCCAGCATGGCTCAGCCCTTATAACATGACTGAAATCTTGGTGAACTTGCCTTTGCTGCTTACCACATTCCAAGGTAGTTGAGTTAAACCAATCTGAGCTCTGAAAGCACAGGTTCCTTAGAGACAATGAAGACAACAGCTTACTCTGAATCACGTCCTTCCTTTGTAGAATCAATCTTTGGAGCTGTTTCTGGCTTCCCTGTTGCTAGTGGACATTGCCTTTGTATCAGAGTCGGGCCATGCAGCCACCAGCAAAAAGAAGATTTAAGCTTACCTCTCAGCTTTTGTCTTGCATCTTCCAGAGCCTGATGGATTTGTATAGCAAGCTTCCTGCCAATGGACCATCTGGAAGGGCTGGAGGCACTAGGGAATCTGGGTCTGCTGGGCTCCCCTTTCTCATCTGATTTCTACTCTTTTGCTGGAATTATCAGTGTCTGTCTTAGTGTCCTTGCGACGGATGCTGTGATGTATCACTTAGATCCTCCTTTAAGAAAGGAGGAATTGTTGCCCCAGCTGCTAAGAGCTGTAGGCAGCTGTCAGCCCCTTTTATAAATTGCTGGAGAGCCACCTTGCTCAAGGTCATGCTTCCTTCCCACAGCAATCAGCATCCAGTGATTGATCCACAGGGAGCTTAAAAGCCAAGTTCTCTTGCACCAACAGGGGAAGTTCTGAAGCTCCCCATAGTGTTAGCCAAAACCATTGTTGAGCCTGCCTCACAGCTCTACTTCTCCTTTGGCCCAATCTTGCTACTGGAAGTCTCTTCTCTTTCATTTGTATCAATCCCCAGAGCACTCCCAGTAAATCCCCTAATTCCTGGAGTGCCCATCCTGTGACAACTCTCACACTCCAGGCGTTGAACTTGCAGGTGTGGGATTGGAGGGTAGAAAAGTTAAGGCTTACCTACATGGACCAGTTGCAAATGAGTCACTGTCAGGATGTGCTCCAAAGAGTCGAGGAGTGGTAGAAGAGATCGCCAGACATACTTAGGACCTCGGGACCTTCTCACTTCAATTGTTTATTCTCTGCTTTGCTTGGATTGGCTAAATTGGTCTCTACCTTAATTTCAGAGTCATCCAAGAGTCCTCTTGAAGAGGCCTTAAAATCTGAGCAGGGAAAAGTTGAGGCAATGCTTTTCCCTGCCAAGTATGTTTCAGTGGGGTTCGATGTTCCCTTTTTGTTTTCTTTGTCTTTTATATTGCTTGCACTTAATATGGGTTTTTAACCGACATTTGAAAATTAAGTTCTATTTTCTTCTGTTTTGTTTCTCAGTAAAGTCAATTTGGCAATTAGCACTCCACACTCAGATTGTAGCCTGTGTAGCAAAGATCATAGCCTCAAGGAAAGAAGAAAGGCAGAGGATGACTTCGTGTATATTTACAACCTTGTTAAGGCTCTCGTATCTTTTACTTTCCTGGTATGTTTGAAATTTCTCAACCAGGATGGGGCTGAGCTATACTCTGCATTCATTGCCTCTGAAAAAAAAAGTAGTACAAGTTAGAGAGAGGAAAGGCAAGGGTACCTCTGAAAGGTGGGATTGAGGGTATTTAAAATATATATATTTTTAAGTCATGTATACCCGGGACTAGACTATGTATGTTAGTAGGCCTAAATAGAAGAGGGAACTCCAAAGTTATGTCTCCAAATACTCCTATAATGACTTTGATAAAAGAATAAGAAAAGTCATTTGCCCTTTCTCTGTTTTAGGGCCTTTATTAAGGAGAAATAAGGATATTAAACTGACTTCTGTGATTGGGCAGAAACATATCTGTTAGATGGTCAAATTCTCATGAATACGGAGCATGAAAGAAATATGAAGCAATTGACATAAGACATGTTGCTTACTGCAAATTCCAAATACAGCAATGGTGGGAAAAATCTTTCAAACAGCAGATCTGCAACTGTGGGTTTAACCATTGCCTTTGATCTGTGCTTTTCTTTAAGAACAGTGAATATCCCTGCCCATCAGTGTTTAAAACAAGAGGGAAACTTAGAGGATTAACTCCAGAATGTGAGGGCTTCACTTTTTTATATGAAAGTTCTTTTTCTAAATGGCAAAACCTGAGCACTACTGCTCATAATTTCCTTGAGGAAAAAAATGCTGTTGAAGTGGAGGGATGAACTGGCAAAGAAGGGGCAGAAAGGGACTTCAGGAAACTGAACTGTTTCAAGGCAAAGTTGGCTCAGAGAGCGGACATCCCTGAATTCTCACTCCAGCACCACTGTCATAGGACACTAGGTACTCACTTCCCGTATCTCTAAAATGGAATTGGTTATACACAGTGCCTCTCGGCTGTTGTAAAAGTAGATTTAAGCAAAATAGATCTTTCCACAACATTTTCACCTAGACTGAACCAAGAAGTGATGAGTGTTGAATTCCAGATGTTGACGATCCTCTATTGCTATCATTTCTCTCTGCTCCTGCCTCTTTTTTGACAGCCCAGGGTATGGATGGTATCCTGAGATGGCTCACTGCTCTCTCTGTCTGTTTCTCCTCCCTTCCTCTCTCTCCCTTCCTTCCCTTCCCTTCCCTCTCTCCCTGTTTATTTCTCCCTTTGATGAACACTGCCATCTATCAGAGTAAAAAACTTTGCATATATTTAAAGGAAAAAATATTCTTTTCTCCCCAGATATTGCACAAGTAGCAAACACAATCAAAAATCAACTGCTTGGAAATATGAAAAGTGTCTTTTCAATGGTCCCAGGGAAGTGAGATACCTGTAACGTGAAGAGGTATACCATCTGCCACCCAAACATACTCTTTTTTTCAGAAAACAATGAGGTGCTGGGCTCAGGGAGGTCCCATTCCTTCCTCATTTTTTTTTTTTTAATTTTAAGGAAGAATCCTGGCTAATGGTTTAACTGCTTTTCTTGAAGACAGCAACCTTCCTACAGTTTTTCATGATGCTTGCAGTTCCTTGATGCCTGGAAGCTGAACTGATTGACAAAGAGGTGGGGAAATGCTAATGTATCCAGTGGGTCATCAGACACATCCAGGAGCCAAGCAAACTCATCTAATCCACAGAGGCAAACTTGAACTACTGAGAAGCACTAAATGTACACAGATCGGGGCTCTAGACAAGTTGCTGATGGGTGATTAACACTCTCTGAAAAGTCTTCTGTATTACAGAGAAGAAATGTGAGGGGGCATCTGATAGAAATAAAAAAATATTAATAGACTAGGCATGGTGGCTCATGCCTGTAATCTCAAAACTTTGGGAAGCCAAGGCAGGTGGATCACCTGAGGCCAGTATTTTGAGACCAGTCTGGACAACATGGTGAAACCCCGTCTCTACTAAAAACACAAAAAAATTAGCTGGATGTGGCGGTGCGCACCTGTAATCCCAGCAACTTGGAAGGCTGAGTCAGGAGAATCACTTGAACCCGGGAGATGGAGGTTGTAGTGAGCTGAGATTGCACCACTGCACTCCAGCCTGGGGAACAGAGTAATAATAATAATAACAACAACAACAATAATAATGTATTTATATGGTACTCTGTTCTTTTATAAAGCTTGAAACATGTTTAGTCTTCATCACAAATGTATGAGTTAAGAAGGACAGTTCTTTTCTAGTTGGCAAAGATAAATGGCTTACTAATATTAGTCAGGGACCAAGACACAGTTAGCCCAGATGAAATGATGGCCTCTGACTCCAGAACTGTGTTCTTTCCAGGACATGAGGCATGTGTTCCCCCAGGAGCTGCAAGTCCAGCCAGGGGATCTGAGTAGCAGCAGCAGGAGGGATCAGTCCAACAGCATGCATCACAGCCTGAGGCCAAAGTTCAATCCTACTCCTACTCAGCAGCGTGGACATCTCTGCAGCAGATGGTCATGATGCAACATGCCACATCTCCTTGATCCACTTGATTTCAGCACAGCAGTGGTGGACAGTTCCATGCATTTTGCGGCATTCCATCTCCAACATAAGGTCTCTGCCTTGCTCACACAAGCCTTCCTCTGAAGTTCAAAAGGCACTCAGCAGCCACCTGTAGGTGCAACCTGGAAGTGCAGAAAAGGTAATGAGGGCTTAACCAATGGTAAAAGATCCGTGGGCAAACACCCCAGCTCCCCTATCCTAGTTCTGCGCTGTTCCTCTGAGGGTTCCCAGGACTGAGCCCCAGTTGCCCAAACAAGTAACCAATCATTAACAGACCCCTTATTAGCTTTTCTCCCTTCCTGTTTTGCTCTTTCCACTTCCTCACTCCTGGCTCCTGAGCTTACTTCCCAAATAACCTTCCTATACTCAAGCTCTTATCTCAGGCTTTGACTTCAAAGAAACCCAAACCAAGGTCAGTCTCCTCCTTAATCCACTTCCCCTGCGGCTCTCACTGTTTTGATGTCTTCTTGTGCATTGTACATTAATCATGACCAGCCAGCCCCACCTTCTCTTTCTTTGAACCACACTCCCCTCCCACTTCATTGCTCAGTCAGTCTTCTTTGTAACAGCATTAGCAGTTGCTAATGGCCGGTTCACCATCTTTGCTGTCCTGAAGTCTTGAGGGCAGGGAGTAGCTGGCGGTATTAACCACTCTCTTGGCATGCATCATGTTATGAGGTAGCTTCCTCTTACACGTGCGTCCCCCAAGACCATGGCTGGCAAAATTTTTCTTTAAGGGGCCAGATAGCAAATATTTTAGGTTTCCCTGGTCATTAAGTCTCTGTTGCAACTACTCAACTCTGCTATTACCGTGAGAAAGCAATCATAGACAATATATAAACACATAAGCAGGGCTGCATAGAACTTTACTTATAGACACTGATCTGTGTTTCATATAATTTTCAGATCATGAAATATTCTTCTATTTTTTCAGCCATTAAAAAAATGCAATGACCTTTCTTAGTTCTTGGGCTGTACAGAAACACGCCATGGCAGGACTGGCCATCTCTGCCTGCCCTTGCCCTTGGTCTTGAGCTGTTTGAGAGAGGAAATGACTTGTTCAGGCAGCCTCTCGTCTGTTTAGCACAGAGCGTGGGACCCAGAACATGCTCAGCACTCACTGGATGGCTAAATTAACAGGGCAAATGCCAGCGCCTAGACTGCTTCCTAAACAACATTCACCTGCTCAACCTCATATTCCATCTGCTCAGGAAGTCTCTCAAAAGGCAGCTGCTTCCCCAACTTGATGTTCCTCAGTCAGCTGGGATGTTTTCCTCAGCATCAACGGCTCTCTGAAAAGCACTTACATTATATGAATTTGTGTTCATTGCCAGCAGCATAAAACCTCTTTCCGAGTCTTGTTTCCAAAAATTTCCAGGAAACAGTTTAACACACAAATCATCTGAATTTGGGTGTTGAAAACAGGAACATAGGTAACAGGTGTTTCTGCTGCTCTGGCCAGGAAAAGAGGAAAATTTCAACCATGTTGAAAGCTTTGTTATTGAAATGACACACACACCACGAGAAAATAATGATTACAATCTGACCATGCAATATTACCAGACTGGTATTATATAAGCCCCGAGTACATTCCCTTAGATGACATCCCCATTGATTTCATCCTCACCGTTAGGATAACCATCTGCAGACTCAGCCTCAAGGATTTATCGCCTCCTGGTTCTGCTGCTAGAACAAGTGCCCACTGTTGATAAGATCAGGAGGCTGATTTAACAAATTGAACTTTCATATGATTTTCCTAAGAAAATTTATCATCCCCAATTCCCCTCTGGCTTGTTGAAACAGTCCCCACAGGAGATGAAGAGATAAGGAAGTTCTGAAACAGCATGGCCTTTAGGCTCAGCCCTACCCTGATTCTTGGATCAAGCTTTGTGGTTGTATGGGCACAGCCCACATCCAAGAGCTCCCAAAGAAACATAAGTGAGGTTGGGAAAAGACTGACTCAGAGACATCAAAGCTCCTGCGTTGTGGCGCAGGGACCCTGAGCTGACCCCAGGCGAAGGTAGGATGGGCACATCCAACCAGGCTTCTGACAGCCTCATCTGAGTCCCCCTGGAACTGATGTGCTCCAAACACCCTGATTCCCTGAAGCCAGACCTTGTGTCTTTGCTGCCCTCTCCTCTATCAAAACTTGTTTTCAGACAGAATATCTGATGAACTTATTCATACTGAAATGCTGACTTCCCTAGAATAATTATAACAAATTGTTCATTGCCTAGCTCCTTCCACTGGAATATAAGCACCAGAAGGCTAGTGCTGCTTATGCCTTTACTTAACAGATTATCAATACATCTTTTTTGTTTTATTTTTATTTTTATATATTTATTTTGAGATGGAGTCTCCCTCTGTCCTCCAGGCTAGAGTGCAGTGGCATGATCTTGGCTCACTGCAACCTCCGCCTTCTGGGTTCCAGTGATTCTCCCAACTCGGTCTCCTGAGTAGCTGGGACTACAGGCGCATGTCACCACACCTGGCTAACTTTTGTATTTTTAGTAGAGATAGGGTTGGCCAGGCTGGTCTCGAACTCCTGACCTCAAGTGATCCACCCACCACGGCCTCCCAAAGTTCTGTGATTACAGGTGTGAGCCACCGCACCAGGCCCCAGTATGTCTGTTTTGAAAGAATTAATGAATAAAGGGCATATGCTTGGGCATGCAAATGCTGTCTCATTGACCCCCAGAAAAGAAGAGGGGTAAGAAAGAGAGAAGAAAATATATGCCTATTGCTTTAAAAAAAAAAAAAAAAAAGCGCCGGGGACTCCTATGCCTAAATATACCCAAATGATTATACATGTAAATTTGTATGGTTCAAAGAAATTTAATATTTGTAAAGTGCTTAGAACAGTGCCCAGCTCATAGAAAACAATATATGAGTTTCTTAAGCAAGCAAGCAAACATACCTAAATAAAATAAATAAAAACGTGGTCAACCTTCTATTGCTGAGAGAAATTTTAAAGGACAGCCCCGCCCAGGCATAGTGGCTCACGCTTGTAATCCCAGCACCTTGGGAGGACAAGGTAGACTGATCACCTGAGGTCAGGAGTTCGAGACTAGCCTGACCAACATGGTGAAACCTCGTCTCTACTAAAAATAAAAAATAAAATAAAATAAAAATTAGCCAGTCATTGTGGCACACGCCTTTAATCCCAGCTACTCGAAAGGCTGAGGCAGGAGAATCGCTTGAACCCAGGAGGCAGAGGTTGAAGTGAGCCAAGATCGCATGACTGCACTCCAGCCTGGGTGACAGAGTGAGACTCTGTCTCAAAAAATAGAAGAAATAAAAATAAAAAGGCAGCCCCTTCTAACACCCCTCCTCTATCATCTCTTCGTCTCACATTCTAACCCCATTTCTCTCCTCCTTCCCTCTTAATCCAACCAAATTGCACTTTGTGTTTTTCCAATTTAAGGCTATTGCTGCTGTTTATTCTTACCTGCTTGTATTTGGTCTGGGAATGTTAGAGGTTGGGAAGGGCCCCCTGCCCCTATACCCTGAGGGAGCAGTCCTTCTAAAAGCCCAGCAACGAATAAGCTCCTGTGATACCCCAGCTGCATTTTAATAGTCTGGAACTCAAGAAATACTTCTGTGAAGGTGTAACTTTGGGGATACTGAAAGGGTCCAACTTGGCCCCTTAGGTCTCACTGAATATGTAACTAGCCCATTTGTAAGATCAGACCTGGTGGGTCAGTTCAGCCCTGCTTTCCTTCTTTGAGGTCATGGTTGTTTTTGATAATGAAGATACGAAGATGATGATGATGAAGATGAAGACAATGGCTTCAATTCAGTGTGCTTGACACATTCTAATTCACTGTACTAAGAAGCTCTTTTTTTGGCCGGGTGCAGTGGCTCATGCCTGTAATCCCAAAACTTTGGGAGGCCAAGCCAGGCAGATCACTTGAGGTCAGGAGTTTGAGACCAACCTGGCCAACATGGTGAAACCCATCTCTACTAAAAATACAAAAATTAGCTGGGCATGGTGGTGGGCACCTGTAATCCCAGTTACTCAGGAGGCTGAGACAGGAGAATTGCTTGAACCCGGGAGGCGGAGGTTGCAGTGAGCCGAGCTCATGCCACTACACTCCAGCCTGGGTGACAAAATGAGATTCATTCTCAAAAAAACAAGTAAATCAATAATAAATAAATAAAAGCTCTTTTTAAAAATTAATTACCCTATATAATCCTAGAAATAGCTATCATTTTTATCTCCCTGTTTTACAGACTTACAGAGATTATCTAACTTTCCCAGCATTCAAATAGCTTATAACTAGCAAGGCAGAGATTCAAACTCAGGTCTATCATTATTCATATGTACTGTGCTAAAGGCCATGCTTATATTATCTCTAATTCTTGCCACAATACTGCAAGGGAGGTATTAGTGGCCCTTTTTTATAGCTGTGACAGATGAGGTTCAGAGGAACTAGTGACTTGTTCAAAGTTACAGCTGAAAAGTGGCGGAGCTGGTATCCGAACTGAGAATTTTTAAGTGTTTTAACATGCAGTTTTGTTGTTCTAGAATTGTGAGTCACTATTATTGTCTCCTTTAAATTAAAAAAATTCAGATTTTCAATAATAAGCAGATATAATTTTTATTTGCATTTTTATAGTCTTTTTATTATGAAAGTAATATATGAATGCATGCTTATTGTAAAAAAACTTACCACTTTAGAAGTTATATTACTTTTATACTGAGGAGAAGAGATTATAAAACTATTATTGCACGTTTCTGTAGGTTTACTGATGACTTCATTCTTGTTATCACTAGCAATTTTTAAAGAGAGAAATGGGGCAATACCCCCATTTTTCAAATAAAGGCCCAGGTAAGTAGTGAGAGTGCTTTTTTTTTTTTTTTTTTTTTTTTTGCAATGGAGTGCAGTGGCACAATCTCGGCTCACTGCAACCTCTGCCTCCTGGATTCAACTGATTCTCCTGCCTCAGCCTCCCAAGTAGAGTGCTCTTCACCATTGGTTTATGTTGAGAGATTCAGCACATCTCTCATCCTCCTGCTTCAACTTGGTCTCCCAATACTAGGGCAGTCAGGGTAGGCTTCCGTGGTGCCAAAGGGAGACAAGCTTCTCTTGTGTCTCCTGGAGAGGCAGTGTGGGTTACAGTCTGGTGGGGTGCAGGGTGCTGGGGATAGATCAAGCACATAAGGAAGTATTGGTGGTGATGAAGATCTTGAAACCCTGAGGATCACTAGGATCAGAGCAGGACAAAGCTGGTCCAGTAAAGTGGAGAAATTGGCACTTGTTTAATGAAAGAGCTACTTACAAGGGTGTGGGCAAGGCTAAAAGAAACCAATAAGTGGGCCGGGCTTTGTGGCTCATGCCTGTAATCTCAGCACTTTGGGAGGCCGAGGTCGGTGGGTCACCTGAGGTCAGGGGTTTGAGACCAGCCTGGTCAACATGGTGAAACCTCATCTCTACTAAAAAAATACAAAAAATAGCCAGGTATGGTGATGTGCATCTGTAATCCCAGCTACTTGGGATGCTGAGGCAGGAGAATCGCTCCAGGATGGGAGGCAGAGGTTGCAGTGAGCCAAGATCGTGTCATTGCACTCCAGCCTGGGCAACAAGAACGAAACTCTGTCTCAAAAAAAAAAGAAAAGAAAAGAAACCAATAAGTGATGGTAAAATATCCAGAGGAGCAATGGCAACAGTTACCAGCCTAGGTCTGAAGGAGCAAGAGGAATGGGGAGTTAGGGAAACCTTGAGGGACAGCTCCAGAGAAGGACCCCCCAGCCAGAGCTCTGGCCTTAGATAATACAACATAATCATTGCAAGTCCACAGCTCAGCAGCAGGGCTGTTAGAGGAATAGATAGCCCAACCTTTCTTCCACTTTCATCTACTGCCAGTACCTACCATTTGTAGAACCCAATCAGAAGTCAGGGAAGGGAGATAAGGGAGACCAGTTGGTGCAATTCATAGCGGTCAGCTTCTACAGGCACAGAGAAGGGTGATGCAAGTATAGCCAGTATCGCCCTGCAGTCCTAGCCAAAGGGAAAAGAGGGCAAAAAGAAGAGCTGTCAGCCTCCCAGGAAGTGGGGCATGAGAAAAAGGGACCAGGATGATAGCTCTAATGACCCCCGAGCCTGTCCCCTCTTTTTATTTTATTTTATTTTTTTAATTTTATTTATTTATTTTATTTTATTTTATTTTATTTTGACAGAGTTTCACTCTGTCGCCCAGGCTGGAGTGCAGTGGTGCAATCTCAGCTCACTGCAACCTCCACCTCCCGAGTTCGAGCAATTCCCCTGCCTCAGCCTGCTGAGTAGCTGGGATTAAGACATGCACCACCATGCCTGGCTAATTTTTGTATTTTTTGTAAAGACAAGGTTTCACCATGTTGGCTAGGCTGGTCTCAAACTCCTGACCTCAAGTGATCCTCCTGCCTCAGCCTCTCAAAGTGATGGGATTATAGGCATGAGCCACCATGCCTGCCCCACTTTTTTTAAATAGACCATTTTTTAGAACAGTATTAGAGTTATAGAAAATGTTTAAAGGCAGTGCAGAAACTTCTCATATACCCTTCACCAAGTTTCCCCTATTATTAACATCTTACATCAGTATTGAACATTTGCTACAATCAATGAGCCAAGATTGACATATGACTATTAATTAGAGTCCATTGTTTTTTCAGGTGTCCTTACTTTTTCTGCAACACTCTTTTTTTATTCCAGAATACCACATCGCATTCCACTGTCATGTCTCCGTAGGCTCATTTTAACTGGGCTGGTTTCTTAGACTTTCCCTGTTTTTGAGGTCTTTGACAGTTTTGATCGGTACTAGTCAGGTATTTTATAGGATGCCCCCTCTATTGGAATCTGTCTGATGTTCTTCTCATGACAATACCGGGGTGTTGGGTTATTGGGAGGAAAGCCACAGAGGTAAAGTGCCATTACATCACTTCATACCAAGGGTACACATTATCAGCTTGATTTGTGACTGTTGATGTTGATCTTGATCACCCGGCTGGGGCAATGTTCGTCAGGTTTCTGTATGTAAAGTTACTCTTTTTCCCTCTTCTCAGTATTGTACTTTTTGGAAGGAAATTACTATGCATGGTCCATTCCTAGAGACTAAGGAATTATGTCCCCCTCCTGGAGGGTGGAATATCTACATACATTATTTGGGATGCTTCTGCACAGGAGATTTCTCTCCTTTTTCCTATTTATTGATTTATTCAATACTTTATTTATATCAGTGTGGACTCATAAATATTTTATACTTTGGGTTATAATCCAATACTACTTTATCGTGTTGCTCAAATTGTTCCAGATTGACCACTGGGAGCTTCTTCAGTTGCCTCCTGTGTTCCCTTGACACACCTCTATCAATGCATTTCTGTGTGTGTGTGTGTGTGTGCATGCATGCACACACGTGCAGTTTCTCATCTTCTGGCACTACAAGATGCTCCAAGCTTATCTTGTATATTTCTTGCCCTAGTCCTAGAATCTGTCATTTCTCCAAGGATCCCTGGTTCCTGTTATTGGAAAATGATATTTGAAAGGAAGATCTGGATGTTAGGTATGCTTGTTGCCATCAAGGTATTGTTTTTTGTCAGCCCTCTGAGCTGACAGCAAAAAAATATTTGCTTATGTATGCGAACTGATATCTATATCTATACACACTTCTTTTTTTTTTTTTTTTTTTTTTTGAGACGGAGTCTCACTTGTCGCCCAGGCTGATGTGCAATGGTGCGATCTCGGCTCACTGCAACCTCTGCCTCTCAGGTTTAAGTGATTCTCCTGCCTCAGCCTCCCGAGTAGCTGGGACTACAGGTGCCCGCCATGATGCCCAGCTAATTTTTGTATTTTTAGTAGAGATGGGGTTTCACCATATCGGCCAGGCTGGTCTCGACCTCTTGACCTCGGGTGATCCGCCCGCCTCAGCCTCCCAAAGTGCTGGGATTGCAGGCGTAAGTCATTGCACCCAGCCGTCAATACACACTTCTATATGTTACCATGCGTAGCTATATTAAGCTAAACATGAGTTCATAGGATGTGTCCAACTGTAATCTTTTACTACGTGAATCCACCTAGGTCCCGATCCTTGCTGATCTGTAAATTTCTGCTCTGATAGTGATAAACCCGGCTCCCACATCTGCTATTCATTCACTTAATTGTTCACTTCCAATATACATGTATAGCAGTATCAGAACTGTTGACCCATACCCCTGTGGTTCACAACCTACCAACCTGTATAAACTCAGTGCTTTATCAACTACAGCACAGTGCTTAGGTGCTGTTTCTTTTCTTTTGTCTTCAGTCTTAGAGATTTCACTAATTACCAGTTACTTGGGTCAGCATCATTTCTCTTGTCCCTGTCAGTGAGGTTGTTTCATATATTTGTAACAGAGTTAGATTCTCTTGTCATAGTCTGCACTCCTTCCTGGGACTCGTCAACTTCCTCAATGATTTTTTTAAAATGTACATACATTAAGCTTCACTCTTTGTGCCACAAAAATTCTATGGGTTTTGACAAATAGATAATAATATATATGCATAATGTCATGCACCTATACAGTATAATACAGAATAATTTTACTGCTTAAACACCTCTGTACTTCACATATTCATTCCTCCCCTCATCCCTTTGGATACCTGGAAACCACTGATCATTTTATTGGCTGTATAGATTTTCCTTTTCCAGAATGTCATGTCACTGGAATCATACAATATATAACTTTTTAAGACTTTCTTAGAAACTTCATTTCCATCACATATTTTTGTGGCTTGATAGAGAGCTAATTTCTTTTTATCACTGAATAATATTCCAGAGTATGAGTTAGCATAGTTTGTTGATCCATTTACCTATTGAAGGACATCTTGGCTGCTTCCAGTTTTTGACAATTATGAATAAAGTTCTAAATACATGTATGTGCAGGTTTCTGTGTGAACAAAAGTTTTTATATCCACTGGGTAAGTACCCAAGAGTGTGATTCTGAGATCATGTTAAAAGACTATGTTTAGCTTTGCAAGAGACTGCCAAACTGTCTTCCAAAGTGACTGTACCATTTTGCATTCCCATCAGCAATGAATGAGGGCTCCTGTTGCTCTGAGCCTTCCCTTTTAATTCAAATCACAAACTCGCAACATGAAGAAAAGCTCCTAGCCAATCTCCTTGCCACAGAAGGCAGAGTTTCCATAAGAAAAGGTTATGACTGGGGCACAAGTCCTCAGGATCCACCACGTCCGTAACTCGAGGAGCCATGAGTTCATAGCAAATACCTGGGACTCCCATATTTTTGCAGTATGAGGGGAAGTGATGATTCTCTGAATGAAATAAGAGAATAAGATGTAGAGGATACCCAAGATAGTTGAACTTCTCATTACACAGTCAGACAGTAGTTTTGTAATATCAAAAAGGAACTTCATTAATCAACACTCAAGATGAACATATATAACCTAGGTCCCAAATTTCCCCACATACATGATAGTCAGGACAAATTAACCAGTGGGAGCCTTTAAAGTTTGAAAATGTGACATAGCAGAGCAACTAAGAACTTGCTAGCTTTTTCATTCACCAATGCTCAACCTCAAAGATCCATTGAGCCTGTGCTATGTGCCAGTCACGTGCAAGATGCTAGCATCCCGGAACTCAAAGTGCAACGGAGGAGCCCAGCATGTCCCCAGATCATCACTATCCGATGTGGTACATGTAATATCAAAGAAACACACATTGACTTTGGAGCTGATGATACCAATCTGGTTAGGAAAAGAGAACAAGTTCAGTGGCCATTTCAACAACAGCCTTTGCATCCAAGGAACCTGGCCAATCAACCTGAGGGGCCATAATTACTTTTTCAGGCTTATGCTAAATTACTGCAATAAGATTTGTGTAGATGGATTTGAAGGAGGGGATGAATTCCCTCGTGTTTTTGAGGCTATTATGGAGGAAATGGTGGCAGGGGGCAAAGGAAGAAATCCAGTGGTGGAGCAGCCCTGGGGAGAGAGAAGCAGAGACATTTATTACAGGAGCAGCTGTACCCCACACTCACCAGTTTCCGAAGCTTCCCTCTCATTTGGAGAGAAGACAGCACACATTTTAAGGACACAGTAGATTGCAAGCAATTGATGGGTCAACACGGCTGGCTGGGCTGGTGATTTTGTAATTACAAAGCAGATTTTTTAGACAGAATGGTTACCCCAACTGTGTAATTAAGAGGATCGTTAAGGAATGTTGCTGGGCTGTGCATCACCCTGGGGCTAGAGCTACCACATGGTTACAACAGAAAAAAGCAGTCAGGCTTCATCACAGGGCCGTTGCTAATTAATTGAAACAAATATTTGCAATAACAATTCTATAGATGATATATTTGCAACAGTTGAATGCTGAGAGAATCTTGACAGAGAGGTCTGATCAGGGTGAAAATAATAGAAAAACAGGCGGTAGTCCCCAGGTTAGAGAAAACAAATGGGCTGGTTGAAATTGGATGGCCTTGGTGCAGTTTTAGTTGAATCCAACTCTGTAGCACTGGTTTGGACCTTACTTTGTCTAGCATATTTACTGTAGAATGGGCCTGGCTAAACTGGAGAAATTCCAGAAACTAACAAGAGTGATTTGAGTTGGAAAACAGCACCTAGGAGGAAGGTGAGGAAAAAGAGACAATTTAGTCTGGACTATGTCTGCATAACACGTTAATAAAGACTTTCAAAATTATGAGAAGTTTTCCTCTCCAAGAATAGAAATTAGCCATGTCCATCTCCTCTTAGCACAAAGAAGGCATAAACATCAACTGCAGAAGAGGAATTTGAACTAAGCAAAAATTTTGATGTTTTAGATTCTAAAATAAGAGACTACACAGATATTTGATCTAATTCCCGTGAACACTTTTTAGAACTGCGGAGAGGCTATAAATCCCAACACAGGTCCCTCCGTGTTCTGCACAAACTTTCATTTTGCTTCGTATTATTCTAGACATCTTCTTGGTTGGAAATCATTAAGCCGCCTTTGTTAGATGAAAGTAGTACTTTGGTAAAAAATATAGGCCAAATCATTAACAAAGGACCCGATCTCACGCATCAGAAGTGGGGTCAGTTTGTAGCTTATAACTGAATCCACTTAAGGCTTAGCCATGGATTATATATTCTTCGGAGGTGGCTTCCAACCTTAGGATTCTAGAAATGACCACTTTCTTTCTATCTCCAGTGACTGCTACTGTGCTCAACCCGTAGTAGGTGCTCAGTAAACATTGCTACTAGAGATCACGTGTAATATAAATCCTCAGTGTTCTTGTTTAAAATGCAGATGAAATCAGAATCTCAGGAAATTTACATTTTAAATAACGTCTCCCAGTGATTTTGAAAACTCCTGGCCTAGGGCAACCAAACTTCAGCAATGGGCTTGAAGTAATCTTCCTGGGAACAGCATCCTGGGAGAAAACGCTAGGATTTCAGTGATCAGAGGGAGAACCTCTTATCTGGTTAACAAATTCAAGCTGTAGCTACTCAGCCAGCCAGGTTGTCATGCATAGATAAAAAACAGAAAGACCTGCTGAAATGACCCTAGATGTGTCCTGTGCTGCACAACGCCTCACTGGGCATGTGCAGAGGTTCTGTGAGAAGTTGACAAATGCATTGCTCTCAGGGCCTAATTATGAATCAGTTTGTTCCAGCAGCCCCCTTCACTTCTGCAGGGCTTTGGCCAGGCAAGAAGGCACATCACTGGTAACAGACAGAGGCGCACAAGACCCTCAGTGCTCCAAAAGCCATGTTCCTTCAGCCATGATGTGAGAAACCACAGGAGACATCTAGCACCTTCCTAGTTTGTCAATTTTATTCAGTGTTCAGTAACTAAAAAAAAAATTTTTTTTTTACATTAAAACCAAGGTGATGGGCCAGGCGTGGTGGCTCACACCTATAATCCCAGCACTTTGGGAGGCCAAAGCAGGTGGATCACCTGAGGTCAGAAGTTAGAGACCAGCCTGGCCAACATGGTGAAACCCCATCTCTACTAAAAATACAAAAATTAGCCCCGGTGTTGTGGCACACACCTGTAATCCCAGCCACTCCGGAGGCTGAGGCAGGAGAATCACTTGAACCCAGGAGGTGGAGGTTGTAGTGAGCTGAGATCACACCACTGCACTCCAGCCTGGGTGACAGAGTGAGACCCTGTCTCAAAAATAAAAAATAAAAAATCCCCAAGGCACACATACTATCTTATAGAATGAAAAATTCACATCTTTTTTTCTCTTTTTTTGGCCGGGCGCGGTGGCTCACGCCTGTAATCCCAGCACTTTGGGAGGCCGAGGCGGGCAGATCACAAGGTCAGGAGATCGAGACCATCCTGGCTAACACAGTGAAACCCGTCTCTACTAAAAATACAAAAAAATTAGCCGGGCATGGTGGCAGGCACCTGTAGTCCCAGCTACTCCGGAGGCTGAGGCAGGAGAATGGCGTGAACCTGGGAAGCAGAGCTTGCAGTGAGCCGAGATCGCACCACTGCACTCCAGCCTGGGTGACAGAGCAAGACTCCGTCTCAAAAAAAAAAAAAAGAAAAAAGAAAAATTCACATCTTTAAACAAAAAGAGAGAGATACTTCAAAGAAATTTCTCTCCTAATAACGTTCTGTTAGAGGCTCCAGAACCCCAGGGCTATGCACTTACTCTCCTCTAAGGATTGTTCAGAGCAGCGCTGTTCCTAGAACTTTCTTCGACCAAAGAAATGTTCTGTATAGACACATATGCTATTGAGCCCTTGAAATGTGGCCGGTGAGACTGAGGAACTGAATTTTTAACTGTATTCCATTTTATTTAATTTAAATTTAAATAGCGACATGCAGCTATCAGCTACTGAATGGGGCAAGTTTAAAGGAAAAGTTTACATTTTAGTCCCAACGTCTCCTGAGAAGTCTTTGGGATTTAAGGAAGAATTTAGGAAATGGAGCCAAGCAAGAGGCATCAGCAGCATTTTCCCTCTGTCGGTCATCCTTCACTTCTGTTCCCAACCGTTTCCTCACCCGAGAGCCCCCTTTTCCAGTCTGCAGAAAGAACGAGCACGTAGTAGAAAGGAAGATCTGCTTCTCTGGAAAGCCAAGAATGAGGAAGAGGGAGGGTGAGAAAGAACCCATCTTTGGCCAGGCACGGTGGCTTACGCCTGTAATCCCAACACTTTGGGAAGCCAAGGCAGGCGGATTGCATGAGGTCAGGAGTTCGAGACCAGCCTGGCCAACATGGCAAAACCCCATCTCTACTAAAAGTACAAACATTAGCCGGGTGTGGTGGCGCACACCTGTAATCCCAGCCACTTGGGAGGCTGAGGCATGAGACTTGCTTGAACCCAGGAGGTGGAGACTGCAGTGAGCTGAGATTGTACCATTGCACTCCAGCCTGGGTGACAGAGACTCTGTCTAAAAAAAAAAAAAAAAAAAAAAAAAACACCATCCTGGATGTCTTCTATCCCCTCAACAAGATCTTAGGAATCCTGGAGGCAGTCATCTTCAAGTTCATCTTATAGGAGTGGAAACTGAGGCTTGGGGGTGGAAATATGTATTGTCTCAGTGACTTGGTGAATGAAATGGTGCTAGCACTCTCAGCCTCCAGCCACTGTGAGCTCCTTCCTGTACTGCACCTGTGTCCTTCTCAGGGGAAGATGATGGATTGTTTTTCTCTGGCCTGTGAGGTTGCTAAAATTTCAAAACAAGACAATGTCCTTGTAATTTGACCATATGTATCACATGATTTACAAATGCCCCTCTGACCTGGTGATTCTTGTACTAGTAATTTATCCAAAGTAAATCATGGGGAAATGTGAACAATGTTGGAAATTAAGTAGAAAAAAAATAAGAAAATTGTGCATGTGTGTGTGTGTGTGTGTGTATTTTTTTCTTTTTTGAGATAGGGCCTCACTTTGTTAACCAGGTTGGAGTGCAGTGGCACCATGATGGCTCACTGCAGCCTCAACATCCCAGGCTCAGGTGATCTTCCCACCTCAGCCTCCCGAGTAGCTGGGACAATAGACATACGCCACTACACCTGGCTAGTTTTTATATTTTTAGTAAAGACAGGGTTTCACCATGTTGCCCTGTCTGATCCCAAACTGGACTCAAGTGACCCACCTGCCCAGCCTCCCAAAGTGTTGGGATTACAGGCGTGAGCCACCACGCCTGACCACATATTTAAACACATATATAATCTCAATAATTTTGTGGGTTTTTTTGGATGTTTGTTTGTTTGTTTGTCTGAGACAGTTTTGCCCTGTCGCCCAGACTGGAGTGCAGTGGCATGATCTCGGCTCACTGCAACCTCTACCTTCCAGGTTCAAGCGATTCTCCTGCCTCAGACTCCTGAGTAGCTGGGATTACAGGCACACGCCACCATGCCCAGCTAATTTTTTGTATTTTTAGTAGAGACAGGGTTTCACCATGTTGGCCAGGCTGGTCTCAAACACCTGACTTCAAGTGATCCACCCACGTTGGCCTCCCAAAGTCCTGGGATGACAGGCATAAGCCACCATGCCTGGCCTATTCTTAAGAGTTTTTTAATGCATATGTATGTTTATTGCAAAAATTAGAAAATATATAGTGATTATCTCTAAGTAGTAAGGTTATAGGTGATTTTAGTTTTCTGCTTTGTGCTTTCTGTACTATAATTGGAAAGGCCAATTATTTTTTATTTTTTATTTTTTTATTTTTTTTTGAGACAGAGTCTTACTCTGTTGCCCAGGCTGGAGCGCAGTGGTGCGATCTCAGCTCTCTGCAAGCTCTGCCTCCCAGGTTCACGCCATTCTCCTGCCTCAGCCCCCCTAGCTGGGACTACAGGCACCCGCCACCACGCCCAGCTAATTTTTTGTATTTTTAGTAGAGACGGGGTTTCTCCATGTTAGCCAGGATGGTCTTGATCTCCTGACCTCATGATCTGCCCGCCTTGGCCTCCCAAAGTGCTGGGATTACAGGCGTGAGCCACCGCGCCCGGCCCGGAAAGGCCAATTATTGATAAACACTGGCACTTCATTTATTAATAGTGATTGAGTATGTCATATTCAGTGAAAGCCTGTAACATCATCTTCACTGTTGCGGACACACATAGTGTGCTTTGGTCCTGCCTCCAGGGAGTGGGTGTTCTAGGTCAGTATGGAATTTTCCAGATCCCCTTCACTTCCCATGTAAGTTTTCTCTGCAGAGGGCCCTGTGTGAAGGAGGCATGTTTAGGAGGGGCCGTGCCCATGGGCAAGAAACAGGTAGCCTATGGTCAAAATGTGCAGCCTCATAGGCACCTGGTAGGAAAAGCAGTGCCTTAATTTACAAAAAGTCAACTTCTAGGCTAACAGTAGCCCCGTGTGGGCACGCTCTTTGGTATCAGCAACTTGATCATATTCACAGTGAAATGCAAACCTGGCAAAAACACGCAGGGGCTACATGGGAAGTCGCCCTCACGAGAGCCTTCAAAACTCGAGGCAAATGCCAATATCTCAAGCACACCTAATTTCTAACCACACACATGCAATTCCAGGCTCATCTCTTCCCTGAGATGGTGATAGGTTGAAACTGAGAGGCTTCAATTTTGAAAGCATTTGCTGATAGAATGTGGGGTTTTTGAAAGCAGTTGCTGATAGAACACAGCTAAGAACTAAGCAGTGGTCTCTAAGGTGTTGAGAGAGCTCATTGCAGAAGCGAGCCAGTTCCCCCCAGACCACTGACAGATGCAGGATCAGTTGAGAGCTGGGCTTTCTGTTGTGATGTGCTGCTCCTACTGAGAACATGCTGCTTTGTAGGCAGGACACGTAACGTTGCATTATACATCTCCCAGCTTGCCACATCCTGTTATGTTGCATCCCATCAGCCTAAGTCATGATGGAGGCAAACACAACCTGGGGTGACATGTAGCGCTTTGTAATGCATCGTAGCATTTAAATCTACATCGGCCAAGTTGCACACATCAGCTTGGACACAAGATGCTCATTATTCAGAGAGTGTGATCTAATGTGCAGGGACTGCTGGCTGAGGGTATAAACTGCACCAAGGGAGAGCATGTATGTCACACTCCGTCTGAGAGCCAAAGTTCATCCACTACATTGAATTCCCATTTCTCCACTGGAAAACTCCACAGCCACCGAGTCCTTGTGAGAGGGGATCTGACAAACAAAACATTCCAAATGCCTCCAGTGCACTGTGGGAAGAATCATGCCCTGTGCAGAGACTTTCAAGTATTGATGCTGATGAGTAGTAAGACGGTTTCTGAAGCATGTGACGGGATGACAGCTGGCACCTCCACTCAGATTAATACTAACTGACTTACTTGGAGTTTAAACTTAGAATCTTTGGAATACTATGCAGCCATCAAAAAGAATGAGATCATGTCCTTTGCAGCAACATAGATGTAGCTAGAGGCCATTATCCTAAGAGAATTAATGCAGGAACCAAAAACCATATACCACATGTTCTCACTCACAAGTGGGAGCTAAACACTGGGAACACATGGACACAAAGAGGGGAATAATAGACACTGGGACCTACTTGAAGGTGGAGGATGGGAGGAGGGTAAGGGTCAAAAAACTACCTATCAAGTACTATACTCACTACCTGGGTGATGAAATCATTTGTACACCAAACCCCAGCAACACTCAATTTACCCATGTAACAAATTGGCACACATACCCACTGAACCTAAAATAAAAGCTGGAAAAAAGTGCTTATGATCTTTTGATTATCCTCTTTCTAACCAGGAGATTTATATACATGGGACTTTTCAAGAGAGCTGTGATGATGAGTGATGAATGAATGAATGTCTTAAGGCTCAAAAGCCAACCCTTCACTACAAATAAAGGTTTGACACCAGAATTCTACAATCTTCTTCTCCAGTCACTCCTTGAAGGCCCGGGCTCTGATACTCAAGGGAAGCCTTATGCTCTCCAAACCCAACTCAAGGAGCAATAATGGGGCAGCCAGCCCTGAAAGACTAAGAAGCATTGGCATATGGCTCAAGCCGTTAGTTTCTCAGCTGGCTGGGAATCCTCACAGTTTCCTTGTATGAAAGAGAGATTTGCTGTAATTTCAGGAGGGCTTCAAGAGCTCATCGGCTCCCTTTGGATTAATAGGAGCTTTCTATTGTATCCTTTTTGAAAATTTCACGTTCTGAGATACTCTTGGCCCAGTCAGAGGGCAAGGAAAGCATCAGGAAGGACGGTCAGGCTCCATTTCTCAGGAGAGTGTTTTTATAAAGTAGAATTGGAAACTTCCAATGGACAAGAGGCCTGCCCAGTGACTGGGGGTAAGTAGAAGGCCCAGCGCCATGGTGATGTCAGGTAACCTCTTAGCCCGCAAACCCCCACCAGCCTCTCCTGATGTGACTAAATTCTTACCTTTCTCCTTAGTTGAGACTATTTGGTTGGCAGTAACAGAAATCCACTTAACCTAGCTCAATCGAAAAAGTGCAGCTAGGCCAGGAACAGTGGCCTACGACTGTAATCCCAGCACTTTGGGAGGCCGAGGCAGGAGGATTACTGGAGGCCAGGAGTTGGAGACCAGCATAGGCAATAGAGCAAGACCCGTGTCTCTACCAAAAAAAAAAAAAAATTACTTGGGGTTGGTCCCAGCTACTTGGGAGACTGAGGCAGGAAGATTGCTTGAGCCCAGGAGTTGGAGGCTGCAGTGAGCTAGGATCATGACACTGCACTCCATCCTGGGTGACAGAGTGAGACCTGGTCTCTTAAAAAAAAAAAAGATAAAGTGCAGCTAGACCTCACCAGATCTGGCAAGCCATTTAGTCAAAGCAGCTTCTCTTCCACTGCACCTGGTCTCTTTCTCTCTCTGCAGCCACATGGCCTCTCACCTTCACTTTCCCTGTGATATCTTTCTCCCTCTGTCCCTCTCTCTTCACCTCTGTCTTTTTCAGTCTGTCCATCTCTCTTAACCAGCTCTCTCTGCCTCTCCTTGTGCACATAAATAAATGTGGTTACCTAAGTCCATTTTAATTCTCTCAGTTCAGGTGACTGGCTGAAAAAAGTACTCATATTCTATAGTTCCAATACACAGTCCCAGAAGCTTTGGTTCACGTTAGGTCTACCGCCGTGCAATCAGTATTGTCCTCTGCTCGTCCACCGAAGTCACCCAGTCTGGCCTGGATGGCACGGCCATGAAGTGTACACACAGCTGTCCTCATCCACTCCTGTCCCTGTGGAAAGTTCTCTGGAAATGGGACTGTGGGCTGGACATGCACCTCCAAGGCATCCCTGTCATGTCTATTTTCTCTCCAGTCTAATCACATACACCATCCTCTCTTCCAACCTAGATGTCACACAAACCAGGGGATAGTGGAAGAGAATAGGCTTGGGAGACAGACTTGGTTTCTAATACTGGCTTTGTAAATAGTAGGTTTATGGCCTTGATTAAGGAGCGTAAACCTCAATTTCTCCATAAGAATAGGGGAAATAGCATCTATCCTGAAAGCTTATTTTGAGGATAATGACCCATTTTGGAAAGAATCATCTAAATACAGAATTTCTATTTCTTCAGTTTTCATTTATTCTATACTCACTTATTTGTGGCTTCTGCTTCTACCAGTCCCTTGAAATTGTTTTCATTAAGGTCATCTATGACTTTTTCTGTTGCTATCATCTGTCCTAATCATATTCATTCTCTTTTTAGAATCGTCACTGTTGACCATTCTCTCCTTCTTGAAAATGCTCTTTCTATGGCTTCTATAACAATATATGTCATGGTTTTTCAAATCGATGTTGGTTTCTTTAAGATTATTTTAATATATAAATGAGTGCTGGGTGCAGTGGCACACACCTGTAGTTCCAGCTACATAGGAGGCTGAGGCAGGAGGATTGCTTGAGGCCAAGAATTTGAGGCTACAGAGTACCATGATCAGGCCTGTGAAGAACCACTGCACTCCAGCCTGGGCAATGTAGTGAGACCTCATTTGTAAATTTTTAAAAATTATTTTAATATATAAATAAGCAAAAAGAAATCAGCAATTATTTGTATCATTGCCAAAAATTAACTACCACTAACATGTTTGATTCTCTTTTTTATTCATTTCTTTTTAAAAATTCAGTTAATATGGAAAGGTTAGAAAATGTTTTAAATTTTAAAGTAGCCCAAATCCCTCTATCCTGGAATTCTATTCTTTATTAAGGATAGCACAGTAAAAACTCTTTGTTATCCAAGGCATCTTTTTAAAATGCAAGTATGGAACTAAAGAAATAGAAACGTATTTTTAAAAAATGAGTTCAGGCTGGGCACGGTGGCTTCAATCTGTAATCCTAGCACTTTGGGATGCTGAGGTGGGCAGATCACTTGAGGTCAGGAGTTTGAAACCAGCCTGGCCAACATGGTGAAACCCTGTCTCTACTAAAAATACAAAAAAATTAGCTGGGCATGGTGGCAGGCACCTGTAATCCCAGCTACTTGGGAGGCTGAGGCAGAAGAATTGCTTGAACCCGGGAGACAGAAGTTGCAGTAAGCCGAGATCGCACCACTGCACTCCAGCCTGGGCGACAGAGTGAGTGTCAAAAAAAAAAAAAAAAAATCCTCAAAGCGTGTGAGGGTAGGAGGGGGAGATGAAGAGAGGTTGATGAGTGAGTACAAACTTACAGTTAGATAAGAAACAGAAGAAATAAGTTCTAATGCTAGATAGCAGGCAGGGTAGGGGAACTATAGTTAGCATCAGTATATTGTATGTTTCCAAGTAGCTAGAAGAGAGGACTTGAAATGGAACCAACACATAGAAATGATCAATATTCATGGTGATAGCTACCCTTAATGCCCTGAATTGCTCATTACACATTCTATGCATGTAAAAAATACTCATAGGTACCCCCATAAATATGGAAAATACTATACATCAATAACCTATATATCAATAACAGAAAAAAAAGAAACTAAAAAAAATAGGAAGGTACAGTTGCTACGTTTCTATTTAAGACACTGGTACTCCTACAATTTCTACAATCTTCCCTCCCCCACTTCTTGATTTGTGTTGCATTATTGGTATTTTGTTTGTTTGTTGTTTGCTTGTTTATTTTGAGGTGGAGTCTCGCTCTGTCATCTAGGCTGGAGTGCATTGGCACCATCTCGGCTCACTGCAACCCCTGCCTGCCAGGTTCAAGTGATTCTCCTGTCTCAGCCTCCCGAGTAGCTGAAATTACAGGTGCTCACCACCATGCCAGGCTAATTTTTGTATATTTAGTAGATGCGGGGTTTCACCATGTTGGCCAAACTGGTCTCAAACTCCTGGCCTCAAGTGATCCACCCACCTCAGCCTCCCAAGGTGCTGGGATTACTGGTGTGAGCCATCACGCCCAGCCTTTTTTTATATGTTTAACATTGCAGTTTAATTTCTGTTAACATAGTTCCCATGGTTGCCTGGAATCTGGTTTTGGCTCTATATTCAAATGTATTTTATGCTTATATGAGGTGTTTTTTTTGTCATGGAATATCCATTCCAGAGTTCTTTGTTTTGACTTATCTCCATGAGGAATTTTATTATCAGTAGTTTTTTCAGAAGTGCTTATGTGTCTGTATTCTTTGATTTATTTCATGTGTTTGAGTTATTTTCATGTCTGTAGCTTTTTGCTTGAAGGCATCTTAGAGAATGTCATGCTCACGGTCACACCTACTTTCCCTTAGAACTTTGATGATGTTCCCCCTTTGCCTTTTTCTGGCATTGAATGATCTTGTGGAAAAGTCTGGGGCAGCCTTATTTACTGCTATTGACTGTATGCTGGGGGAAAGAATCTCTCTTTATCTGTGTTCATATAAGTGGATTAGCTTAGCTAGACTGGATCTTGATGTTCAGTGATCTGGGCGATTGAGATTATGTATATAAAAAATTGATGTTCATAAAATGCTCAGCACAGAACCCAGTATGGGGTCAACAAATTATGGCCTACAGGCCAAATCCAGCTCACAAACTACAAATAAAGTTTTACTAGCATACAAACATATTAGTTTATGTATTATCTGTGGCTGCTTTCCTGCCTCAATGGCAGGGCTGAATAGCTGTGACAGAGACCATATGGTCTGCAAGTCCTAAAATATTTACTATCTGTCCTTTTACAGAAAATGTTTATCAGCCCTATTCCCCAACACACATGCTCACTTTGTCCTATAGAATCAGGAAAAACTGGCTATTGAAAGTGACTTTACATCTCACTTTCTAGTCTAACATGTTGTTTTCTGCAAAAGCAGTTTCCATAAAATCTAGATATGGGCTCCACCAACCGTAACCACTTCCAAAGAGAAGTTCACCTGCATTATGTAATTTCCATATGATATGGTATTATCTTTTGAAGACAAGCTCACATCTATGTCCAGAGACCCATCCACAATTGAGGCATAATGATGTTTCAATTTAAAGCTATATTCAGAAACTTTCCCTATTACCGCCACATGGTCAGATGGCCCATGCCCAGTTGCAAATAACCAATCAATATCAACAACATGGTTGTGGCACTTCAAAAGTGGGAGAAGAGAAGGAAAAAAACAAGTGTTTGTTTTTTTTTTTTTTTTTTAGTAAAACCCAAGAAAATGCAATGATAAGTCTATAAAAGGTGATTTTGAAATGGTCCGTATTTTAAGAGTTTTGCTGCTGCTGCAATGACTTTGAAATGCCCTTGAACTGGACTCATCGGGTCTTTCCTCTTGGGGAATGGGCAGCTTTCTACATAAGGAATACCTGTAGAGATTATTTCTGGCTCTGTGAATTGCCATTCTGTATTAACTATCTCTCATGTACCAATTTGGGAAGAGTGATGAGGGTGGTGAGATAGGAGAAAGGATTAATAGTGTGCTTTCTAGTCACTGGGAATGTTGAGAATAGATATTTAGCAGACAGTGAGATAAGGAATCTCCACACTTTATGTGTGTGTACATGGAAGATATTATCAATATATCAGCCTTTCAGATATCCACTTGCCTTAGGTCAGTAAAAATTAGAGGCAGACATTTTATTTAACTCTGCGTTATCTCCTCTTTGCAACTTGAAGTAGACATAGGCTAGTTAACACAAAATATTATCTTGGGGTGGGTACATACTTGTAATTTATATAAAAGGTTGAAATGCACCTCATTCTATTTCCTTGCCCAAAGATGGAGTAAGCATTTATAAACTTCCCGTGAAATATTACCACCTTAGAGTCAGCAGACCTAGAATATGTGAACTTGACCAAGTTTCTCAACCTGCTCTGTCTAGTTTTCTGATCTTTAACAAGAGCTAACCTTTGTCAAGCACTGACTGTGTGCCAGGAATGGCTGTAAATGTTTTCCGTGCATTTTCTCATTCGATTCCCACAACTGCTTATGGTCCATATTATATATATATATATATATATATATTTTTTTTTTTTTTTTTTTTTGAGACAGAGTCTTGCTTTGTCACCCAGGCTGGAGTGCAGTGGTGCAATATCGGCTCACTGCAACCTCCTTCTCCCAGGTTCAGTCCCTTCTTCTGCCTCAACCTCCCGAGTAGCTGGGCTTACAGGCAACCACCATCACACCCAGCTAATTTTTGTATTTTTAGTAGAGATGGGGTTTCACCATGTTGGCCAGGATGGTCTCGAACTCCTGACCTCAAGTGATCTGCCCACCTCAGCCTCCCAAAATGCTGGGATTACAGGCATGAGCCACTGCACCTGGCCAGGTCCATACTATATTATGATGTCCCCTTGCATGAGGAAACTGAGGGATAAAGTGGTTCAAGCCAGTTTAAGAGGTAAAGCTAGATTTGAACTTGGCAGTCTGGCTCCAAAGTTTGTTTTGCCTCTTACTAGTAATAAGATTGTAAAAAACATAAAAAGAAAAATTGAAGAATATATTTTTTATTATGATCTTTATATATAGTAAGCATGCAATGAATGGTAATAATCTATGTGATAGTGATGATGACTGTGATGAATAAAAAAAAACAGGGTGACTATGCTAGGTGCAGTGCCTCACACCTGTAACCCCAGCACTTTGGGAGCCGGAGGTGGTGGGTCACTTGAAGACAGGAGATCAAGAACAGCCTGGCCAGCATGGCAAAACGCTGTCTCTACTAAAAATGCAAAAACTAGCAGGGCATGATGGCATGCACCTGTAGTCCCAGCTACTCGGGAGGCTGAGGCACAAGAATCACTTGAACCCAGGAGGCGGAGGTTGCATTGAGCCGAGATCACGCCACTGCACTCCAGCCTGAGTGACAAAGAAAGACTCCATCTCAAATATATATATATATATAAATTAAAAATTTAAAAAAGGGCGATTTAGAAAATACATTACTATAATCCTTGAAAGGGTTTCTGGCCCCAAGCAAATCACTCTTCTACTAGAGAGAGGGATTTCTTAATTTGTGCATAGATCTGACTTGGGACAAAGACTATGTGCTCATACCACAGTGTTGATGAAGTTCAAAGTAGCTGAGGCTACTATCACATCATAGTTCTGGTTTTTGGTCTTTGACTACTGGGCTTGTGTTCAGCCTTTGTCTTTTGCCAATCTCAAAATCAGGGATGATTCTCATGCATTCAGGTGGACTTCTGTCTTGGCCCTAGTAGGCAAATGGTGAAAAAGAGCCCTGGGAGAGAAACCAGAACCTGTGAGTTGAAGAGGGGGAGGCAGGGAGAGCCAGTAAAGAGAAGAGGTGAGATCCAGGCAGTGACAAAGAAAGGCTTTGGCAGGAACTGTGAGTCAGAGGAGATGAAAGTTGGGATAGGGTCACATAGCAAAGGAGATCGCCATCCTTCTGAAGAGTAGGAAAAGACCAGAAGAATCAAAAACCAGGACTTGAACAGATATTTATACACTCATGTTCACAGCAGGATTACTCACAAAAGCCAAGAGGTGAACACAACCCAAATGCCCATTCACAAAAGATTGAGGTCAATGCTTTTCTCACTCCCAGAGACACTGGACTCCAGGAAAGGTGTTGATTGATGTGGCTGCAGTATTGCCACATCAGCAGATGAATGGATCAGCCGATGAGTGGATCAACAAGATGTCATAGACACATAATGGAATATTATCCAGCCTTAAAAAGGAGGAAATTCTGACACATGCTACAAAATGAATGAGTCTTGAGGACATTATGCTAAGTGAAACCAGCCAGACAAAAAAGGGCAAATACTATGATTCCACTCATATGAGATATCCGGAGTAGTCAAAATCACAGAGACAGAAAGCAGGATGGTGGTTGCCGGGGGCTGGGGGAAGGGGATATGGGGAGTTATTGTTTAATGTCATGATCCCCAACCTTCCTGGCACCAGGGATTGGTTTCATAGAAGATGGCAGGGGTGAGGCGATTGGGGGAGTGGATTTGGGATGAAACTCTTCCACCTCAGATCATCAGGCATTAGTTAGAGTCTCATAAGGAGCTCACAACCTAGATTCCTCGCATGTGCAGTTCACAATAGGGTTCCCGCTCCTATGAGAATCCGATGCTGCCACTGATCTGATGGGAGGCAGAGCTCAGGCGGTAGCGCTTACTGGCCCAGTTCCTAACAGGCCATGGACGAGTCTGTGGCCCGGGGTTTGGGGACCCCTGTTTAATGGGTTACAGAGTTTCAGTTTGTGAGGATGAAAAACTCCTGGACACGGATGGTGGAGGTGACGGTTGCCCAATAATGTGAATGTACTTAATGTCACTAAACTATATATTTTAAAAAATGGTTAAAATGATAAATTTTATACTATGTATATTTTAACACATTAAAAATAATAAAGAAAATCTCACAATAAAAAGAGAGGGTGAATATGAATGACATGACTTAACTATAGCAGTCGCCATTGAATGCACATCTCCTACATAGATTTATGTTTATATATTCAGTAGTGGTGGCTGGGGTGAAGAGGAAACTGGCTAAATGTATAGAATTTCCATTTTTGCCAACTGAACCGACCCATTGGTCAGAAATGGGGCCTATCATTTATTCCAGGGAACTACCACAAAATAACTCCGGCCAGAGTTATTTTAATTGACTGTTGAGTAATGGTGCTCATAAAACTCAATTGGTGGGCAGCCCTGCCTTCCCACCAGTCACACTCCAGAAGGGATCATGGTGGCCAGAGGACACCTGCTGGAGGGTCATCACCAGGATTCTTGATGACTGGAGCTGGTGCGATTAGATCAGCAGAGAAGTAGGTCAGTGGAGAAGCCACTTACTGGCTTGCAGAGACTTCAGCTGGGGTGCAGAAGAGCAGGCGGTGCTGCCGGCCGTGTATCAGGACACAAGTGCCTTCTTATGCACCAGTAAAAGTTGTGAATATCACAAAAGTTGCCTAGAAACCAAATCACAAGACTTCCAGTGACTCTGGCAGGCTCCCTAGTGTTGACAAATCAGGGCATCACAGGACTCTAGTTTCCCTACAATTAAGCAGATAATTAAGAAATAAGAACACATTTTTCTGATATAAATTGATAGGTTCTAGTTGGTTATGTTAGCATCAGAAATAAATTGAGCAGTAATCTGCAAAGGATGTTATTGCATTATAAAAATAAAGATCTGTCCCCACAACCAATCAATTCAGCAGATATATACCAACAATCAAATTGTTAAAAATGACTTCTATAAATTACCCAGGGTTCTGTCTAATGGTGCCAGAAGCAGCTGTGATACAATTTAGGGCTGATATAACCATATATCGAGAGTGCTTTTTCATTCTGATACTTTCCGTTCCCTTCAAAGCAGTTGTAGTAGAGCCCACAGCTTTGTTTAGTGCACTCATGTGAAAACAAAGTGTATTTCACTCCATGGGTTAGCAAAGTCATTTTGGCAGGAATATATGCATTTAATATGGGAAGAATAATTCAATTTTCTTTCTATTATTTCAGCTACAAGGTTGCAATATACTTAATTCTTCATTAAGCCCTCTGGCTTGCAAGGAAGTTGCTGTTCTTTATGAGCTGCCGTACTTCTTTCAAATGAAGGTGGAAAAGACCCACCAAGGGAGAGTTATAATCATGTATTTTTCAGTCTTGTCTAACAGCCATTTCAATGAAGTCAGAACGATTTAGTACCTTTTCTTAATACCTGCAGCATTTGAAAATTCAGTCTGTCCAAACTTGATTGTCTGTTAATGCCTAATCACCCAGCTGCACCAGGATCTGTCGGTGGCCTTTTTTTTTTCCTTTGCATATTCATGTCGGCTGAAAAAGCAGTTAAATGCTGGCTGAACTGAAAGCAATTTTCCCACTTGGGAGCCCTGACACAACAGGAATCCATCTTTCATATAACAGTTCCAAACTTAGTTCTTCCACAGAGGTTTTGTCTAGTAAGCTTAGATGGTGCCCTAGCTGAGACATGGTTTACTCACCAGACGCAATTAACAATGACAGCAAAAACACATACAGTAGCCACTGGACTCCCACTGGGTATTAAGTTCTTTCCTCGGAATATGAGACACCAGGAGACACATCAAGACATATAAACATGGTCCCTGCCCTCAAATAACTTACAATATAGTAAGAAAGTGGCTAAAAATTTGAATGGTTTGAGAATAACTAAGTGGATACAAATTAGAGTCAGTCTCGGGAATGGATCTGTTTTTGGAGAAAAGGTTCCTATTTCTCTGCTAGATAGAGGTGGACAGGCTTGGCACAGGACATTGTGGAAGGTACAGAAGGATCTAACAACCTGGTTGAAGAAAAAATTTCAAATAATGGCTGATAGCATAAGGTGAGAGAAAGAAAGAAACTTAGGGGCAGGGGAAGGACAGCATAGTTTGAGGGGTGCTGGAGTCAGGGACAGGTTTAGAGAGGCATGAGTGGGACATACTAAATTTAACGTAGAAATGGTGCTCAACAGTCAATTAAAATCTGAGTCTGGAACTCAGGAGAAAAGTCAAGAATAAAGATAAAGATGTAGGCCAGGCATGGTGGCTCACGCCTGTAATCCCAGCACTTTGGGAGGTTGAGGTGGGTGGATCACCTGAGCTCAGGAGTTTGAGACCAGCCTGGCCAGTATGGTGAAACCCAGTCTCTACTGAAAATACAAAAAATTAGCCGGGCAAGATGGTGGGCACCTGTAATCCCAGCTACTCAGGAGGCTGAGGCAGGAGAATCACTTGAACCCGGGAGGCGGAGGTTGCAGTGAGATGAGATTGCTCCACTGCACTCCAGCCTGAGTAACAGAGCGAGACTCCATCTCAAAAAAAAAAAAAAAAAAAAAAGATAGAGATGTAGAGGTTTTGCTTTTTTTGGAGGACTGGTCAGATATGTTGTAGAATGTCCTGTGTTTTAATACCTGTTTTAATACCTGGAGCGCTTGAAAATTCAGTCCGTCCAAACTGTGATTGTCCATTAATGCCTATTCACCAAGCCACGCTAGGATCTGTCGGTGGCCTTTTTTTTCCTTTGCATATTCATGTCAGCTGAAAAGGCAGTTAAATGCTGGCTGAACTGGAAGCAATTTTCCCACTTGGGAGCCCTGGCACAACAGGAATCCATCTTCAATATAATATTTCCAAACTTAGTTCCTCTACAACAGATCTGTTGTAGAAGAATCCTGTTTTTTTTTTTTAATTGATGCTTAATAGTTGTACATATTTATGGGGTACATGTGTTTTTTGGTACATGTATACAATGTATACATTACAACAGGATAATTGGGATATCTATCACTAGAAGTCCTATTTTTGACTCTCAAAAATAGTTAATTTCTTTCCTGATAGATACTCATTCTGAAATTCTCAATGGACACTCCCCATCCTTCAGTCTAATGTTTCGATAGAAACATTCTGATAACTCCTAATTGGTCCTTGTACTAGAGATTTTCTGGTTGCACCTCCAGATCCTCTCTCCATTCTTCTCCTTCCTGTTTTTGCCCTGGGAGGCTGAGCTCTGTGAATGGCATCACCTTGCCCACTGGCTGCTAAATCGTTTGGCCAACGGAAGACACAAATGAGAGATAACAGCCCGGAGGGTAGTGAGGTCAAGGTGCACATTTATCGTGAATCCCTCTTTGCCTGGTCATGATGTATTGGCTGCTTCTCTGTACAGCCACTTGCTTTAGGTTGCAGTCAACACTCTCCCTACTTTCCAGTCTGGCCTAGAGGTAGTGACAGCTCCTGCTGTTGTTAGCCTGTGGGAACTGACAGTATCCCTTGTGAGTTTCCCTAAAGGCTGCCTATTCTTTTTAAACAGTGCTTTTGGTAAGCTTCATTAGCTTAACTTAACGAAACTCTTCTCAATTACCTAGTTTGAATCCAGTATGTCTTTTCTGACATGACTCTGAAAGAGTCTTCTGCAAATACTGATTGATTGATTGATTGATTGATTGACGATATTATCCGATCTTTGTTCTAATATATCTTCCTTTAAAAAGTTCTACAACATAGTAATCACACTTGGGCTGATCTGTTTTCATGAAAGAAAGTACTTAAGATAGTTTTCTCTAATTTAAATATTAATGGGAAAATGATTAAATAAATTATGATCCATCTCTCTATATGATACTGAAATATTTTTTTTTTGAAAATTTGTCATTTTCTTTATCATTGGAGGGGAGGGAAAGAAAGCAAGCAGAGGTGGGGATATGGTTACACTATTTAAGAGCTGAATACAAAGACAATGAGTCTTTCATAGTCTCAACAACTCCACAATGAATAACTGTGGATTATCTCATTTAAAATTTACATTGGATAAAAAAAATTGGTTCCCTTCTGTGTGTATCAATTTAATTCAAACCTTATCTTCAGAATACAAAGATGAATACTACAAGATAAACTAACTGCAATAGGTATTTTCTAAGTAGAAGAGCAAACACCAAAGGGAATCCCTCTTTCCAATGTCTTCTGATATGGCAAGATTTTGCCAGAATGGAAGTCTAACACTTAAATAAGCATTCTCTTGGCCAAGTAAGAAACTACAGTTGTTGTGGGTATTACCCTACAATTACCGTATGTATTACATATTAAATTAAACTCAGCATTAAATATGCTTGTATAATTATGTTGTTAATGATGATAGCAGTGATGATGCTGGTGGAAAAAGCCTGTCTTTCGCCCATGAAAAGTAAGGGAGAAAAATGTAACAAGCAGAAAGCAAACACAGAGTTGGGCAATTTTTGATTAGGAAAGAGAATTTTAAGCATAGAAATATAAAAAGAAAAGTACTCCCTTATTTCCCTTACATGGAAATAATATGAAACACTTATTAGATATACTGGACAACAAGAGAACTAAGTACTCCAACTCTACTGCAGCATTACAAAAAATATCATCCCTTCACCACAGTGTAAGATTTAAGGGCAACCTGCCCAAGGATGCATGTTATATCAAACACAGCAAGATTGCTGCTGCCCTGCCAAGTACTCCCAATCCCTACCCAGGTCCTACTGAAATATGGGTGGTCCCAGTTAGTTTTACTGAAATAAATCTTTAAAGAAAAAGATAAAGCATTTAAAAAGACAAGTCAAAATGCATCAGGAACCACATATCCAACACAAACTTTATCCTCAAATGAGTTATGTTTGCCTCGCACTAATAACTTTTATTTCACTCAAATTAGAGCAGTAATCTTCCATACGTAAGTATATTCCCTGCCCAATAATTCAAAGAAAAAAAATCCAAAATGATTAGTAAGGAAAAATATAAGAATTAACAGACCCTTTAAATTTGTTTTAAATATTTTGAAGTTTTAAAAAGTGTTTAAAGTTTGTAATTCCTAGTAGGAAAACATTATCTGAATGAATACCATAATGGCAAACCACTATAAAATGCTTCAGCTGCATTTGGGGGAGAGGGGTAGGGATTATCTTCAAAGCACCCCAGCTCTCGATGAGAAGGTCGGAGGTACACTGGTTTGTATTATTGCGACATCCATAAGGTGATCTAGGTTGCTTTTCCTTCAGCAAGGGCTTTATTTATCAAAAGGGCATGACGCTTGACCTCCAAATTTGGCTGACAATTTACTGATGAGATTCATAACCTTTGGGTTGCTCTAGTATTTTGACATATTTGCTGGGTTCTGAGCCACATCCTGGAAGGCCACCATAACTTCTGGATCCTGCATGGCTGCAAGAACCTCTGGATCACTAAGAATTTCATTGAGTCCAGGCATTCCGGCCATTCCAGGCATGCCCCCTCCCATTCCAGGCATTCCTCTGGGAAAATTACCAGGCACTCCCCCAGGAAAGCCACCTGGAAAAGAGCCACACTGAGCTCCTGACTGTCATCTGGCTTCTTCCTCCCTCTGGGCTCTCTCATGCTCTTCTCGAGCCTTCTTAACTCGTTCTATTCTTTCTTTGATCTCTCACTCTTCACATTTTCGCTCATACTTTCTCCGATGTTCTGCAATTTTCTATGCCCTATGTCGAACTTCTTTCAGCATTGCACTAGCATCTTCATCATAATCCAATTTACAGGCAAGGGCAAGATCATGGGCTGCTTCTTCCCAGTGGCCTAGAAGTCTGTGTGCTTTCCCCTGCCACTTGTGAGGCTGAGCTGAATCAGGATTTATTTCAATGGCTCTGTCACAGTCTCGGATGGCAGCATTTGGCTTCTGTAATTTGACGAAGACACTGGCCCTCTAGGCATACAAAATGGCCAAGCGAGGATTCAGCTTGATGGCATCTGTGAATAATTCAATGGCTTTCTGGAGTTCACCATCATTTAGGTCTCCAATAGCAGCCACTTTTTATCATTTGCCTGATCCATCATCTCCTCCGTTATCTCCGCATTTTCATCTCCCATTTCTTGAGGAGCATCAGTGTCTGGTTCAATCACACCTTCTTTATCAATTTCTAGATCACTTTCCTCACTTGATGTTTCGTATGGCTTTAAGTCTTCCTCCACCTTCTTATTATCAGGTTTTTCTTCTTTGGTATTTTCTTCTGATTTAGCTTTCTGAGTAGCAGGTGGTACTTTACCTCCCATGTTGTCCACCCACTCCCTCAGAAGCACATTTCCTCGGTGTGCAGAACGCTTGGATCCTGCTTACACATCTTCACAAAGGCCTGAAGCTCGTTCACTTTGCAGGGGTCCATGGTTGGGAGGTGGTGGGCAAAGCTGGGGAGCTGCGGCCTGGTTCCAGGCCCAGGCGCTGGCTCGGTGTGACTGCGCAGAAGGGGCTGAAATTTTTTTTTAAATGAGACAATTGGCCAGGCACAGTGGCTCATGCCCGTAATCCCAGCACTTTGGGAGGCCGAGGTGGGTGGATCACCTGAGGTCAGGAGTTCGAGACCAGCCTGGCCACCATGGTGAAACCCCATCTCTACTAAAAATACAAAAAAGTAGCTGGGTGTGGTGGCAGGCCCCTGTAATCTCAGCTACTCAGGAGGCTGAGGCAGGGGAATCTCTTGAACCCGGGAGGTGGAGGTTGCAGTGAGCTGAGATCACGCCACTGCACTCCAGCCTGGGCGACAAGAGCTAAACTCAGTCTCAAAAAAAAAAAGAGAGAGAGAGAGAGACAATCTTACAGGTATGGACATAGAAATATCTTTAAGACATATTAAGTGAAAAAAAAAGTGACAGAAGAATAGGCTCAGTATAACCCCATTTATGAAAACAACATTAAACAAAATAAAACTACACATTTTATATAAACTCTTATGAACACATAGGCCCTTCAGACTCTAGTCCTACACTTTTCCCTTGCCTCACCCCCTCCGATATTCCCACCTCGATGTTGCACTTCAGGTCAGCAACTACATTATGCACTTGCTGAATTAGAGTAGGTGCTCAATGCTTGTGGGATAAATGAATGAATTACAATTTTCAGACATGTCCTTTACTTTCAAGACTCCCTGTTCGTGTTTGTCCCTACTGTTCCAACAGCTTAAAATGCTGTTAACCCTTCCCTCAGCAATTGTGATTTAGTTAGTAGTCCTCTAGCATCCACTAAATTCCACTTTATTTGCAAAGTCTTCCCAAACCACTTAAACTAGAATTTTCTGGCCCTCTTCTGCTTTTCTAGAGCAATTTATAACTTCACCTGAGCACTCAGAACACCTTGCTTTGCAATCAAATCCAGTTTCCCCTATAAGATTCTAAGATCCTGGGGGAGCTTTGGCAATTTTGTATTCCCCATACTCAGCATAATATCTCACACACAGTAGTCACTCGGTGTGTTACCTTTAATTAAATCTAATTGACTGTTAGGGTCCCAGGGGCCAGGTACACCAGACCAGGTAGAGTAGAATACGTACAATGCCTATTGTAGGTTATTAATTGAATGTCTCCAAACAAAGTAAATTGATTAATTTAATCATGATTGCATGCCATCCTACTTTAAATAATTTACTCTAAAACTTCAGGCAATTTAAATCTAAGATGGAAAGCAGGTGGAGAGTATAAGAGCCTATATAAGACAAATTTTTCTTTGTTGGGTATCAAAGGGCCTCAAGGAATGATCTGGCCTGCCAATGTGGGAATGGGCAAGAGAGAAGTACATAGCTGAACAACCTTCTCTCTCTTCTCTTCCGAGGAACAAGCATATTTTCCCGTCAACTTTAGTAGCAGTTGCCCCCTGTGGATTTCCCAATGAATCAGAAGCTGCCTCCGCACAGACTCCTAATCCACAACTTGTATTTCTCAAATCTAATTTATTAAAAACTCATTTATTTTCGACAACACCAGATTTCTGATTAACTCCCAGCACCATGGGTTATTTAATGCAGTGGGTTTCACTGTCATTTCTGATTTCCCTAAGTGCTTGATTGATAGAAGCTATCATGGGCTTAGTCTGTCAGTGTATTGTTCCTTTGTCAAGTGACAACAAAAAACTTTATTAATGAAATTGCTGGTGTCTCCTAAATAAGCTAGAAACCCAGTATGGCATTGGAGACCCACAGGTGTTAGCTTTCACTAGGGCAACTAAAAATCATGCCTGGAAGCTTCACTGAGATACAAGGCAGATATCCCTACCTATGCTCCACCTGGAAAAGTCTGGCAGAGTCCAGAGTTGTGTTTTCTCATTTGGTGTCAAGGAAGAAAGAGGTGTATTTTCATTTTGCCTTTTGATAAGGGTGATGAAATGCACTGAAGTAGGTTCAGAATGATAAATCAACTTTAAATGCGAACAGCCTTATCTTTTGTTTGTTTTTATAATTTTTCAGACCCATTTAAATCTTTGAGGAGAGTAACCCTTAGAATACAAGATAGAGTTGTTAAGCTTCTAAAATAAAATATGATGGGGAGCGGTGGCTCATGCCTGCAATCCCAGCACTTTGGGAGGCTGAGATGGGAGGATCTCTTGAGCCCAAGAGTTCGGGACCAACCTGGGCAATATAATGAGACTTCATCTCTAAAACAATAATAATAAAATAAAATAAAGTAAAACAAAAGCAAGAGCTGTTGCCATGCTGTTTGTGTAGCTAATCCCTTAACCTGTCTTCTGGACTGAGATTGCTTCCTCAACCCAACGATAGCCTTGAGCTACCCACAGATGTGAATTAGGTGGAAAAGCTGCCGCAAAAATGTCGGTAACGGGGAAAGAAGCAGGAGCAGGTCTGCCATATATTAGCAAAATGTCTTCACAATTTAGTGTTCTCAGTTTGCTGAAATATAGCAGATTTCCCTTATAAACCTTCCACTGGTGTCTTTGGTGCTTTATCTTCCTAGCTAGACAAGGACCCTGGATGGAGGAGAATTGGTCATTCAGTGGAAAGTCCAATCGCCTCTCATTTCTCAAACATGAGAACAGATAACTTCCTAATCAGTTCTTCCCTTATGAATATCTCCTTCCACAACCCTCTGTGACTGTAGCCCAGAGATTTGGATTAATTTTTCCCTTTAGCGTTGCGTCTGACAGCTGAGATGTTGTGATGTTTATGAACTGTTCAGTCAAAGAGATTATATAGCACCTTGAACAGCTTAGAGGACACATACTGTGTAAATCTAAGCACTAAGAAGTCAGGAACCTGAGAAGAAAGCATAATTCAGGATAAGTCTCCCAATACCTTCCCATCACCTCTACTTGTCTCCCTGGGTGAAAACTCCAAGAGGGCAAACTAGAGAATAAGGCACAGAATCCAAAGTTCTTGAGATTTCACTTCCCTGGGCCATTTTGTTGAATATGAACAAGCCCACTCATGGGCAATCTCTTACATATAAATACTACTATTCTGACACTGTAAGAAAGGTGAGCCCTTTGAGATATTTCCCAAGAGGTATCTACAGTAATTTATCTACTAACATTTGTATGCAAAGACGTGTATTTACTGAACGACTACATTTAGGATTAATGGGATCTTAGCACCGTTTACAAAAGCTGTACTTAAAATTATGCTACCCCCATTTTTCCCTAAGATTGATGAAATTTAAAAGCTAATAATTAAGATGGTTAAGACATGGGGAGTGCATGCCTTTTTACATTGTTATACATAAGTTGGTGCAAACTCTATGGAGGGCAGTATGAGAACATTTGTCAAAATTAAGATGTGCAAGCTGGGCACAGTGGCTCAGGCCTGTAATCCTAGAACTTTGGGAAGCCAAGCTGGGGGGATCACCTGAGGTCAGGAATTCAAGACCAGCCTGGCTAACATGGTGAAATCCTGTCTCTACTAAAAATATAAAAATCAGCCAGGTTTTGTGGTGGGTGCCTGTAATCCTAGCTGCTTAGAAGGCTGAGGTAGGATAATCGCTTGAATCTGGGAGGCAGTGGTTGCAGTAAGCAAAGATCATGCCGCTGCACTCCAGCCTGGGTGACAGAGTGAGACTCCATCTCTAAAATAAAATAAAATAATAAAATATAAAATAAAATAAAATAATAAAATAAAATAAAATAAAATGTGCAATCAGAGATTTTTCCATTTTAAGATGGTAGTGAAAAGATTTTTTTCTGCCCCTGCTCCTTTTAGGAAATTACCCCAAACCAACAAGGATGATGAGAGAAAACCTGCAAATTTCATAATCCATGAAATTAGGAAATATTTATATGAAAATAAATAAAAGAGTTTAAAAAATGATGTAGCAGAGTGGAGGTAGCTTGTATTGTTAATTACTGACAGGATTTTTCTTTTTCTTTTTTTTTGAGACAGAGTCTCATTCTGTCACCCAGGCTGGATTGCAGTGGCACAATCACAGCTCACTGCAGCCTTGACCTCCCAGGCTCAGGTGATCCTCCCACTTCTGTCTCCCAGGAGGCTGGGACTACAGGCACATGCCACCATGCCTGGCTAATTTTTGTATTTTTTTGTAGAGACAGGGTTACACCGAGTTGCCCAGGCTGGGCTTAGACTCCTGGGCTCAAGTGATCCACCTGCATCAGCCTGCCAAAGTACTGGAATTATAAGCATGAGCTACTGCATCCAACCAATGACAGGATTTGGGGGTTTTTTTTGAGACGGAATCTTGCTCTTTTCCCCAGGCTGGAGTGCAGTAGCACAATTTCGGCTCACTGCCACCTCTACCTCCCAGATTCAAGCAATTCTTCTACCTCAGCCTCCCAAGTAGCTGGGATTACAGGTGCACGCCACCATGCCCGGCTGATTTTTGTGTTTTTAGAAGAGACAGGGTTTTACCATGTTGCCCAGGCTAGTCTTGAACTCCTGAACTCAGGTGATCCGCCTGGCTCAGCCTCCCAAAGTGCTGGGATTACAGGCATAAGCCACTGTGCCCGGCCAATGACAGGATTTTTAAGACACTAAATGCCACAGGAAGTGAGGGTTAAGAAAAGGGCTAAAAGTTGAGAGATTTATTAGAAGTCTATATGAGGAGCAGAGAATACCCAACCCTCTCCTGAGCGGCCAGGTGACTACCCCTCACATAATCCATACCAAGAAGAATTAAACCAGTGTAGCTCCAGACTCGGGAACCCCAACCCAGTGAAAGGCAGGTAATAGGCACAAGGCTAAAAAAGATCAAGTGTAAAGTGAATAGTGAGACCCTCCCTGCATGCTCAGCTTCCAGAACACTGGGAACCAGCCTTATCACCATGGCCACCTCCTTTTCCCACCACCCTCTACCCAAAGAGAGCAAATTGTAGAATTCTTCTCCAGAATAACTGAATATCCAAGAGAAATACCTAGAGATACAGATAGTTGTGAACTCTACCAATAAAAATCAAGCAGCCTGCTACTCCACTCATCTACAATGAAACCAACAAGCTCAACCGTACAAATGGAATTTTCAATCAGCTCTTTGATGGCTCCTTTTTAAATATGAACTGACAACCAGGGATCACTTGACATTTAAGAAAAAATTTTCCAATATAAAAGACTCTAAAACACACACAAATGTGTGCATATGTATGCACACACAGAAAAAAAGGAACTAGGAAGAAACAAAGACAAGGTAGGTAGCAAAAAAAATTTTCAAAAATTAAATCTAATTGATACTCTTAGAAATAATGAAAATATTAGCTCAATAGGAAAAGATCGGGAACTATATAAAGAATAATAAGAGAAATGGAGCTCTTAAAAATTACAGATATGGGTGCGGTGGCTCACAACTGTAATCCCAACACTTTGGGAGGTTGAGGCAGGAGGATTGCTGGAGCCCAGGAGTTCAAGACCAGCCTGGGCAACATAGGGACACCTTATCTCTACAAAAATTTTTTAAAAGTTAGCTGGGTATGGTGGTGCATGTCTCTGGTTCCAGGTTCTTGGGAGGCTGAGGCAGGAGGATTGCTTGAGCCCAGGAGGTCAAGACTGCAGTGATCTGTGATTGTACCACTGCACTCCAGCCTGGGCAGCAGAACGAGACCCTGTCTCAAAAAAATTTTTTAAATATTAAAACAAAAACTTTTAAATGTTTTTTCAATGAAGGGGTAGAAGAAAGAGTTTAGGAAATCTCCCACACTGGCTGGGTCCAAGATCCTGTAATACATGGCTCATGCCTATAATCCCAGCTCTTTAGGAGGCCAAGGCAGGGGGATCCCTAGAGCTCAGGAGTTCAAGACTAGCCTGGGCAACATGGTGAGACCCCATCTCTACTTAAAAAAAAAAAAAAAAAAAAAAGCCTGGCATGGTGGTGTGCACCTGTGGTCCCAGCTACCCTGGAGACTGAGACGGGAGTATCACTTGATCCCAGGAAGCAGAGGTTGCAGTGAGATGAGATCACGCCACTGCACTCCAGCCTAGGTGACTGACAGAGCGAGACCCTGTCTCCAAAAAAAAAAAAAAAAAGAAAGAAAGAAAGAAAAGAAAAGAAATCTCCCACAGAGTATAACAAAGAAACAAGGAGATAAACCTTAGGAGAAACTTAGAGGTTCGAACCAAGAGATTCAACATCTGATTAATGAATATTCCAGAGAGAACAAGGAAAGTAAGTCATGGAGGGGAAATTATCAAAGAAATAATTCAAGAAAAGTGTAGAACATGAGTCTCCAGATTAAAAGAGCCCTAAAATGTTGGTACAAAGAATAAAAAGCACCCCCACCAACGGACATCATTGTAACATTCCAGTACATCAGAAAGAAAGACCTTGTGCAGCTCTCCCTCTCCCTCTCCCTCTCCCTCTCTCTCCCCACGGTCTCCCTCTCCCTCTCTTTCCACGGTCTCCCTCTGATGCTGAGCCAAAGCTGGACTGTGCTGCTGCCATCTCGGCTCACTGCAACCTCCCTGCCTGATTCTCCTGCCTCAGCCTGCCCAGTGCCTGCGATTGCAGGCACGCGCCGCCACGCCTGACTAGTTTTCGTATTTTTTTGGTGGAGACGGGGTTTCACTGTGTTGGCCGGGCTGGTCTCCAGCTCCTAACCACGAGTGATCCGCCAGCCTCGGCCTCCCGAGGTGCCGGGATTGCAGACGGAGTCTCGTTCACTCAGGGCTCAATGGTGCCCAGGCTGGAGTGCAGTGGCGTGATCTCGGCTCGCTACAACCTCCACCTCCCAGCCGCCTGCCTTGGCCCCCCGAAGTGCCGAGATTGCAGCCTCTGCCCGGCGGCCACCCCGTCTGGGAAGTGAGGAGCGTCTCTGCCTGGCCGCCCATCGTCTGGGACGTGAGGAGCCCCTCTGCCTGGCTGCCCAGTCTGGAAAGTGAGGAGCGTCTCTGCCCGGCCGCCATCCCATCTAGGAAGTGAGGAGCACCTCTTCCCGGCCGCCATCCCATCTAGGAAGTGAGGAGCGTCTCTGCCCGGCAGCCCATCGTCTGAGATGTGGGGAGCACCTCTGCCCAGCCGCGACCCCATCTGGGAGGTGAGGAGCGTCTCTGCCCGGCCGCCCAGTCTGAGAAGTGAGGAGCCCCTCCGCCCGGCAGCAGCCCCGTCTGAGAAGTGAGGAGCCCCTCCGCCTGGCAGCCACCCCGTCTGGGAAGTGAGGAGCATCTCCGCCCGGCAGCCGCCCCGTCCGGGAGGGAGGTGGGGGGGTCAGCCCCCCACCCGGCCAGCCGCCCCATCCGGGAGGGAGGTGGGGGGGTCAGCCCCCCGCCCGGCCAGCCGCCCCTTCCGGGAGGGAGGTGGGGGGGGTCAGCCTCCCACCCGGCCAGCCGCCCCATCCGGGAGGGAGGTTGGGGGTCAGCCCCCCGCCTGGCCAGCCGCCCCATCCGGGAGGTGAGGGGCGCCTCTGCCCGGCCGCCCCTACTGGGAAGTGAGGAGCCCCTCTGCCCGGCCACCACCCCGTCTGGGAGGTGTACCCAACAGCTCATTGAGAATGGGCCATGATGACAATGGTGGTTTTGTGGGATAGAAAAGGGGGAAAGGTGGGGAAAAGATTGAGAAATCAGACGGTTGCTATGTCTGTGTAGAAAGAAGTAGACATGGGAGACCTTTCATTTTGTTCTGTACTAAGAAAAATTCTTCTGCCTTGGGATCCTGTTGATCTATGACCTTACCCCCAACCCTGTGCTCTCTGAAACATGTGCTGTGTCCACTCAGGGTTAAATGGATTAAGGGCGGTGCAAGATGTGCTTTGTTAAACAGATGCTTGAAGGCAGCATGCCGTTAAGAGTCATCACCACTCCCTAATCTCAAGTACCCAGGGACACAAACACTGCCGAAGGCTGCAGGGTCCTCTGCCTAGGAAAACCAGAGACCTTTGTTCACTTGTTTATCTGCTGACCTTCCCTCCACTATTGTCCTATGACCCTGCCAAATCCGCCTCTGCGAGAAACACCCAAGAATGATCAATAAAAAAAAATAAAATAAAATCATAAATAAATAAATAATTTAAAAAAAATAAATAAATAAAAAGAAAGACCTTGTGCAGATCAGAATGGCATCAGTGGTCAGAATGGAACTGGACTTCTTAAAAGCATTATTGGAAATTAAAAGATAGGTGGGAAAATGTCTTTACAATTCTAAGGAAAACCATAATCTACCTATATCAAGCCAAACTACCAACGATGAGAGTAAAATAAAGACATTTGCCTGTAGAAAAGAACCTACACATATTACTCCTCATTACCATTTTCAGGAAGCTACTATAAAATGTACTCCACAGAAAGGATTAAAACAAGAACAAAAAAAAAGATAGGGAACAGGAAATTGGGGGTCAAACAGAGGAGAGAGAGAGATAAAGAGAATTATTAGAATGATGGCAAAGGCCAGGTAGCCCAGAGAGCAGCAAGTCCAGACAGCAACTGTCAAGTTGGAGCAAGAGAATGGGAGGTTCAAGGGGAAAGAATAAACTGATTGATTATCTGATGAGTGTTATGGCATGAAAAACAGCATAGAAAACTGGATTGAAAGGTTGTTGGAAGAAAAATTGGATATTTAGCCCCCCCCCCACCAAAAAAAATAAAAACAGAAAATGAAAAATATAAGGCAATCATTAACACCAGGGGAATAAAATGTCCAAGAAAGGAAACAACCATAGTATACTACTTGGCAGATGAATGAACAAACTTTGCACAGTCATAATAATGTAATGTAAATACAAATGTACATTCAACCTTAAACTGTGGTTCAACCATACTGGGAGTCTGGAGGGAGGGGGAAGAGGTATGTAAGAAACCTAGATATTTTCACATAATATGAAATCAATAGAAAATATCAGAATGGATAAACTGAACATTAACGGTAGGAGCACATGATGTAGAAATGTGGAAACCAGAAGAAACAAATAAAAGGGTTGAAAGTGAAGGAGCTGGCATGTGGGAAATCAAGAAATAGTGGGACAGGGGACTGTGTTTTTTAGTTATAAGGTTTATAGCCCTGTTTGATTTTTAAAAATTGTCTACCTGTGATAATTTGATGAAAGCACTCATTTAAAAATAATAACGGGATTATATGATATGATCTTTAAATATTTTTCTTAGCTATAAAAGACACTATTGGCTGGGTGCAGTGTCTCACACCTACAATCCTAGCACTTTGGGAGGCTGAGGCAAGAGGATGACTTGAGTTCAGGAGCTTGAGAACAACCTGGGCAACATGGCGAGACCCCATTTCTACTAAAAATACGAAGAAAAATTAGCTGAACATGGTGGTGCACACCTGTGGTCCCAGCTACTCAGGAGGCTGAAGTGGGAGGATTGCTTGAGCCCAGGAGGTGGAGGTTGCAGTGAGCCAAGATCACACTACTGCACTGCAGCCTGAGTGACACAGCAAGACCCTGTCTCCTATAAAAAATAAAAACTTTGTTCTAAAAAAAAAGGGCACTATTGAAAATTTCAAAGGAAAGAAACCTCTTGAAATAGGGAAGTATGAAAAGTAACTAACAGGTTAAAGAAATAAATGCTTTTTTCTGCATATGCTTCTTTTCTTCTGCTCTTATGCTAATTCCATAAGCTTTGGACTAGAGAAGGAAATGTGTGTACAGTAGCTGTAGACTGGAAAAGAAAATGTTTGTGTGATTAGAACCTACATCTGAACTTGGCCTAGGTTAACTTCCTGAAGAGTCATTTGAAAGAACACAAACAGAAGAACTACTCGGCAATAAAAGGGAACACATTTCTGATACCTGCCACAACATGGATGAATCTTCAATGAATTAGGCTAAGGGAAAGAAGCCAGCTCCATAAGCCTGTATAATGCGTGATTCTATTTATATGACATTCTAGAAAAGGCAAAACTATAGGGATAGGAAACAGATCAGTGGTTGCCAGGGACTGGAGGTAGAGTATGGGGTTGACTCTGAAGGGGCTCTGGAAACATTTTTTGAGGTGATGGAATAAGTCTATTTCTCAGTTGTGCTGGGGGTGGAACAACTATACATTTGTCAACCTATGGAACTGTATGCTAAAAGGGATGAATTTTATTTTATGTACATTTATCTCTCAGAGAGAGAGAGAAAGGAAGGATATGGTTTCCAAAGTAGTTTTAGCTTTACAGATTGTCAAATGAAACTAAAAAATATCCCACATCCTTGGGCCTCTTCTCACTGTACTGGGTGTATCATGAAGACCCCATAAGACCTTCTTTACCAGATGTACCAGTTAGGATAGGAAGCCCCAAAGTGTTGTACACTAGTCTATATTAGCTTCATGATCAACACAGTTTTTCTCAGAATTTTCTAAAAGCCAAATGTTAAACAATAAAAAATCTCTATGGTAGATTTTGAAAACAGCTGTAATCATTCCTCTCCTTGAACCCACATTACTTTGCAGTATGCTTTTGCAGCTCCTTCCCTCAAGAGGAAGAGTCTAGCTCTCCACCCCTTGACTTCAGACTGACTTTGTGAATTGTATTACCAGCCAAATATGGTGGAGGTAACTTTGGGCCAGTTCTGAGCATAGGCCTCGAGAGACCTTGTGGGCTTTCATGAGTTCACTTAGAGCCCAGACTAGCTACCATGTGAAAGATCCCAAGCTGGTCTCTATGAGAGAAGTCTGGCCCAGTCACCCTTGTCACCACAGCTAATAGCTTGCCAACTTCTAGACATGTGAGTGAAGCCATCCTACACCAGGAACCTCCAGCAAATCCACTGGCTGACCACGGACACATTAGCACCCAGTCAAGTTCAGCCAAGCTTGAGCCAGATGAGCTGAGTTATCCAGCTGATCCATAGAAACAGAAACAATAATAAATGGTTGTTGTTTTAAGTCACTAAGTTTTGAAGTACTTTGTCATGCAGCAGAATCTAAGTGATACAACATAAAAAAGAACACACTTTTGTAAAAACATAAAAGGGGGGGCGGGAAACAGCTCACCTAGGTGTCTTTCTACTACTAGATATTTTTGACCAGGGATAAGTCATAAAATAATGACTTCTTAAAGTTGCATAAAATAGCATATTGCATTGTGAAAAAATATCAATTTTGCTTGCAGGAATTTACTCTGTAGGTATACTCACATCGGTGTGCATATTATTAACTAAGTGAGCCCTGATCAGCCTAAATAAAGTTTTATTGGAACACAGCCTCAGCTATTCATGTACATATTCTCTACAACTGCTTTCACACTACCATGGTAGACTTTAATAATCTTGACAGAGTATGTGTGGTGTGCAACGCCTAAAAGAGTTACTATCTGGTCCTTTACAGAAAAAGTTTGCTGAGCCCCTCGTCTCAGCCAGTGGATCTGGAACTTTAGCGTGCATCAGAACTACTTGAAGGACCTGTTAAGACACAGATTGCTGCCATCTACCTTCAGGGTTTCTGATTCAGTTGGTCTGGATAGGGTTGAAAATTATGCTTTTCTACTTCGGTCTCATGACCCTCAAATTGCCCTGTGGAGGCAACTGCCTGTTCTATGACCTCTGTAAGCTGGTTACACAGGCTCCTCAATCCACACCTAAGTGCAATTTAGAGAACAGTTCAAAACAGCATTGCTGTGCCTTCCATGCCCTGAGCATTCTGCTGAGCTGTAGGGTTGAGCTCACAGCTCCCACTTTGTCTTTTAAGTGAGACATTTCATCTTTCCTCCCAGGCATTTGGAGGGAGAGCCACAGAACCTGGAAAAGAATGTTAAGAACTGGATTCAAGTTTCTACTGCACTGTGTGCTTGTGTAAGTCAGTTTACCCCTGATACTATGAAGATAATGAAATACCCTTCCAGGCCAGGCACGGTGGCTCACGCCTGTAATCCCAGCACTTTGGGAGGCCGAGCTGGGCGGATCACCTGAGGTCGGGCGTTCGAGACCAGCCTGACCAACATGGTGAAACCTCGTCTCTACTAAAAATACAAAATTAGCCGGGCGTGGTGGCACATGCCTGTAATCCCAGCTACTCAGGAGGCTGAGGCAGGAGAATCACTTGAACCGGGGAGGCAGAGGTTGTGGTGAGCTGAGATCGTGCCACTGCACTCCAGCCTGGGCAACAAGAACGAAACTCTGTCTCAAAAAAAAAAAAAAACTCTTCTCTACTTTCCATGGCTATTGTGAGAATTAAATAGGAAATTTTATGCAAACTACTTCATCTGTGTTAACATTTCATAAAGTTAAATTATGTATTATCATTAGTAGTCTATTGTATTGTTGTAACATTGCTATTATCGGTAACCCCAGTAGTTCCAAGTGGAAGTTGCTATCAGCAGAGAAAAAGGCTTTGCCCAGAAAGAATAAACATTAATGAAATCCATCCCTGATTAAAAGGAAGGCCTTTCACACATTATGTAGCTTCAGACATTATTCTGCATTCAAAGGTAAATATTTATCTTCATCCTTGGCAGAAGAGAAGAGTGTTCAGGACATGTGGGTGGTGTTGATGGATCCGAGTTGTCCGTCCTGGGAGCTCAAAGCACACCCTTCCTGTATCCCCGTCCAGAGCATCTCCTCAATCTTTGGGTTCCATTTTCAGCCTCCAAAGCCATGCCAGCCTCCGAGCACCTCCAGGTGCTCCAGTGATGTCTGCTGAATTGCCCCAAGAGGACTCAAGGCACCAACGCCTGCCCACACAGTAATGCTCAGGAAATGCCTGCCAGCCAGCTCCAGGCTACAAAAAGTCATTAGCCGCTCGTGACCCCTGGCATGGCTGCCACAGGCTGGATTGAAAGTTGATGCAGATTGTAGCAACCCGGCATTACGGTCCCCGCTAGCCGCCCAGCTCCCCAGACATGCCTGAGCTGACGTTTGCTGGCTGGCTGATCTCCTGAATGTCTTTGCTGCAACCTCAGCTCCGTGCTTCTCGGGGAGGTTAGTCAGAGGTGGAGGCCTGCCTATTTGCTTCATGTTTGCTCTTTAGCTGTTATTTCAAGGTCATCTTAACTCACTGGCAGCCAGGTCCCAGATTACCCATCAGCCTGGCGTATGCATCTGGTGTCCTGATTTGAAGCATAGTGCCTATAACTGCTTTCCCTTGCCACACTCCCCAATTTACTAATTCCAGTGTTTGTGGCCTCCCAGCAATTCCTTATGCCCAGCTCACTCAGAACTCAGGTGAACCTCCATGAGAGCTCTGGGCTGGTGCCAAGAAATTCAAATCCCAACAACACATGGCAAGAAGGCTCAGAGCCCACCAGCGCTGTTAGGTAGCCTTAGGGGAACAGCTGTTGTCTAGTCCACAGGGAGGTGGAGGCTCCTGATCCAGCCTTCTTAGGAAGTTCTGTGCCTCCAGAAGTTAGACTGCAAATGGCTTCACCCTTAGAGGCACTAACAAGTTTGTACTGATGATGCCAGAGCACTCAGTCAGCTTCTGATTGATAGTGTGTGATCTTCCCTTGGAATGAGGGAGTCAGAGGGCTGGATCTGGTCTTTCTTCTGCCACCAGTTTACTCTGGGGTCTCCCATAAGTCACATCACCTCTCTCTAGATCTTGGTTGCTTTCTCTAAAAAAAATGAAGGAGGAATTTGCATTAAGATTTCTAAGACTTCTTTGAGTACCAAGCTTTTATGTTTCCCTTGAACTCTAGGGATGCCATTTCTACCCCCTCCCCCAAATATATACACACTCATAAAGAATGCAAACAATTTTTAATATGAATACAAGCAAAATGTAATAAAGAAGGCAAATTTGCTGCCCCAAATTTGCATAATGTATTCTCAAGCCAAGCAGAAATGGCATTTGAGTTGTGTGCTGTTTTGAATTATCTGCACCACTGCACCCCTGCATTTGTGCAGATAATTGGAAGGTGGCTATATATGGGGCAGATATACAGTTTTCCCATATGGGTCACATCACAATAGCATTTCTCAGAGTTGGGGTTAATGTGATTAACTCAGTTGGTGGAGTCCAAGGAAGACCATGAGTCAGATCTCTGCGGTTTTATATACAGAAAATTCTCTTTTCAGATGTCCATAAATATACCCCTGATTATAAAAGGAATAAAGAGGGTAAGAAAACGCATGTGTTAACTAAATTCTGAATCAGTAGACTCTTGCATCCGTAAATTTTGGTTTGTGATCAAAGTAACTCCAAAGGCAGGTAACATAATTTGTCACTTTATTGAGGCATGAGCTTGAATCACCTGTGGTAGGTGACAGGTGACAAGAAAAAGAGTTACAGATGGTGATGACACCAACCCAGTTTCAAGATAGTCATGCAGCAACTCAGCCTTGTCCTCATAGACAGCAACACATGCAAACACTGTAAAGAAGTGTTTCACTTGGACACTTTAATAAAGCTTAAAACGCTATAAGCTTGTCTATGAAGATATGCAAAGGAAATACGTGATTTGGAATGCAACTCTGAAGAAAGCTTGGACTCTGTACAAATGCTCCCATCCACTTGAATTCAGAAATGTGAACAGTTTCTCGTGGTGAAGGTCTCAGGGACTACAGAGGTAGACAAAATAAGCTGTCTTAGGAGCTTGAAAGGGGTGGTTTTAGGACAAATACAACAAATTACTACTCGACAAAGCAGGTAGTAAAGAAATGAAACATGTTGCCCCTGCAGGCAATACAGGCTGAAAATAGAAATAGGTTCAAAAATTGCTTTGGATAAATTCAAGACCTATAAATCTACAACAGAGGTTTCCTTTGTAATAGGAAAGCTAGGTCTATTTGACACTTGACAGAATAGCTGTGCTTGATACAAATCGTCCTTTTTGCCACTCTCAGAACCATGGCTGCTACTACTGCCCTTTGCTTTTTGAGTGCAACGGACTTCCTAAGAACTGTACGTGCATTCTCTTGTTTAATCCTCACAGGTACACTGTATCAGATATGATGGTTCCCATTTCAGAAAAGAAGAATTTGAGTATTGCACAAAGCTCCTGGGTTGACTGCTCAGCTCTCACAGTCTCTCCCCCATGCCACCACATCTGGATCTTGTGATCCTGCTCTCCTCCCCCCATTGCCAACTGATACATGGACAAACCCCTGACCCAACCCAAGGTGAGTCAGTCACATTCTGTCTCCAAGAAATGTGAAGTGAGAGTGCACAGATGTGGGGCTGTGCCCACTGATGGCAGAAATCCAGATGAAGAACATGTCCCTGGAGAAACTGTAACCCTCGTACCTTGATGGTGGGAATGGGAAATGGTGCAGCCACTGTGGCAAACAATTTGCTGGTTCTTGAAAAAGCTAAACACAGAACTACCACATGACCCAGCCATTCCACTACTATGTATGCACCCAAAATAACGGAAAAGAAGGACTTAGACACTTACACACTAACGTTCATGACAGCATTATTTACAATAGCCCAAAGCTGGAAACAAGCCAAGTATCCACCAACAGATGAATACATGAATAAATGTGGCCTATCTAGACAATGGAATATTATTTAGCTATGAAAAGGAATGAAATTCTGACACATGCTACAACATGGATGAACCTTTAAAACATTATACTAAGTGAAATCAGCTAGACACAAAAAGATAGGTAATGTATGATTCCACTTATGTGAAATATCTAGAATAGGCAAATTCATAGAGACAGAAAGTAGGTTAGAAATTACCAGGGAGTGGGAGAAAAGAAGGAATATGGGAAATTATTGCTTAATGGTGACAGAGTTTCTGTTTAGGATGATTTTTAAAGTTTTAGGGAAAGATGGTGGTGATGGTTACACAACATTGTAAATGTAATTCATGCCACTGAATTGTACACTTACAAGTGGTTACATTGGCAACATTTTATGTTATGTTTACCCCATTAAAAATGTAAACAAAGACAAAGCGTTCTACTGCTAGCTCCCCAGTGCAGCCCTGCCTGCCTAGGCTCTTCACTTGGCTGTTTAATTGAAATGACTCAGTATTATGAGAATAAGTTTCCTTCTGTTATTTAACTAGCCAGACTCAGTGATGTTACTGGTGACCACTAAACTGAAATCATATATGAAGGTTTCAGGTTTCAGAAGGAACTTGCCTAAAGTCTCACAGCTTCAGAGTATCAGAACTGGGATATAAGCCCACAAGCCCGTAAATGTCTGGCCTCAGACAGATCTCAGAGCCATGACTTTAACCACAGTGTCACTGCACAGTGTCAGAAAACTGATGTTGGACTGTGTAGGATCTGCAAGCATTCACTCATGCCATCTTCATCTTCCAGAATGCAAATATCCCAAGAGCATGAAAAATGAATTCATTCATTCATCCATCAAGCCAGTTTCCCAGACAACCAGTCAATGGCTAAGTATTTGCTGGGTATTTAACAGTGCACAGAATATTCAAAGAGAGAGAGAGAAGGAGGAGGAGGAGGAGGAGAGGAAGATGAAGAGGAAGAGTGAGAAGAAGGAGGAGGAGGAAAAAGGAAGGAAGGAAAAGAAAGGGAACCCCACACTCTATAACCTTGTGATCCATTTGGGGGCCAAGTGCCACATGGGTTAAATACCTAAACAATTAGGCCATGTGATCAAGCCTCGCACTTCAAAGCCTCTGAGGGGAAGGAGATTGAATAAAAAGAAAAGAAAAATCTGTATGTTGTGAATTGGCTTCAGCAATAAAAGAAGTTCTTCTGGTGGACAGTCTGGGCCTGACAGAGATAATGATTTCCAATTGGTTTAGCAACTCAACAACCTTAATTACAGTCCCCAAATCCACTACCAAGATTTAACCCCTAGGCTGGGCACAGTGACTCACGACTATAATCCCAGCACTTTGGGAGGATGAGGTGGGCAGATCACTTAAGGCCAGGAGTTTGAGACCAGCGTGGCCAATGTGGTGAAACCCAATCTCTACTTTAAAAATACAAAAATTAGCCAGGCATGGTGGTGCACCTCTGTAGTCCCAGCTACTCGGGAGGCTGAGACATAAGAATCTCTTGAACCCAGGAGGCGGACGTTGCGGTGAGCTGGGATCACGCCATTGCACTCCAGCCTGGGCAACAGAGCAGACTCTGTCTCCAAAAAAAAAAAAAATTTCACCATTTAACCCTTTATGTTATTCCTCAAAAGCCACCAGACACTCCTCTGTTTCATCGTTTTTGATGTTACTCCTCATGTCACTGGTTCACTAGATTTTATTGTGAAATGTTTGCCCAGTTAGGATTTGGGGGAGGGGTGTTCAGTGTTCAAATCAAGAATAGGCCTGCCTTTACTTAGGCACAAACTTCTTTTATAGTCAGAAATCTGACTAGTCACAAATGTTTTTAAGAAGAGTAGTCCTGCATTTCATTGTTCATTTAATCAAAGGAAAATCTCACAAAATTCCTATCACTGTGAACCACCTTCAAACCCAGTCTCCTCTCTGACTTAACACTTTGGCTGAGCCTGATTTATCAGGTCAGGCAGTGTAGCAATTAGCCATGTTAATCACAAAAGCGTGTCTTAAATTTAATCTGATATGTTCTACCCATGAATACACACAAGGAAACACCCTTATATATGGATCTAGGAAGAAGTAACAACAATTACACCTGACTTGCTAATGTATCTCCTTTGGCCTGTGTGGCAGACACTATTGATAGATTATGCAGACACCTTTCTCAAACATCTCTTCCTTGACCCCTCCCACTATACAGGGCCCTCTTGCAACTAAGAGGGGCCTCATGATCCAGTCTGGGTCTTTGAGATGTAAATGAAAGACTGTTGGGTTAGGGTGAGGGGAAATTCTAAAAAAGAGCTTGCTTTCCTGATAAAAAGGGACACGGCCCCTTCCTCATGCCATGAAGGTGAACATGATTGGGAGTATGGTCATAGCCACATGCAGTGAAAGGCTTAAGGATGAAAGCCAATAACCGAAGGTTGTAGAACACAGATATTTAAAGAACTGGGACCTGAGTCAATACCAGATCCATTGCTTTTGGACTTCTTCCTCTTCCTTTTAAATATTTTTACTGAACTAAAATATGCATGCAGAAAAGACGCCTACCATAAATGCACAGCTCAATGAAATCTCACAAACTGCACACACCAAGGTAAGCAGAACTCAGATCAAGAAAGAGAATATGGCCAACACCCCAGTGTCCCCCTAATGTGGTCTCTTGCAGTCTTTACCTCCACAAGGACAGCCCCTTCCTGCTTCTAAAATCATTGATGAGTTTGGCCTGATTTTTGTGCTTTATATAAGTGGAAGTGTAGGGTGTGTATTTTTGTGTGTCTGGCTTTATTTGCTCAATACAATGCTTGTGAGATTCTTCCATACTGGTGTAGATAGTTGTGGTTTATTCATTGTCTTTACTTTATCCCATATGTAACCCATGTGTGTATATATCACAATTTGCTTATCCATTCTACCTGTGATGAGCATTTGTGTGTTATCCAGTTTTTGGTTATCAATAGACATTCTTTTTTTTTTTTTTTTTTTGAGATGGAGTCTTGCTCTGTCACCCAGGCTGGAGTGCAGTGGCGTGATCTCTGCTCACCTCAAGCTCCGCCTCCCAGGTTTATGCCATTCTCCTGCCTCAGCCTCCCGAGTAGCTGAGACTACAGGCACCCGCCACCATGCCCAGCTTTTTTTTGTATTTTCAGTAGAGACAGTGTTTCACCATGTTAGCCAGGATGGTCTTGATCTCCTGACCTCGTGATCTGCCCACCTCGGCCTCCCAAAGTGCTGGTATTACAAGCATGAGCCACTGTGCCCGGCCCAATAGACATTCTTAAACAGTCTGATGATAAACACATGTGCACTTTTCTGTTGAGTATATACCTAGGAGTGGGATTACTGGGTCATACGATATGCACTGCCAAGCAGTTTTCCAAAGTGGTTATGTCAGAAATCTCTTTATGCAAAAAATATTTAAAAAAATATATATTATATATATTTGTTTAAGCCACTGTAAGGTAGGTTTTCAATAACTTGAAGCTGAATGCATTCCTAACCAATATACCCTTCTTGGTGATTTAATTTTTTTTTTCAATTAGCTCAAACACATACAATCAGGGAACTTAACATGAAAAAGTGCATTTCTAGCTTATCCTGAAATATTAGAAGAGCTTACAAGATAGCACACATTCCTGGATGAAAACAATTGTCTGAATTTAGAAATAATAATTGCCAGCATTTATACCATTCCTACCATGTGCCAGAAACCATTCTGGATGTTTTATATATATTGACCCATTTAGTACTCACAATAACCTTAGAAGGCAGGTGCTAGTGATGAGCCCATTTTACAGATGGGAGGCCGAGGTGCAAAGAGATCACATATTTAGACCATGATCACACAGTGAGAAATAGCAGAAGCAGGATTTGAACTCATTCTGTCTGGTTCCAGGATCTGTGCTGTTAGCCACTGCACACCACCAGTAGCAGGGCCATGCATGCTCCTGTTCACCACAGTCTCCATCAATCTCCATCGTCTGCCACCTAGTGCTGTCCTCATTTATGTCAACCCGCTAGGTTTCTGTAGTCATCCAAATTTGCAACCTCAGCATTACATATTTAATGAGGGAAAGAAAGCCCAGCATATAAATTTAGGATTTTTGCCATAATCTCCCAGGATACTTTTCATGCCACCAAATTGCTGACCCCTGGAACTCAAAGCAAATTCCATACATTTATCCATGTGCAAGAATTTTGTAATTCTTACTATCACCCATCACAGTAAATTTCCCACCTCCCAACTTCCTGTGGATTTTTTAAAAAACTGTTTATTTGACGGCAGTAGTTTCACAAGTAATTTGTGTTTTCATATGTTGAAGTCAGCAATGTTTTGCAGGTTAGAGGCCCTGTAGGCCTGTTAGCTCAAAGATGCTTGTAGAATAGTGCAAAGGGAAGCATTAAGAGACATGGGAGGCCAGGTGAGGTTGCTCACACCTGTAATCCCAGCACTTTGGGAGGCCAAGGTGGAAGGATCACTTGAGCCCAGGAGTTCGAGATTAGCCTGGGCAATATAGTGAGACCCTGTCTCTACATAATAATAAATTTAAAAATTATCTGGGTGTGGTTATGTACACCCGAGGTCCTAGCTACTTGAAGGAATACTGAGGTGCAAGGATTCTTCAGTCCTGGAGGTCCGAGGCTACAGTGAGCCATGTTCATGCCGCTGTACTTCAGCCTGGGCAACAGTGCAAGATCCTATCTCAAAAGAAGAGAGAGAGATACAGGAATGGGCAGCAGAATGGTGCAGAATGCTGTGATGTAAGTGAAGGAAAGTAGAAGTAACCAGAATCTGAGAAAATGAACTGAGCAGACCCCAGAAGCATCTTGAAAGCAGGAAACCAATGTTGAAGGGAATATTTTCACTTAGGTCAGAAGCTCTGAGCAGAGAAAGGAGGGCAGGGAATGAGGAGCACACCATTTAGATTGACAAGCAACTGAGAAACTCATTTTCCAATTGAAACTGTAGGTAAGAGAAGTTGTTCCTGAAAAGCAGAGACAAGGGCCTTAAGTTTCTAGGGATGCAGAGAAAGGAAAAAAAAAAAAAAAAAAAAAGAGGAGAAAGGCTATGTGGTGGACATTGATTGCTTTTGCTTACCCAGGACTTATTTCCCCGTCTTGGTTATAACACTACTCCCAGTCAGTGTTATTCTGAGAGAACTGACCCCACCCATGGCTCCAGAAATTGGTATGTGGCCCAAGCATGGCCAGTCAGAAGATTCCATTCTGCTGGCTACACTGATTGGTTGGGAGTGCGATCTAAGCCAGGTGATATAATTCAGTCCTGTGATTTGCACTGGAATTACTAGGACAGGTAAACTCTTGCAGATATTTCTAGCTATTAATAAAAGAATGGTAGATGCTTGAAGCTGCTGGGAGCTCCTATAAGGAGAACAACTTGAAAATGACGCTAATACAGATGAGAGAGAAGAAAATGGAATTCTATTTATTTGACATGGTTCAAGCCTCTGGACCCAGCCATACCCAAAACTCTGGACTTTTCCATCGTGAGAACCAATAGGTTTCTTTTTGTGCTAAACTCAGTTTGAGTTAGAGTTCTGTTGCTTGCAACAACAAAAAATATCTTTATTTGTTCATTTATACTTAGATTGTAATCTAAAACTGTAAGGCTAAGCCATGATAAAATATAAGCTCTTAAAAATTAAGAGAGAAAGAAAAAGAGAGAGACATAGCTAGTACAGAAAAAAAAGGAGAGAGGGCATGTCTAAGTATGTGTACCCCAGAACTGTCCAGAGAAAAGTGGAATTGGGAAAGAAAACTAGAAGGGCTGCTGGTACCTTGTTGGTATGTGAAAGCAGGTTGGGCTAGATGAGCCATGGTGTTTGCACCCTGCTCATGTCCCCATACTGGAGGGCCGAGTCTGTGTGATTTGGAAAATGTGTCTGAGAAAGAGCACCAGGGAGAGTGAATGCAAATGGCTCTGGACGTAAGATCTCATGCTTTAGACACAAGAGCTTTGCATCTCTGGAAGATAGTGAACACATTTCTGTTGGTTTCAGGCCAGCAATCTTCTGGATTTGGGGAGGTGGCGGATGGGGATTGGGCCTTCCATGGCTGCCAGAAGTCACAGGTGGACTCCAAGTTGAGCTGATTTACCAGTTGCTGCTAGTAGAAGTCCAGTCAGTGGGAGAATGCTGGGGCTGGGGCTCAGTTATGCAATCAATTAGCTGGCATAACAGAAACTTTATTCCCATTGAACAACTTCCCATTTCCACATTCCCCCAGCCCCAGGCAATCATAATTCTACTCTCCGTTTCCATGTGTTTGATTATTTTAGATATGTTATGTAAGTGGAATCACATGGTAAATGCCCTTCTGTGACTGGCTTATTTCACTTAGTATAACGTCCTCCAGATGTATCCATGTTGTCACATACGGCAGGATTTCCTTCTTTTTTATGCTCGGGCCCATTTAGCCAATGACTTTTCTTCGGATTTCTTTTACTTTTCTATCATTTTTCTCTTCTCACCTTCTCCTTCCTTTGAGCTGAATTTCTTCCTACTCCATTTTTCTTTTTACATTTTTTCAATCTTCTCTTCCTTGAGAGTTCAAAATAACTTCAGATTGTCATTAATCATTTGTTATTTAATTGGGTTTTCACTAATATCTGTGGATTAAGCCCACATCCCTCTCTTGGAATTTCTGGTAGAGTAGTGAAAGTGTATGTAATTCTACTGTTTCCATGTGTTTGATTATTTTAGACATGTTGTCACAGGATCCTTGGGGAATCACTTGGCCAGCTGGAAACCTCTGTTGCTGGTGGCACCTTTGCCCAAGTTTTGCTTGGGCAATTCTAACCTGAGCCCCAAACTAAAATTCTGTGGACTAGGACAGATTACCTGTCAACATTTTGTTAATGTCCAGCTCCTAAATCATAAGATAAGTTTCTCAAGTGTTACAGATAGTGTTAATTTCATCACCAGGGCTATCCTTAAGTGGGCACTGATTTCCACGACTGAATCATTTTTTTTTAATTGTGATAAAAACACTAAACATGAGATTTACTATCTTAAATTTTTAAGACAGTATAGCACCGGTTTTAAACTATAGGCAAAATGTTATACAGCAGATCTCTTAGAACTTAATCAGTTTGCATAACTGAAACTATTCCCATTGAACGACTCCCCATCTTCCCATCGCCCCAGCATCTGGCAACCACAATTCTACTGTTTCCATGTGTTTGATTATTTTAGACATGTTCTCACAGGATCCTTGGGGAATCACTTGGCCAGCTGGAAACCTCTGTGGCTGGTGGCACCTTTGCCCAAGTTTTGCTTGGGCCCACTGGGCTTGTTCTGCCCAGTAGGCCTAGCAGGCAGCTCTCAGCTTGCACTACCAGCCTGGATCTCATACCTGCCAAGGGTGAGCCAGGGGCAGAGTGGCGAGGAGTGTGTGAGCAAGCAAGCACAGGGTCCAGCCACTGTGCACAACAAGGCACACCTGCTGCCACTGGGTGGACAGCTCCAGGTGCCAGCATGGGTGATGGCTCCCTGCAAGGCTGCTGCTGGACCAGGTATACTGCAAGCAGCTTCCACTGCAGGCATTCCAGAAGCTTGGAGATGCCAGGAACTACAGAGCCCCAAAGAGGGTGTCACAGCCCTGGCTCATGGAGCTCCTACATCTGGACTCCCTGAAGAGCCACAGCTCTTCTTGCTTTCTGTCTTCTCTCTTCTCTCTTTCTCATCACTCACAACATGGTGAGTCAGGGGGCATGTTTCAGTCATGTTTATGTTACAGCCCTTTCAGTCCTGCCATTTGGTAGTTCTCAAGTTCTTGTCCTGTGTCCAGGAAGAATGAAGTATGAATGGGTCTTCCTGGACAACTGGAGGGTGAGCAAGGTGAAGAGGTGCTTTACTGAGAGACAGTACAGCTCTCAGGAGACCCGAAGTGCATAGCTCCTTTCCACAGGCAGGTTGTCCCAGTGAGTGCAGCTCTCAGGGGAGAGAAGACCAGGAATTGGTAACTTCTATCCACAGGCAGGTCATCCTGTCATCTGAACCCTCAGAAGAGAGGTGACCCAGAGTGGGTAGCTCTTATCTGCAGGCAAGTTGTCCCATTGTCTGCCCAAGTCTGGCTGAGTCTGGGGGTTTTATGGGTTTTGGAGTGGAGGAAGTGCCTGCTGACTGTTCTGTGGGCAGCCAAGGGCGGGCCAAGAAAAAGCACTGTAAGTTCTCACTGCAGTCTGTGGAACTAGCAGCCCAGCCCCCATGCTTCAGTCCATCCTGGCTTGAAGGTGGAGTTTCACCAGGGACTGCTCCTTGCCACCCAGGAGCCTGTCTGCCTCCTGCCACCAACAACCTGCCATCCATGGTGCCCACAGCGCCCAGGCTGTTTGTGCCAAGGGATGCCTGCAGGCTTGTGCCAACCTACCCTCAGCACCCCCTCGGGGTCCCTCCCATGCTTGTCAGCACCCAAACTCCAGAGGAGGCCAAGGTGGCAGGGAGCTGGCATGTTAGCACCGCCCTGAGTCGGTGCACAGCCAGCCGTGTTGCAGCAGCACCCAGGCTCTGCCACAACTTTGCTCCAAAGTTGGGGTGGGTGCTGGAAGTGGGGAGAGGCCAGGCAGTAGGAGCAGACACTTCTGAGCCTGTTGGGGGAGAGGAAGTTCCCGGGTTCCCAAAAACCCAGGAATGCCTGGGCCACAGCCACAGCTGGGTGGCTGCAGCTGCACCTGGGAGGGTGGGGCAGGAGCCCTGCCAACTCAAAAGAGGGAAGGGCTCCCACCTGTTCCTGGCTCCTGCAGGCTTTATGGAGCCACAGCCCTGGCTGGGCCTCCCCTGCTGCAGCCAGTATTTTCACAGTGGCTGCTCCAGTTGGGTCACTGCTGCCATCAATGTCATGTAAGTGGAATCGCATGGTCATTACCTTTCTGTGACCAGCTTATTTCTCTTAGCATAATGTCCTCAGGTTTATCCATGTTGTTGCATATGGCAGGATTTTCTTCTTTTTTATGGCTGAATAATATTCCATTGTGTGTATGTGATGGTTAATATTAAGTGTTAACTTGACTGGATTGAGGGATGCCTAGGTGGCTGGTAAAGTATTGTTTCTGGGCATGAGGGTATTGCCAGAGGAGATTGAGATTTGAATCAGTGAACTGGAAGAGGAAGACTCATCCTCAATGTGTGTGCACCATCCAATTGGCTGCCAGTGCAGCTGAAACGAAGCCAGTAACGGAAAGGGGAATAGGCTTGCTCACTGAGTCTTCTATCTCTCTCTTTTTTCCCATGCCAGATGCTTGCTTCTTCTCCTCCTGCCCTTGGACACCAGACTACAAGTATTTTGGCCTTTGAACTCTGGGACTTAAACCAGCAGCTTCTCAAGGGCTCTTAGGCCTTCAGCAGCAGACTGACAGCCGCATTGTAGCTTTCATCTGCTGCATCGTAGCTTCCCTGGTTTAAGTTTTGGAACTTGGACTACTGGCTTCTCTCTCTCTCCAGCTTGCAGATGGCCTATCTGTGCGAGCCAATTCTCTGTAATAAACTCTCTTTCATATACACATATATCCTACTGGTTCTGTCCCTCTGGAGAACGCTGACTAATACATTATGTATACCACATTTTCTTTATCGGTTCATCTGTCAATGGACATTTAGGTTGTTTCCACATCTAGCTGTTGTGACTAGTGCTGCAATGGACATGGAGGTGCAAATATCCTTTGAGATCCTTTCAGATATGTGTGTATATATATGTGTGTGTATATATATATATATATATACACACACACACACACATACATATAAAAAGAGGTTGAGAATATGGGGTGCCATTTTTTTCTCATTTTAATCCAAAAGTTTCAGGAGAACACTTTTCCTTGTATGCTTTTTCTTTACCTGACTCAGGTAAACCTTATTAATTCCATTTTTGATTGGTGCTCATTATCACAACTGAAGGCAATATTAGGAGACTCCTTCTACTCTAGTAAAACATTTAAGGATCCTCTTGATAGTTATATGTCAGTGTAACTATTGACACACCAAAAGTGTTTGGAAGCAATTAAAAGATGTTTCCAACATATACACATTAAGTTATCTATTCTCCATTTTCACTGGCTTCCTCAAAAATCATAGCTAAATTTGAGTCAGCTATTTCTTTTGAGGTCTCTTCCTCCTCCCTCCCTCCCTCATTCTCTTAGCCTCTCTCTTTCTTTTTCTTTCAACATTTATTGAAGGTGCATTGTGTGTCAGTATTGTCGATTCTGAAGTGACACTAAAATGTCCCTTACAGTTAAGTTACAGCCACTCTTGTTCCCTTTTAATTTAATACACTGAGAGAATAGTTTTTAATTTCATTGCTGGAAATTTCCTTAGCTTCTGATTTCCCCAGGGGATTGGTGTTAAGCAAGAAAAAAAAAATTACTCCTTTTTTCCTTCATCTTAGTGAGTTTGAGGGCTGATATACATCATTGAAGTTTGCTATTAACATTAAGTTAGTTAATTATGGCAAGCACATACTCAACATGCTGTGATGATGGAAGAGAAACAGAATAGTCCATCAGTCAGAGGAGCCTCTAAACGATTTTGCCATAATCTAGGGATATTGAAATTGATAGGTCTGAGCCCATCAACCAACCAAATATAGAACCCAGCTCTTATTGAGGGACAGGATCTGGAGTTTTAGGCATGTTAAAATCCACAGGCTCCATCAACCAACGAAACATAGAACACAGCTCTTATTGAGGGACAGGATCTGGAATTTTAGGCATGTTAAAATCCACAGGCTCCATCAACCAACGAAATATAGAACCCAGCTCTTACCGAGGGACAGGGTCTGGAGTTTTAGGCATGTTAAAATCCATAGGCTCTGGGGTTGGTTGCCACATGTCACACTTGAACACAGAATTATTTCCATATCCCTCTCTTGTACCTCCCATGCATGTCATGGAACAAACTTCCCCATATTCACTACACCAGTGGTCCCCAACCTTTTTGGCACCAGGGACCAGTTTCATGGAAGACAACTTTTCCACAGACTTGGGGGGGATGGTTTCGGGATGATTCAAGCACGTTACATTTATTGCGCACTTTATTTCTATTATTATTATATTGTCATATATAATGAAATAATTATACAACTCACCATAATGTAGAATCAGTGGGAAACCTGAGCTTGTTTTCCTGCAACTAGACAGCCCCATCTGGGGTAATGGGAAACAGTGACAGGTCATCAAGCGTCATCAAGTGACAGGTCATTCTCATAAGAAGCGTGCAACCTAGATCCTCGCATGCGCAGTTCACAATAGGGTTCACACTCCTATGAGAATCTAATGCCGCTGCTGATCTGACAGGGGGCAGAGCTCAGGCCGTAATGAGCCTTGGGGAGTGGCTGTAAAAACACCACCTGCTGTGCAGCCTCGTTCCTTATAGAGCACGAACAGGTTGGGGACCCCTGCACTACATGGCCTATTCTTGTGTCTTCTGTCTTTTCTGACTATTCCCTTGTTAAGAGACACATCTGGCTTTGTCCCTGAAACTTGTGACTTTGCCACCTGAGTTATGAGTGGTCCTGATTGGGTATGTGCCAGTGTTCCAGTCTTTGCCTCCACCCACAAGCCACAAGATGAACCCACCCGTTATAAATCTTGAGACAACAGAAAATGTAAGAGTAGGGACTCCTGCTGTCCCTGCTGCGAGCCACGTCACTCTCCTATGGGTAGAACACACCCACTTTTCCTGGTAACTGGGAACCGGGGCAGAACTTGACAACTGAGATCCGGAGCTGCTTTGAATTGTTAATCATGGCTATCAGCAAACAGTTGGAAGACATTTTAGAAGCTGATGAAAAACCCACTCCTATAGGCCTTCTCAATCACCAGTTCCCTTCTTCTCCCCTCTTTCTCCTGTTACTTCTTTCTCCTTGATTCATGCAAATGAGTATGTATGGAACTTCCTTAATTGCACAGGGAGTCCTGGACTAAACTCAATGCTGCTGGGAAGAGAGATTTATAACCCCATCACGTCTGCAGGTCAGCACGATGGAAGCCTCATAATGGTCATTTTCCAAACAGAAAAGGTTTTTAGAGTCTCTATACCAACCTTCTCTAAGCATTCCCCTCCACCTCGAAGCACGTCTCTGTCTTCATCTGCATACACTTTTTCTCCTTAATAAGAACTTCAGCAGCCTTGAGCAGTTCATTTTTCCAGCCTGACCTCTTCTAGCAATAGCTCTCCCTTAAAATTACTATGTATCATTTTCTCTGATGAAGCTGAATATTAAAGAAGAACACAGAGAGAGGCTTTAGACCACACAGGATGACAGTATTTCATCCTCAGAGACAGAGGGTGTTAAAATGTTCTACAGTTGTGCACTGAGGAAATTTCTTTACCCTCACACCTCCGTGAAGCCCAGAGCTGTGTCTAACAGACTTTCAGGGCCACATTTAGCACATATTTAAATTCTCACAGCTCCTAGATGGGCATCTAATCTCGTTTCTAAGCAAAGTCAGCTGGATTGGACCACCTTATCAGTCTGAACCTATTAAATCTTATTTATTTCCCAGCTGCTAGAGATTCAGGTAATGGTTATTTATGTAGGAATTTGGCAAATGTCAGACAAACCCAGTGATGCTTGTCTAGAGTCCTGTTTGCAAAGGATGGCAGCCAATGGGTTATGTGAGTATTTCATAACCTTTTCTCCTAAGACTACTCCCCATTTGAGGTTTTAGACAACAAGGCCATGCAAAGTCTAATCAGGAATGAGATGGTGAGAGTGACTGTCTTATTGAATGCTGAATGCTTCCAGAAGTAGAACATGATTTATATCAATAGTATAAACTGTTTATTACACAAACTCATGGTGCAAATATGTTCACCATTCTTTTGCTTTTCTCATTATTGTTTGCCTTACAGCAAAACTTTCCCAAGCACCTATTGGCAGAAAGCCCAGGATTTCTCTGCTGAGGTCCACCCCAATACCTTGAATTGTTACTAGATGCTAAAGGCTTAATTTCTAGGGAGGGTGTATTGGGGATGGTGGTGATGGTTCTTCCAGAGAGCCAGTTTACCAGCCCACCATTACCCAGGAGTGAGGTCTGATGGTGTTTCCAGTCTTTCATTGTGTTAGAGCCAGTCCTTCTTCCACAGTCCTTTCTGTTCCTCCTCTACCCTTTCCTAGGTGTTTCCCTTTTAGGGCAGTCTTGTGTCTCTGTCAGTTGGTCCGCCCTTTCCTCAGAGACCAGCATTTATTTATTTATTTGTTTATTTATGACACAGAGTTTCACTCTGTCACCCAGGCTGGAGTGCAGTGGTGCGATCTCAGCTCACTGCAACCCCCACCTCCCAGGTTCAAGTGATTCTCCTGCCTCAGCTTCCTGAGTAGCTGGAATTACAGGCATGCACCACTATGGCCAACTAATTTTTGTATTTTTAGTAGAGACAGGGTTTTGCCATATTGGCCAGGCTGGTCTCGAACTCCTGACCTCAGGTGATCCACCTGCTTGGGCCTCCCAATGTGTTGGGATTACAGGTGTGAGCCACTGCACTCTGCTGAGACCAGCATTTATACTAAAATGTACTGACAGTGAGTGGCCTTGCACACTGCCTCACAGCTACAGGTGGCCCCTTTCTTACATTTGCAGGTGGTCAGCTCAAGTGACTCTTCCTTGATAAGACAAGGATAGTCTCCCAGGGAAAGGTGTCATTTGAAGCACCACTGTCAATGGACACTCTCTAATCTCTATCTTGCTAGGCACACTGTTCCCAGAACATCCCTTATACATGGCCATCTTTGTTTTGTTTTTTAATATTTTCAAGACAGGGCCTTGCTCTGTCACCCAGGCTGGAGTGCAGTGGCACCGTCATGGTTCACTGAAGCCTCAGCCTCCTGGGCTCAAGTGATCTTCCTGCTTTGGCCTCCTGGGTAGCTGGGGCTACAGGTGCACACCACCATGCCCTGCTAATTTGTGTGTGTGTGGAGATGGGGTCTCACTGTATTTCCCAGATTGGTCTCGAACTCCTGGCCTCAAGAGATTCTTCTGCCTCGGCCTCTTAAAGCACTGGGATTATATGTATGAGCCAACTCGCCTCGCCACGTGGTCATTTCTTTGTTCTTGAAGCAAACGGAGGACTGAAAAGCTCCCTAAAGTAATCTAGATATCCATAGCCCGCAAGCTTATGGCAAAAACCAAGGCGTTCACATTACCCCAGATTACCATCCCCTTGACCCCCACTCACCAGAACTCCTCAAGTTCTCCCTGGTTCCTCCTGGGAGTCCCCTTCACTGCTTGCCAGCTGCCCCCAGCAGGAGAGAGACAACTCAGATGTCCTTGAGGCCAGCCAGCCACCCTGCAGCAATGAGATCTGCTGGGCCTCCTGCTGGCCTGGAGTCCCCACCCCAAGCCTCTGCCATCAGTCCAAATGGAATGTCAGGCAGTGGCAGTCAGCCACACAACTGCCTGGTCTCAGAGGGGTACAGCTCTTTGAGTTGACAGCCATTTTTACCATGGAGGTCTCACAGCGCTGGCAAGGCTGAGTGAGAAGTTTTAATCCATGGGCTGTGTCCCAAACCAGCAGTTGTTTTCTGACAGCCAAGCTGCTCAGGCTAAGTCCAGGCCACCAGCCCAGATTTTGTCCTCTTTTGTGGTGGTCTCTTCTCCGGGACCTGTATGTTCTGTTCTGCAATCTGGCCTTAGGCTGGAGTGCTGGTCTATCATAATACTTGTATGTCTTTCACACTCAGAGGAAAAGGGATAGGGTCTAATATATGTTCCCTAGGTGGCCCTTCTGCCTCTTATTTCCGAGTGCAAATTGATGAAGACTGAAGTGGGAAATTACCTTTCTACCTGGAAATAGCCAAGACCCACACCTACTCCTCCCACCCCCACAACAGCTCAGCCTTGATTCTTGCCAAGCCAAGCCTAAAATGGTCTTTTTTATTTCTGTTTTTATTTTTTTGAGACAGAGTTTCGCTCTTGTCACCCAGGCTAGAGCGCAATGGCGCGATCTCAGCTCACTGCAACCTCCGCCTCCCGGGTTCAAGCAATTATCCTGCTTCAGCCTCCCGAGTAGCTGGGATATCAGGCATGTGCCACCACACCCAGCTAATTTTTTGTATCTTCAGTAGAGACCAGGTTTCACCATGTTGGCCAGGCCGGTCTCAAACTCCTGACCTCAGGTGATCCATCCACCTCGGCCTCCCCAAGGGCCAAGATTACATGTGTGAGCCACTGCTCCCAGCCCTAAAATGGTCTTTTATAGCCACATATGATGATAGTGATAGATCTCATTTACATGGCCCTTTGTATTAGTTTCACATTGCTGTTGTAATAAATTACCACCACCAAGAACTTAGAACTTAGAACAAGAACTTAGGATTTATTATCTTATAGTTCTGTAGGCCAGCAGTCCAAAGTCTCACTGGGCTAAAGCCAACATGTCTACAGAGCTGGTTGCTTCTGGAGACTGTGAGGGGTGAAGTTTCCTTATCTTTTTCAGCTTCTAGAGGCTTCCTGTACCCTTTGTCTCATGATGTCCTCTTCACATCACTCTAACCTCTTGTCCCCATCACCACATCTCCAACTAATCACTGCAATCTCATGCCTCCAGAGCTCTTAAAAAGACACTTGTAGCCAGACATGGTGGCTCATGCCTGTAATCCCAGCACTTTGGGAGGCCGAGGCAGGTGCATCATGAGGTCAGGAGTTCGAGACCAGTCTGGCCAACATAGTGAAACCCGGTCTCTACTAAAAATACAAATATTAGCCAGGCATGATGGTGTGCACCTGTAATCCCAGCTACTCAGGAGGCTGAGGCAGGAGAATTGTGTGAACCTGAGAGGCAGGGGTTGCAGTGAGCAGAGATCGTGCCATTGCACTCCAGCCCAGGTGATTGTGCAAAACTCCATCTCACAAAAAAAAAAAAAAAAAAGACACTTGTGATTACATCAGGCCCACTCAGATAATCCAAAATAATCTCCCTATCTCAAGATCCTGAGCTTCATCACATCTTCAAAGGCCCCTTTACCATTTAAGGTAACATATGTGCAGGCTGCAGGAATTCGGATGCAGACATCTGAGTGGGGAGAGTCATCTATTGTTCAGCCTACCTCACCCATTATGCTTTTCAACAATGTTTTTAGATAAATTATCCCATGTAATATTTCAGACAACCTTGGGAGGCAGGTTATGGCAATTTCTATTTTACTGCATAGGAAATTACATAGGCTAAAGCTATGCCGTCCAATATAGTAGCCACTAGCCACACATGGCTTTTATCACTTGAAGTGTGGCTAGTTCAGGTTGAATTATGCAGTAAGTTTAAAATTCACAATGGATTTTAATGATTTCTTACAAAAGGAATGTAAAATATCTCATTAATAATTTTTAAAATATAGATTACATGTTGAGACAATATTTTGCATATATCAGAGTAAATAATTTTAACTGTTTCTCTAAAAATGTGACTACTAGAAAATTTTAAATTACACATGCAGCCCACATTCTATTTTTATTGTGCAACGCTGAGCTAAGATCGTACATTTAGTAATGGCCAGCCTGTCTTCTAACCCCGCTGTTAGTGTCCTGTGTCCTACAGCCCACAGAATAGTAGGAAAATGATGGGCTTTGGATTCTAAGAGACCTGGCTTTGAATTCTGACCCTCTCACTTAAGGTAAATGTTTATTAATATTTCTGAGCTTCAATTTTAGAATCTGAAAAAGAGGCTAATAAGACCCACATTATAGGATTGTTTTAAATATTCAGTGGATGACCTACATAGAAGATCTAGCATAGAAACTGGAATTGGTGAGAAATTATAGTTACTCTCCCCATCCTGTCTCTTCTCTATAAAACAGCCACCATATGCAAACAGACAGATAATAATTTTAAAGGTCATCAATTACAGGAAAATATCACAAGTATAAAAAACTTTTTCTCATCTACATTAAACCAGAGAAATCTAGTTTTTATAACAAATTTTTTATAATTTTAACTCCGGGTACCTATTGTATGGTAGCTGTCTACAATGCCTGCATCTCCACCAGCAGAGTAGTTTCTTCCATAGATGCAGAAGGAACAGGGCCTGTAGACATCAAGAAAGAAGCCAGACCCTTCTGGGACCAATTGTACCAATAAGAAAAAAAAAATTAACTGGTGTGCACTTATCTTAATTTGTCAGAAGTTTGCCTTGAGTGAAGTATGGCAAACTCATGAAGATAAAGTCCTTTGCCCATGGATTCTCCATTCGTAACATAAGCATAAAGCTGTTACGTAGTACTCTGCATAGAAACATGGGCAGCATTTCATTTATTGCTCTGTTTACCAAAGTGAGTTTAGTAGGAAATTAATAAATGTCACATGAAAAGAATACCCTGGTGAAACAAGTTCAGAAAACTAGGTTGAACAAAATATGCTGTTCTGCCTATGCTAATGTACATCGTGACTCACCAGGAATCAGGAGGCAGTATGTAGATTCCCAAACTTATTTGACTAAGGAAACCCCTTTTTCTTTTTGCTAAATATGGAACTGCTAGGGAACTAGTATGGAGTTCATATTCTGGGGAAATAATTCAGGGAATGTTGATCTATTTAAATGGAATTTTTGTTTTCTCTCTGTGTGTGTGTGTGTGTGTGTGTGTGTGTGTGTGTGTATGTGTTTGTGTGTGTATGTGTCTCAAAATCAGTTCTCAAGTTATGACCCAGACATGTTGTTGTTGCTGTTGTTGTTGCTGTTGTTTATTTGAACCTCAGGTCCAAGTAATTTTATTATCATACTTCTCTGTTCATGGCACACTGTCAACATCAGTTAGATTTGTTTTCCAAATCTTAAAACTCAAGAGTGGGTGCAGTGGCTCAGGCCTGTAATCCTAGCACTTCGGGAGGCCAAGAGTTTGAGAGCAGCCTGTGAAATATAGTGAGATCTCACCTGTACAAAAAGAAAATTTTTTTTTTTAATTAGCTGGGGAAGGTGGCTCTAGTCTTAGCTACTTGAGAGACTGAGGTGGGAGGATCATTTGAGCCCAGGAGTTGGAGGCTTCAGTGAGCTATGATTGCACCACTGCACTACAGCCTGGCCAACAGAGCAAGACTCTTTCTCTATAACGAAAAAGAAAAAAACCTCAAAAAAGTGCTTTCATTACTTTATTCTTCTTAGGACATCCTTTTATTTATCGATTTACAAGACAGTCAAATTACCAGAGGAGAAATAACTCCCAAAGGAGTTCTTTTAAAGACTAACTCTTTAAGGATAAGGTACTTGAGTGGACTTTGAATGTAAAGGAAATCATTTTACTTTAATAATATGGAAAACTGTAATGCAAATTTCCTCTTGCTTTAACAACTATGCTGACATTATCAATCTTTTGCTTCTCGTAGCTTGTACCATGTCCCCTTTTGTCCTTACTGAAATGAATAATGTAAATCTGATCCTACTCTAACTTCATCAGCCCACTTAAATGAAAGTCCTGAGGAGCAGAAATCAGAGATCCTGTGTGCTCTTTGTAGCAACTTTGTAACTTCCTCACCATTGCCTGGAACTCATACCAAATATATTGGTACAACTTTTAGATAAGCTGGATGCATTCTGTCTTTCCAGACAAACAAATAGATAAGCGTTCTTTTCTTTAATGATGGCATAGTCTTATCTTTTTTTTTTTTTTTTTTTTGAGACAGTCTCTCTCCATTGCCCAGGCTGGAGTGCAGCAGCCCACGATCTTGGCTCACTGCAACCTCCGCCTCCTGGGTTCAAACGATTCTCCTGCCTCAGCCTCCCGAGTAGCTGGGATTACAGTTGTGTGCCACCATGCCCAGCTAATTTTTGTATTTTTAGTAGAGATGGGGTTTTACCACGTTGGCCAGGCTGGTCTTGAATTCCTGACCTCAAGTGATCCACCTGCCTCGGCCTCCCAAAGTGCTAGGACTACAGGCAGGAGCCACTGCACCTGACCATAGTCTGACTTTCATTAGCAATCATTCTAAAAAGCAAATAATCTCATTGACAAACACCCATCAAAAAGGAAAGCCTGGCTGGGCGTGGTCGCTCATGCCTATAATCTCAGCATTTTGGGAGGCCAAGGCGCCTCCCAAACCTCCAGGGCTCAAGAGATCCTCCCACCTCAGCCTCGTGAGTAGCTGGGACTACAGGCCTGTGCCAACACACCCAGCTAACTTTTGTATTTTTTGTAGAGATGGGGTTTCGCCATGTTGCCCAGGCTGGTATGAAACTTCTGGGCTCAAGCCATCCGCCCCTCTTGGCTTCCCAAAGTGCTGGGATTACAGGTGTGAGCGACAGCGCCTGGCTAGCACATGAATTTCCTATCAACAATGTGGAAGATCTATGCTCTAGGTCTCAAATTACCTGCTATTTATTTTCTGTTAATTACTCACCTGAGACCACTGATTAAGAATTTTTTAAAAAGCATGGCCAAAATTCTCCTCTAGCCAAAGTTCTATCCTCATGCCAAGTCATAAAAACTAGCAAATAACACACCTGTGATAGACTTCTTTAAGCTACCTATGAGAAAACCTCAACAAATCATGGCTTAACCGTCTTCCTTTGGCACTTTTCAAGGCTATATTTGAGAAATTTTCATATAAAAGTGTTCCGATATCTCGAAATTAAATATAATAAATCTACTATATTAGTTGAATATCTATGACAGATAAATTCAGTTTAGAATTTAATAATAGGAAAGGCATTTTTAAAGTCGGTATATTTAATTTCACAGGTAATAAAGCCTAGCTCAGTTATTATATTTTCTCTTTTTTATCCTGGCTTCCAGGGTACTCAGGACTATGTTTTGGGATCAGTTGCAGTAGTTTTGCTAAACCTAAGTTTTATGACACAGCTATAATCCACCTATTGGTTGGCTCATATTCTTTTGCTATCTTTTAGTGGTTATCCAGCATTTTAGTCTTTATTGTAAGTCATTTCAAATCCCCTTAAGCTGTAGATAAAATCAAAATAAGGCTGGGCACGGTGGCTCATGCCTGTAATCCCAGCACTTTGGGAGGCCAAGGTGGGTGGATCACCTGAGGTCAGGAATTCGAGACCAGCCTGGCCAACATGGTGAAACCCCATCTCTACTAAAATTACAAAAATTAGCTGGGTGTGGTGGCAGGTGCCTACAATCCCAGCTACTTGGGAGGCTGAGGCAGGAAAATCACCTGAACCTGGGAGGTAGAGGTTGCAGTGAGCTGAGATCGTGCCACTGCACACCCCAGCCTGGGTGACAGTGTGAAACTCTGTCTCAAAAAAAAAAAAGGAAATAATCACATGTACTTTTTATACCATTATTCTAGGAACCTGGTAGAGTGTAGTTAGTGGTGGTGAGAAAATGAACTGCCACAGAAAAGGGGAAAGCACAGATAGAGAGTAAAGGAAACTTCTGTTTTAGAGGAAAAGTGGGAAGAACTAATCTGACCTATGCAGCCCACTTATTTCCTGAAATGGATTCGGGTTTGTACCCTCTCTGGATACTGAGCAGATCTACTGCCCCTTTGGACAAACTGTTAGTAACCTTTCAACAGAAAGAGAGGGAGATAAGATGTGATTCATTTTAATTTAAGAAGAATAAAAAATTAAGGCTACCTCTGTACATGAAACTTTTTTTTTTTTTTGAGAAAGGGTTTTACTCTGTCACCCAAGCTGGAATGCAGTGGCATGATCATGGCTTACTGCAGCCTCAACCTCCCCGGGCTCAGGTGATCCTCCCGCCTCAGCCTCCCAAGTAGCTGGGACTGCAGGCACGCACCACAATGCCCGGCTAATTTTCGTAGACATGGGCCTTTGCCAGTTGCCTAGGCTGGTCTCAAACTCCTGGGCTCAAGTGATTCACGTCCCTCGGCCTCCCAAAGTGCTGGGATTACAGGCATGAGCTACCATGCCTGGCCTGTACACGAAACTTTTAATGGTGTATGTTTGTTGCTTGCCTGCTTCTTTGGGGGAAATGTTTTTCTTTTCTCTTTCTTCCTTTCATTCCATGGTTTGTTCCTAGGCTTGTCATTTCCAAGTACTCTAGAGATCACGAGCTCAGATGTGTTCAGCAGAGACCCCCCTCATCAACCCATCAGTCCCCTGCACTTCCTTCTGTGCTAAAACTCCTCTCTCTGTCTTATGATTCCCAGGTCAGAGTGAATTGGCTGGGTGGCAAGTGTCTCTGATGTCCCTTCAACAACTTCAGCTGCAGGGCTGGGCTCTTGCCAGTCAACAAACAGGGTGTCAGGGTCAGCTGTTTAAGCTGAAGAGATTGATCCTGTTTAAATAAAATCTGATGGGGTGACTAGCACAAGACTTTCAGGTGCTCTGACAGGGAAGGGTCACACCAGGAGAGAAAAATCAGATCACAGTCTGAAGGGAAAGTTATATGCTGGCAGCTTTAGACCTCACTGACTACAGAAAGGGATCTCAAACACAAGTTTAGGGGCTGGGCACAGTGGCTCACACCTATAATCCCAGCACTTTGGGAGGCCGAGGTGGGCAGATCACTTGAGGTCAGGAGTTTGAGATCAGCCTGGCCGATATGGTGAAACCCCGTCTCTACTAAAAGTACAAAAAATTAACCCAGCATGGTTGCGCACTCCTGTAGTTCCAGCTACTCCAGAGGCTGAGGCATGAGAATTGGTTGAACCTAGGAGACAGAGGCTGCAGTGAGCCAAGATCGTGCCGTTGCACTCCAGCCTCAGCGACAGAGCAAGAATGTATCTCAAAAACAAAACAAAAACAAAAAAAAAAACCACACACATACAAGTTTAAGGGAAATATTACAACAAAAATTTTTAAAATTTTGGCTAACAAACCAGCTTTGTAGTATGATCATAATATCATATAACTGTAAAGATACCCACAGTAATCAAATTCAGGTTATATTAAGTGACAGTTAATGAAACTTTTAAAAACTGAATGCAACATTGCATGGGTATGTGCAAATGTTCATCCTCCTGGAAAATGGAGTTATATTTTCATCATCACATTTTCAGAGGTCAACAATCTAAAAATGGTCCAGAACCTCTCACTGATTTGATCCAATGCCCTAATTTCCTAGCGACCATCCAATCAAAACTAACTCAAGCAGAGCTGCCAGGTGAGGGATTAGGAAAGATCAATTGCAGGAAAGAAACTTTTCTAATGAGGTTTTTGTTTGTTTGTTTGTTTTTTAAGTTCTATAGCTTGCAAGGCTAAAAGCATTGTATAAGGACAGAGAAGGCCTCAAGTCTCCACTCTTCAACCTCACCACTGCCCCCTACATTTCAACAGATGACGTTATCTCTTACTCTACAAAGAAAATAAAGGTCATCAGACTGAACATTTAGCAACTTCCTGCATCTGCACTGAGTTTTCCTCCTTCCATTCTGGTTCAGTTGGTTGAAAGTAAAGCTTGGAGTCACAAAGAAAACGAGCACACAAACAAAAGATTTCTTAGCAAGGCAAATTTACTTCTGTGGAAGGGTGCTTCTCACAGGACTGGTTCCCATGAGAGCATGCCAAACAAAAGAGGGAAAGGGTTTTTTTTTATTCCTAATGCATCTTGTCCCTACGACTGTGTCCTGTCTCTGTTGGCTGGAGTTGGACTGCATAATCTAAACTGAACCCGACTGGCTAACTTGAAAGACAGTTTTGGCAGGAAGAGCTGTCACAGTGGGAGGGGTAAATTACAGAGTGAGTAGCAGATGTGGGCTCTATAGAAAAGGACCAGTGGGAGAGTTGTTTACTGGAACTAGGAGCAGGGAGGCACAAAGGATAAGGAAGTTGGACCTTGAAAGTAGAGAGCAAAGAAACTTAACAAACTAAACCTTTGAAGAGGAACTTCTCTTGGATCTGACAAGCTGAAAAGAGGCTTCTCCTTTGTGCGAGGCTACTTTCTCCTTCTTTCTTCTGGGTCTCATTCCCTCCAGCATCCTTGGGGAACCTCACTCCAATTACTATTCTTTCTCTTCCAGCAGCGTCAATCTCTCCTGCTCTACTTACTCCTTAACACAATTCTCTAATCTTTGAGAAAATTCTCTACTTCAGACTTGGCAGTAATCATCTTAACCAAGTGGTCAAGCTTGGCATCCCCCAAAGTGGGATGGCCTGATATGATGTGCCTCCTAGGGTAATATAATTGGAGAAACATAGGCTCACTTTTGTGGAGTTCTTACAAGACATACGTGACCCAAAATTTATGGCAAGGAAACAGATAAACACAGATTGTGGGATATTCCATTGAACAACTAGTCTAGACCCTTCAAAGGATTCAATGAGATGAAAAATAGAGGGAGCATTGGTGAAAACTAAAGAGGCATAACTGCCAAATGCAAGGTGTGAATCTTGATTGGATTCTGGATAAAAAATAAATACTAGGCCAGGTGCATGTCTCAATAGTTAACTCCTTTATGTTGCTGAGTAGTGTGCCATTGTATAGATACACTACAATGTGTCTAATTACTCATCTGTTGACGAACATTTGGGTTGTTTCCAGCTTGAGACTGTGACAAATAAGTCTGCTATCTACATGTATCTACAAGTATTTGGATCAACATACATTTCCATTTTTTAAAAATAAATAATTAGCAACCAATGGCTGGGTCACATGATAGATGAATTTAACTTTTGTAAAAACTGCCAAACTGTCTTCCAAGGGAGTTGTACCATTTTACATTCCCACCAGTAGTGTATGTAATATATGAAAGTGCCAGTTACTTCACATGCTCTCCAACATGTGGGATGATTAGTCTCTTAATTTTAGCCATTATAATAGGAGTGCAGTGGCATCTCACTCTTGTTTTAACCTGCATTTCCCTAATGACTGATAATAAGCATTTTTATGTAATTATTTGCCATGTAAATATTTTCTTTGGTGAAGAGACTTCTCAAATCTCTTTTTCCTGTTTTTAAATACAATTGTTAATTTTCTTATTGACTTTTGAGAATTTTTTATATATTGTATATTTAAATTCTTTACCAGATAAGTGATTTTAAAATATTTTTTCCCAGTCTGTGGTTTGTCTTTTAAGTTTCTTAACAACGTCTAAGTTCTTAATTTTGATGAAATCCAATGTATTCATTTTATCTAGTTATGCTTTGTGTTTTGGGTATTTTTCATAGGAAATCTTTATGTAAAGTCACACATGTTTTCTTCTATGCTTACTTCTAGAAGTTTTACAGTTAGGTCTAAAATCCATTTTGAGTTAGTTTTTCATATGGTATAAGGTATGGATCAAAGTTTATTTTTTTGCATATTGTTGTCCAATTTTTTCAATATTTTGTTGAAAAGACTATCTCTATTCCATTGAATTGCTTTTTACCTTGGTGGAAAATCAATTGGCCACATATGTGTGCATATATTTCTGGACTCTCTAATCTGTTTCATTGATCTATTTTTCTATTTTTATTGCCAATATCACACTGTCTTGATTACTGTATCTTTATAGTAAGTCTTGAAATTAGGTGCGGTATAAGTTCAAAAGTGAACATATTATCTTTTTAGTCTTATTCCTGTCTTTATCTCAATGAATGGTGGTGCCATTCATTCATGCCAGAAGCCCAGCATCATCTTGAACTTCTTCACCTCCTACATTTCATCAATAACCAGTACTTACTTTTCTCCACCCTTATTGTAACTACTCTGAGCTACTTTTTTATTACACATTCAATCTCTCTCTCTCTCTCTTTCTCTCTCTCTCTCCCTCACCAAGCTTTCATGGGGCTCAATAAATGTTGGTTGAGTGAACTAGTTAATTAGTTAACTTATCACCTGGATTTCTGCCACATGTACAAGTAAGTCTTTTAACTGGTTTTCTCCAGTCTTGGATAATCCAGTACATTCTCCACAATACAGCTGGAATAATTTTTCTAAGCAAATCTGACCAAATGCATTTCCTTTTAAAACCCCTTCAATGTGGTTGCAATTCTGGTCTCTGATAAAACATACTTTAAACCAACAAAGAGACAAAGAAGGCCATTACATATTGGTAAAGGGATCAATTCAACAAGAAGAGCTAACTATCCTAAACATATATGCACCCAATACAGGAGCACCCAGATTCATAAAGCAAGTTCTTAGAGATCTACAAAGGGACTTAGACTCCCACACAATAACAATGGGAGACTTTAACACCCCACTGTCAATATTAGACAGATCAACGAGACAGAAAATTAACAAGGATATCCAGGACTTGAACTCCGCTCTGGACCAAGCAGACCTAATAGATATTCACAGAACTCTCCACCACAAATCAACAGAATATACATTCTTCTCAGCACCACATCGCACTTGCTCTGAAATCAACCATGTAATTGGAAGTAAAACACTCCTCAGCAAATGTAAAAGAACAGAAATCACAACAAACTGTCTCTCGGACCACAGTGCGATCAAATTAGAACTCAGGATTAAGAATCTCACTCAAAACTGCCCAACTACATGGAAACTGAACAAACGGCTCCTGAATGACAACTGGGTAAATAACAAAATGAAGGCGGAAATAAAGATGTTCTTTGAAACCAATGAGAACAAAGATATGACGTACCAGAATCTCTGGGACACATTTAAAGCAGTGTGTAGAGGGAAATTTATAGCACTAAATGCCAAAAGAGAAAGCAGGAGAGATCTAAAATCGACACCCTAACATCACAATTAAAAGAACTAGAGAAGCAAGAGCAAACACATTCAAAAGCTAGCAGAAGACAAGAAATAACTAAGATCAGAGCAGAACTGAAGGAAATAGAGACATAAAAAATCCTTCAAAAAATCAATGAATCCAGGAGCTTGTTTTTGGAAAAGATCAACAGAATAGATAGACCACTAGCCATACTAATAAAGAAGAAAAGGAGAAGAATCAAATAGACACAATAAAAAGTGATAAAGGGGATATCACCACCGATCCCACAGAAATACAAACTACCATCAGAGAATACTATAAACACCTCTATGCAAATAAACTAGAAAATCTAGAAGAAATGGACAAATTCTTGGACACATACACCCTCCCAAGACTAAACCAGGAAGAAGCTGAATCTCTGAATAGACCAATAAAAGGTTCTGAAATTGAGGCAATAAATAATAGCCTACCAACCAAAAAAAGTTCAGGACCAGATGGATTCACAGCCAAATTCTACCAGAGGTACAAAGAGGAGCTGGTGCCATTCCTTCTGAAACTATTCCAATCAATAGAAAAAGAGGGGATCCTCCCTAACTCATTTTATGAGGCCAGCATCATCCTGATGCCAAAGCCTGGCAGAGACACAACACAAAAAAGAGAATTTTAGGCCAATATCTCTGATGAACATCGATGCGAAAATCCTCAATAAAATACTGGCAAACCAAATCCAGCAGCACATCAAAAAGCTTATCCACCACCATCAAGTCAGTTTCATCCCTGGGATGCAAGGCTGGTTCAACATATGCAAATCAATAAACGTAATCCATCACACAAACAGAACCAACGACAAAAACCACATGATTATCTCAATAGATGCAGAAAAGGCCATCGACAAAATTCGACAACACTTCATGCTAAAAACTCTCAATAAACTAGGTATCAATGGAATGTATCTCAACATAATAAGAGTTATTTATGACAAATCCACAGCCAATATCATACTGAATGGGCAAAAACTGGAAGCATTCCCTTTGAAAACCAGCACAAGAAAACGATGCCCTCTCTCACCACTCCTATTCAACATACTATTGGAAGTTCTGGCCAGGGCACTTAGGCAAGATAAAGTAATACAGGATACTCAAATAGGAAGAGAGGAAGTCAAATTGTCTCTGTTTGCAGATGACATGAATGTATATTTAGAAAACCCCATCGTCTCAGCCCCAAATCACCGTTAAGCTGATAAGCAACTTTAGCAAAGTCTTAGGATACAAAATCAATGTGCAAAAATCACAGGCATTCCTATACACCAATAACAGACAGAGAGACAAATCATGAGGGAACTCCCATTCACAATTGCTTCAAAGAGAATAAAATACTTAGGAATACAACTTACAAAGGATGTGAAGGACCTCTTCAAGGAGAACTACAGACCACTCCTCAAGGAAAGAAGAGAGGACACAAACAAACAGAAAAACATTCCATGCTCATGGATAGGAAGAATCAATATCGTGAAAATGGCCATACTGCCCAAAGTAATTTACAGATTCAATGCTATCCCCGTCAAGCTACCATTGACTTTCTTCACAGAATTGGAAAAAAACTACTTTAAATTTCATATGGAACCAAAAAAGAGCCTGCATAGCTAAGACAATCCTAAGCAAAAAGAACAAAGCTGGAGGCATCACACTACCTGACTTCAAATTATACTACAAGGCTACAGTAACCAAAACAACATGGTACTGGTAACAAAACAGATATACAGAAGAACGGAACAGAACAGAAGCCTCAGAAATAACACCACACATCTACAACCATCTGATCTTTCACAAATCTGACAAAAACAAGAAATGGGGAAAGGATTCCTTATTTAATAAATGGTGTTGGGAATACTGGCTAGCCATATGCAGAAAACTGAAACTGGACCCCTTCCTTACACCTTATACAAAAATCAACTCAAGATGGATCAAAGACTTAAATGTAAGACCTAGGACCATAAAAATCCTAAAAGAAAACCTGGGCAATACCATTCAGGACATAGGCATGGGCAAAGACTTCATCACTAAAACACCAAAAGCAATGGCAACAAAAGCCAAAATTGACAAATGGGATCTAATGAAACTAAAGAGCTTCTGCACAGCAAAATAAACTAGCAGCAGAGTGAACGGGCAGCCTACAGAATGGGAGAAAATTTTTACAATCTATCCATCTGACAAAGGGCTAATATCCAGAATCTACAAATAACTTATACAAATTTACAAGAAAAAAGCAAACAACCCCATCAAAAAATGGGCAAAGGACATGAGCAGATACTTCTCAAAAGAAGACATTTATGCAGCCAACAGACAAATGAAAAAATGCTCATCATCACTGGTCATTAGAGAAATGCAAATCAAAACCACAATGAGATACCATCTCATGCCAGTTAGAATGGCAATCATTAAAAAGTCATGCAAAAAAAGATGCTGGAGAGGTTGTGGAAAAATAGGAACACTTTTACATTGTTGGTAGGAATGTAAATTTGTTCAACCATTGTGGAATACAGTGTGGTGATTCCTCAAGGATCTAGCACTAGAAATACCATTTGACCCAGCAATCCCATTAATGGGTATATACCCAAAGGATTATAAATCATTCTATGATAAAGACACACGCACATGTATGTTTATTGTGGCACTATTCACAATAGCAAAGACTTGGAACCAACCCAAATGTCCATCAATGATAGACTGGATTAAGAAAATATGGCACATATACACCATGGAATACTATGCAGCCATGAAAAAGGATGAGTTCATGTCCTTTGCAGGGACATGGATGAAGCTGGAAACCATCATTCTCAGCAAACTATCACAAGATCAGAAAACCAAACACCACATGTTCTCACTCATAAGTGGGAGTTGAACAGTGAGAACACATGGACACATGGAGGGGATCATCACACACCGGGGCCTGTGGGGGGGTCGGGGGCTAGGGAAGGGATAACATTAGGAGAAGTAGGCCAGGCACGGTGGCTCACACCTGTAATCCTAGCACTTTGGGAGGCCAAGGCGGGCAGATCATGAGGTCAGGAGATCAAGACCATCCTGGCTAACATGGTGAAACCCCGTCTCTACTAAACATACAAAAAATTAGCCGGGCGTGGTAGCGGGCGCCTGTAGTCCCAGCCACTCGGGAGGCTGAGGCAGGAGAATAGCATGAACCTGGGAGGTGGAGCTTGCAGTGAGCCGAGATTGCACCACTGCACTCCAGCCTGGGTGACAGAGCGAGACTCCGTCTCAAAAAAAAAAAACATTAGGAGAAATACCTAATGTAGGTGATGGGTTGATGGGTGCAGCAAACCACCATGGCACGTGTATACCTATGTAACAAACCTGCACGTTCTGCACATGTAACCCAGAACTTAAAGTATAATTAAAAAAAAAAGAAAACCTTAAAATTTAAAAATAAATAAATAGATAGATAAAATAAAACCCCTTCTATGGCTCCTCATGACCCTGAAGATAGTATCCAAATTTCTTAGATTGATTTTCACCGCTCTTTTGACCTGGCCCATACTTAGTTCCTTAGCCCCAATTTTCATCACATCCATCTTTAACCTGACGTTCCATATCCTCTTTCACCTTTTGATCTTCGCTCATAGTGTTTGCTTACTTGTACCAATGTTTTACTCTACCTATCTCCTCTTCCTTTCCATCAAGTTAATGCCTACTCATCCTCATGTTTCAGCTGAGATGTCTTCCCTGAATTCACTACACCTGTGTTAAATGTTTTTCACAGTCGTGCTCAGAGAGCCAGGTATTTCCACCTATCACAACATATTATAGGTATCCATATCCATAGAGGGCTCTGTAGCAGCGGGGAATGCTACTATCTTGATCCTTGTATCTACAGCAGTTCCTGGCACCTAGTGGGGTGGGTGCTTAACAAATATCTGTTGAATAAATTTTGCATACTCTGACCCTCATGATTCCAACTATGTATATATTTGAAGGATTCACATTATTTCAAATGTATTTTTCAGTATTAACAGATTTACAACTCTTGAACTGTCCAACTTAAGGCCTTTGAAAATGGTTTTTGTTGTTGTTGTTGTTTTGGGTTTTTTTTTTTTGAGACAGAGTTTCGATCTTGTTGCCCAGGCTGGAGTGCAACGGTGTGGTCTCAGCTCAATGAAACCTCCGCCTCTGGGGTTCAAGCGATTCCCCTGCCTCAGCCTCCCAAGTAGCTGGGATTACAAGTACCCACCACCATGCCTAGCTAATTTTTGTATTTTATTTAGTAGAGATGGGGTTTCACCATTTGGCCAGGCTAGTCTCCAACTCCCGACCTCAGGTAATCCACCCGCCTCGGCCTTCCAAAGTGATGGATTACAGGCATGAGCCACCACACCTGGCCGAAAATGTTTAATTTTGATATACATGAAGTACTTTTAAGGAAATCAAAATCAAAGCCAGTACTTCTTACATTTTGGTGTGCACAGAATCACATGGAGAACTTCTGAGAATTCCAGATTCCTGGATGCTGTTCCTGGAGTTTCTGCTTCAGCCTGCCTGGGAATGGGGCAAGAAGCCTACACTTTTAGTAAGCATTGTATTAATCAAGTTGTCCTGGTTGCCATAACAACACTGGTCCCCCTAACCTCAGATGGTGAACACAATAAAAGTTTCATTTCTTGCTTATATCCCAATCCAAATGGATTGGCAGCCTTCCATGCAGAAGTTCAGGGACCTAGGCTTCTCACATTTTAAGGTTATGTCATTTTCTCGGGACTTGAAGTACTACATGGAAAAACTCTGTCTCCAACCAAAAAATGAAGGAAGATTGAGAATGTGATGTATATGCTATGTGAGAGGCTTGAGAGTTCTTTTGTTTTGTTTTGCTTTTTTGGTTTTGTTTTGTTTTGTTTTGTTTTTTGTTGAGACACAGTCTCACTCTGTCACCCAGGCGGCTGGAGTGCAGTGGCGTGAACTCGGCTCACTGCAACCTCCGCCTCCCAGGTTCAAGCGATTCTCCTGCCTCAGTCTCCCGAGTAGCTGGGACTACAGGCGCGTGCCACCACGACTGGCTAATTTTTTGTATTTTTAGTAGAGACAGGGTTTCACTGAGAGGTTTTATAGGCTATCATGGTAGTGGCCATATTATGTCCAGAGCTGAACTCCATCAGGAGATCACATCTAGGTATACATTGAGAAGGGGAATATAATCTCATGATATGTTCAGGTAGAACAGAAAAGGCTTGGACATTGGTGAGCACTGCATTCCATGTCTCTTGTGTCCTTTATTTCAGATGCACTAATCCATTGTCAATAGTTGGAAAACATCCTGGTATGTGGTAAACCACAGTTCATTTCTTACAAATTCTGAACATTATCATTCATAGCGTGATATATCTTCCCAAGACGTGATTCAAAAATGTCTTTGTAATTTCTCTTTAAGTCTTATTTTAAAGTCAGATAACACGTCAGATGGGCTCTGTAGTCTGCCTTGGGGTGAAAAGTTGTTTTCGTAGCTTCCATCAACTATTGGCTATTGCTTTAACTTAAAGAATCGTTTCAGTGACTCCCTTTCTTCACAGCTTCTGCTGAAGTAGTTTCTCTTAAGTTTCAGGTCTGATCATCGATTCTTCCCACACAGCAGGAAAGGAGGCGATTATGACCAGGTAAGGCATTTCAGCCCTTCAGCAGAAACCTCTTGGTAATTAATTCTATTTCTAGGTCCCTCTTCACTTGAGTGCTTTTACATCTTTGCGTTTTATTTTTCTTTTATGTGAGAGCTCACTCCAAGTTATAACCATTTGATCAATATTTTATTTTGCACATAAATGATTTTCCTCAGTAACATCTCAGCAACTTACAACTTTTATAAACTGCCTTCTTAAGTAAACTGCTTTCTGAGAAAGATTACATAAGAAAATAGTTTGTAAAGATTATAAGTTGTAAAAGAGTGCTAATAAAAATTATTATGAGCAAATTGTGTTTTTGCTTGCAGAATTCATATTTGGAATAGCATTTTAGCACCAAAACAAACCTGTTTAAAGGAGATTTTAAATGTTTTTCAGGATTCAATGGCTGCAGTAATTATATGAATTATTTGGATGATTGGAAGTGGGGGTGTAGGGGAGAGAAAGTGTTTCTTCAGCTTTAAACATGCAGAGTCCATCTTCACCTCCATTTTCTGCATTGGGGAAAGAGAGTTATAGGTGAAACCTAGGAGATCATTATTCTGAGATGCTGAAGAATCACTGAGGGGAAGAAGGGGAAAACAATTTGGAAGCCTCTGGCTGAGTTTCTAATCAATTCATTATGCCATCATGAGTTTTCAAATTGCTCTTCTTACAATCTTGAATATCTTTGATTCCGTCACTCCCCTACTTCCTGCCTCAGTTTTGCCACTTTATGGGCCAAAATGTCCTGCACTAATCTACGAACTTAGAGAATCATAGATCAGAGAAATTATGCCAGATCTGAACGTCTCCTTGAATTCTGTTTTTTAAAATAGTAAAATGAAAGATTGATAAAAATATTGTTGGCGAGACGAGGCTCTGTCTCCATTTACTAAAGGCATCATTCTCACTCCTAGACCTTTCTCAAATGGCCAGGGAGAAGGGTCGAGAAGAGACTCAGCCTCCTTCCAAATAAGTAAATGTTAGCTCTTCTAATGCAATCTAAAGTTCAAAGGATAAGCAAGGAGAACACATCTGGGACACAGTGGCAAGGGCTCTGTACACATTTCCAGGAATGAAATTCCCTTAAGCCTTGAGAGAGGCAGAGCCTGATGAGCAGTGGCCTTTCTCTCTCACTGCCCGGCTTCTCTCTCACTGCCATTCTAAACACTGGCAGATGCAAGTTTTGATAATGTTTCAGTTTAATATTTCCCAAGCTCTGACTCTGTGGACCTCACTGGGACTGGGTGACACGGTCTCAGTATTTTGATCCTGGCTATGTGAATTCTGGAAGGAGCTTAGTTAGGATGGTGGAAATAGCCCTAATCTAAAAAGTTCTACATCATCCTGCATCACTGATCCTAAGTTCTAGGAGCTTAACTTCCTTCTGCCTCTACTTTCACATTGAAAAACTTAGGGCTGGGCACGGTGGTTCACGCCTGTAATCCCAGCACTTTGGGAAGCTGAGGTGGGTGGATCACGAGGTCAAGAGATCAAAACCATCCTGGCCAACATGGTGAAATCCCATCTCTACTAAAAATACAGAAAATTAGCCGAGTGTGGTGGTGCGCGCCTGTAGTCCCAGCTACTCAGGAGGCTGAGGCAGGAGAATCGCTTGAACCTGGCAGGCGAAGTTTACAGTGAGCCGAGATCGCACCACTGCACTCCAGCCTGGTGACAGGGCGAGACTCCATCTCAAAAAACAAAAAAAAAAAGAAAAAAGAAAAACTTAGATGGTGCTGTCTGCACTAAGGTTGTGTCAAAAGATGACAAGAGGACAAGAAGCTTTGAGTATCTTATAGGAAGAATTTCCTATGGCTTATATGCCATGCCAGACATATCACGAAGTTTAGATTACTTTTTTAAAAAGATAATTTCAACTTTTATTTTAGATTTGGGGGTATATGAGCAGGTTTGTTACATGGGAATAGTGCATGACGCTGAGGTTTGAAGTACGATTCATGCCATCACCCAGGTAGTGAGCATAGTACCCAGTAGTTAGATTTTTCAAACTTTGCCCCACTTCCTCCCTCCTCCCTCTAGTAGTTCCTAGCGTCTATTGTTCCCATCTTTATGTCTCTGAGTAGCCAATGTTTAGCTCTCACTTATAAGTGAGAACATGCGGTATTTGGTTTTCTGTTCCTACATTAATTCACGTAGGATAATGGCCTCCAGCTGCAATCCATGTTGCTGCAAATTACATAATTTTATTCTTTTTTATGGCTGCACTTAGATTACACATCTAATACAGATCTGTATTAGATCAAATACAGAAAGTAGCTAATATTAATGCTATATCTCATATAAACTTCAGGGGTTAATTAACTGTGGCAAATACTGTATCTTTCATTAGAATTAGCATAATTACAGTCCCTCTTAAAATGTGTTTAATTGAATTTTTTAAAAATACCCTTTTCAATAATTTTTCTTTTCTTTCTTTTTTTTTTTTTTGCTTTAAGACAATACCAGTTTATTATCTTTCAGTTCTGGGGGTTGGAAGTCCAAAGTGGGTCTTACTGGGCTACAGTCCTATGCTCCTTCTGGAGGCTCTAGGGGAGAATCTGTTGCCCTGTCTTATCCAGCTTCTAGAGGCCACCATATTTGTGGGCTCAGGCCCCTTTTCTTCATCTCCAAAGTCAGCAATGTCAAGCCAAATCCTTCTGACACTGCCATCTCTCTTGTTCTCTCTTCTGCCTCCCTCTTCCACTTACAAAGACCTTTCAAGGTTTGAATGTTTGCCTCCTCCAAAACTCATGTTGGAACTTGATCTTCTATGTACAGTATTATAACATGGGGCCTCTAGGAAGCAATTGGATCATGAGGGCTCTTTCTTCATGAATGGATTAGTCCATTCACGAATTAATGGATTCATTGGTTATCATAGGTGTGGATTAGTTAGTTATAAGAGTGAGTCTATTATGAAAAATAGCTTGGTTCTCGGTGCACACCCTCACTTTGTGACGCCTTCTGCCATGTTATGACAGAGCACAAGGCTCTTACTAAAAGGTGATGAGATTCAACTGCCCAGTCTTGGACTTTCCAGTCTCCAGAACTGTCAGACATGAACCTCTTTTCTTTATAAATTACCCAGTCTCAGGTATTCTAATGCAGCAACAGAATATGGACTAAGACAGGACCCTTGCAATTACATTGGGCCCACCCAGATAATCCATCTATCTTTTTTAAATTAAAAACTTAAAAAATTGTGGTAAAATACACATAACATAAAATTCAGCATCTTTCTTAAGCTACGGGTGGTGACATGTGCCTGCAGTCCCGGTTACTTGAGAGTCTGAGGTGGGAGGATTGCTTCAGCACAGGAATTTGAGACCAGCCTGGGCAACACAGCCAGAACCTGTCTCTAAAACAAAACAAAAATCTTAACCATTTTTAAGTGTACAGTTTAGTAGTGTTAAGTACATTGTTATGCCTTTTAGATAATTATTGATAATTATTGAAATGGATATTACCTCATAAAAGGATCCCAATTCTTATCCTTACAGTCACTATCCTGCTTACTTTGAATATCCATTTCAATCTGTTTCAATCTGTTTTAGTACTAACTGATGAATGTAGACTTGTTTAATCATAAATATGACACTCAAAATTCAATTAATAAGTGCTTATTCAGGGCCCACCATCTTCCACAAACTGGGCTGGGCTCCTGGGAATACAGGCTGGAGTAGATGAGATTTGAGTGGGGACACAGCCAAACCATATCAGTTGTGTTTAATAGGTAGATTTTAAAAATTCCTGAAAATTTAATAGTCAGTGCTCATAAGCCTGTAGGGGCACGTTCTAGCACAGCACTGACTCTCATCTAGTGGTTGTCTAACTTTTTTATTTGCATACACCTATCAGTAACAATTGCTTGAGCATATAATTGCAAAAGATTTGTGGTTAGCTTTATATTATATACACACACTACTCTAGTAATATGGTTATAATATTTTTGAGGGGAAAATAAACTATATATATATATATATTTTTTTTTTTTTTTTTTTTTTTAATAGATGGAGTCTCGCTCTGTCGCCCAGGCTGGAGTGCAGCAGCACAATCTTGGCTCACTGCAAGCTCCGCCTCCCGGGTTCACGTCATTCTCCTGCCTCAGCCTCCCGAGTAGCTGGGACTACAGGCGCCCGCCACCACGCCCAGCTAATTTTTGTATTTTTAGTAGAGACAGGGTTTCATCATGTTAGCCAGGATGGTCTCGATCTCCTGACCTTGTGATCCACCTGCCTCGGCCTGCCAAAGTGCTGGAATTACTGGTGTCAGCCACTGCACCCGGCCCAATAAACAATATTTTAAAATACATTTTATTTCATTTATTTGTGATATAAACCTTTTCATTTTTAATGGGAACGAACTTTTCATAAGCAAGAGAAATGTGTCAGCTCTATTACTTCACCACTGTTTTCACCTGTAATGTGCCTGAATGAGAGCTCATGCCAGAAGGAGAAAAAGTTATCAGCTCTGCCAATTTCTTGTTGTTTCCTTTTGCTTGTGTTATTAAAACTCAATTCAATTCATGCTCTCTCTGCAGGAATATTTTAAAACTAAATAACCTAATCTGTAAAACCATGTAACTTTTTACATGCAAACAGCAATATTTCACAATTCTAGGAAATAGAATGAATGAGAATGGGGGAGTCTGTGTTGCCACAAAGGAGTATCTGAGGCTGGCTAATTTATAAAGAAAAGAGGTTTGCTTGGCTCACAGTTCTGCAGGCTGTACAAGAAACATGGCCCCAGCATCTGCTTGGCTTCTGGTGAGGTCCTCATGCTGCTTCCACAAACAGGGAAAGTCAAGGGGAACCCGTGTGTGCAGAGATCAGATGGTGAGAGCAAATCAAGAGAGCCAGATGGGGGAGGTACCAGGCTCTTTTTAATAAGCAGTTCTCGGCTGGGCGTGGTGGCTCGCACCTGTAATCCCAGCACTTTGGGAGGCCGAGGTGGGCGAATCATGAGGTCAAGAGATTGAGACCAACCTAGCGAACATGGTGAAACCCCATCTCTACTAAAAATGCAAAAATTAGCTGGGTGTGGTGATGCACACCTGTAGTCCCAGCTACTCAGGAGGCTGAGGTGGGAGAATCGCTTGAACCCAGGAGGCGGAGGTTGCCATGAGCCGAGATTGTGCCACTGCACTCCAGCCTGGAGACAGAGCAAAACTCCATCTGAAAAAATAAAAATAAAATAAAAAATAACTAGTTCTCCTGGGAACGAAAAGTGAGAATTCACTTACTGCACCTACTCACCCTACAGGGAGGGCATTAATCTCTTCATGAGGGATCCACTCCCATGACCCAAACACTTCCCATTAAGCCCCAACTCCAACATTAGGAGCAAATCACAACATGAGATTTGGAGGAGTCAAACATCCAAATTATAGCAGGGGTCATTGTCAATCCCAACTCACTATGGAATTCTCACTCTTCCTAGGACACTTGGCATGCCAGTGAGGTTGTCTTTGTGTATCCATACAGTAAATATTAAAGTTGAACTCCTTTCACTTTTAAGAGAAACAGATAACTGTTTTATTATTTTTTCCTCATACACCAGTAGATCATTTTACCCAAACCCTGGAACATCACATTCAGGAATGAGGAGGAATATCTCACCCCCACCTCCCCCTTTAGAGACCTGTGGTCTAATCCTTTGCCGGAAACTATTGCTGACAAATGGTGTTAAATGACCACATAAGACCTCCCATAAGGGCTCCTGAAAGGTACATCCCCTTTGGTAAGTGGTAGGGAATCACTGTACCTTGGGTTTACAAAACTGGATTGAATGCAGGGGATGTAAGTACACAAGGGAAATAAGTTTGGAAATGCTTAGCTATCTCTGGAGCTGGAAAGACGAGAGCACAAGAAGAATGCGTAAAAAACAAACAAACAAAAAATAGCAGCAGACACCTAACATGGGTGATAAATATAACAGTCAGAGCTACGGTGTTTTGTTGAAAGCAAAAGTCTAGAAAAGCAAGTAAGATAAACTCATCACAAGCATCTTTTGAGTCCCTAAAGTTTCCTTTCCTGGGAAGATTTAATAGAAGAATATGGCAGTCACCCATCCTCTGGCATAACATCTATAAATGTGTTATTCCTCCATCCCCCACCCAAAACTCTTTCAAGGTGATCATTCAAATGCACACTTTTCTGCATATTATAAAGTAATTTTTCACTTCTTTTGTGTTTTGATAGATGTTTCCTGGTATTTAGCTTCAGAATGTTTCCTTTTATGCATCTGAAACATTGTCATTTCTTGGAGACTCTAATGTGGCTTTAAAAAGAGAGGATCACTCTGTCCCCAACTGTTACCTGCTCTCCAAGGGAGAGCTCAACCCCAGGAAATTGGAAAGTACTGATTATTTAGCCTACCTTAGTTCAGCTTCGTTATCACTGTTATAACACCTTTGACTAGTTGCTGGGGTTGGAGTGATGGCAAAGAATATATATTGACAATATTTCTTTTTAAGAGATCAAAGCCTGTATTAGTTATAGTATTCCAAAAGGAAAAAACACATAATAAATTAATTGTTATAACCATAGCCTTTAACATCTTACAAAGTACTTGTACATCCTTTTCTCATTGAAGCCTACCTGCAGTTCTAGGTTGAGATTATTTTTATTTACCATTGAAAAAAACTGTGGTCATGTGGCTTACCCAATTTACACAAACCTTGTTTCTAAGGTAAATATCACAGACACAGCAGGTCTCCTGTTCTGTGACATATGACAAAAAGAGACAAATAAAACATGTTTTTCCTTCCTTTTACTTCATGTTTTCACTACCTCCCTAACTCCATCTGGTCCAGGTTGAAGTAAGCTGACAGTCTTCATTTACTTTCTGTTTGTTTTGAGAAGACTCTTGAACAAAATTAAACCTCAGGGGCAGGATAAGAAAATTGGGAGAAGGAGACAGGTTCATTGGAAGACATAAACCATGAAGATGATTGCCAATATGGGGACAGACAAGGTTAACTAGAAATCTGTTTGGCTATAAAGCAGGAAAGATAGAGCCAGTATAGGAAGATCAGAAAAAAGACAGGAATCAGGAAAACTCCCTAATTTTCAGACCACAATTTCACCTTTTCATAGCATATTAGGATGAAATGAACAGAAATCCTGTTTCAGTATGTTAGACTGTGTAAACTAGATGAGCCACATGTATTCTCTGGGACTGTTTCTCTCTCTCCTAAACACACACACAATTTAGGATGGCCAAATAAAATACCAGATACCCAGTTAAATATGGATATCATACTAAAAGATAAATGCTTTTTTAACCTAAGTATGCCCAAGTTTCGTATGAAGTATATGAAATCTACTAAAAAATTGGTTTCTTTATCTGAAATTCAAATTAATTTGGTGCCCTGTATTTTTATTTACTAGATCTGGCAACCGAAACCTAATGAAACTTGAGATCAACTTGCTGCCACTGAATAGAACCCTATGGAGCTGAGGAAATCACTACTGCCCCCTGTTGGACTCGGTTGGATCAGTCATTTTCTTGTTTTGAGACGTGCATATTAGTTGCAAATAATTCTTAGTTTCTGTCTGTAGTTACTCAAAGTTTGTGCTTTAAGTGCAGTTTCCACTCTGCACTCTGTTGATGCTGAAACAAGTTTTTCAAGCAGATCTGGTTTGGAATTTGTTCTCTCCTTCCCCAAGTTCCAGTGATGCTCAACCCCTTCCACTATCACCAAGATAACTTCCTTTGCCAAACTAGCAAACATGTCCAGTTAAATCATAAATTGAACTTAACGTCAACCTCCCATGGACGCATTACACGTTACACATTACAGATGCCATTAATGTGCACATATTACACATTACTTCCTTTGCCAAACTAGCAAACACGTCCAGTTAATGATAAATTGAACTTAATGTTGACCTCCCACGGACACATTGCAAAGACGTAATAATCAATGTCACAATTTTCCCTACAAATCCTACTCGTTGGGTGTGAGATCTATCACAAAAAGTTTGTAGAACCTCCCTTCCTGGGAGTTGGTTAATTTGAGAGAGATCATCTCAAATGGATCAAATTCAGGTGTATCAAATGGCAGGGAGGAAGAAATAGACGACTCCTCAGACTCCATCAATTACATTTTTATTTGTTATATCTCATTCTCTACTTTGCCAGGGAGAACATATGAAATTGGACTTGCAAAGACGGCGAACCATCTCTTCCAAAGAGTGTAGAGCGATACTCCCATCCCTGCATCTGACCATGAACCTGACCCTTTTTATAGCCCCCACAGTAAAAGCCAAAATAAAGTAAGATTGCTTTGTGTGCCCTTGAGGTGGTTTTGGTGCACAGAAAAAAACCATTCAGCAGTCTAAATATTCCTATTGAATGTATTAAATGTTAACTATGAAAATATAAATCTCATCTTAAGTCTTTTCTTGAAGTGAAATTCACTTAAGATTAGGCATTTTAAAGTGGACAATGTAGTGGCATTTAGTCCCAAACATTTCCATTGCTCCAAAGTAAAACTCCCTTCCCGTTAAACAGTCATTCCTCATTCCCACCTTCCCCCTCAACCTTGGCAATCACTAAGCTGCTTGCTATCTCTATAAATTTGCCTATTCAGATATTTCACATAAATTGAATCATATACTATGTGGCCTCTTGTGGCTGGCTTCTTTCATGTAGCATAATATTTTGGAGGTTCATCCACGTTGTAGCATGTATCAGTACTTCATTTCTTTTATGGCTGAATGACATTTTCCTTAAGTTTTTTAGTTCAGCTTACAAAACATTATTCTATTTCATGGAATTAGCAAATTTTGAATGATAGCTTTTAAACTGACTGATTAATATTTAGTCCATTGACATAGTTAATTAAAACCCTTTAAAATTTCAAATAGTATATATACATTTAACATGTTCAATTTTCTTTAATAGACTTTTTAATTGAAGTATAACAGACATATAGAAAAGTACACAATTCCTCAGTGTGCAGTTGCATGCATTTTCACAAAATGAACATGCCTGTGTAGCTGCCAACCAGACTAAGCGGAAGAACATGACCAGCATTGCGGAGAGTCCCCCTGCCCCTTTGCCTTTTCCTGTGAAAGAACCATCTTTAAGTCCTGAATCCGTATGCTTTTTTGTGGAAGAAATACTTAACAAATTATTTGCTAGCCGCTTGTCTACCTTAACAGAAATGGCTGCAGGCTGCCAAAGACACGATTCAGAAAGAAGCTCCCTGTTGGTCTTGTGGCTTTTGGCATCCCCTAACCCCCCCTCAGAACCCTCTGCCTGCAGATCCATCCCTTTGTGCTGAGTAGGTGGCACACATTGCCCTTTAGTGTGAAGGAATTGGAAATAGAAGAGAATGACACTATCTCAATTATAACTGGGTTTATGCTGAAGATCCACTGCTAGCTGCTGTATATACATTTCCTACAGTTTTATGGGCAATTATTCCTTGTTTTTTTTTTTTTTTTTTTTTTTGAGACGGAGTTTCACTCTTGTTGCCCAAGCTTGAGTGCAATGGCGCGATCTCAGCTCACCGCAACCTCCGCCACCCCAGGTTCAAGCGATTCTCCTGCCTCAGCCTCCCAAATAGCTGGGATTACAGGGATATGCCACCACACCTTGCTAATTTTGTATTTTTAGTAGAGACAGGGTTTCTCCATGTTGATCAGGCTGGTCTCAAACTCCCAACCTCAGGTGATACACCTGCCTTGGCTTCTCAGAGAATCCTTTTTTTTTTTTTATTTAAAAAAAAATTTTTTTTGAGACGGAGTTTTGCCCTTGTTGCCCAGGCTGGAGTGCAATGGTGCGATCTTGGCTCACTGCAACCTCCGCCTCCCAGGTTCAAGTGATCCTCCTGCCTCAGCTGCCCGAGTAGCTGGAATTACAGGCGCCTGCCACCACACCCGGCTAATTTTTTGTATTTTTAGTAGAGATGGGGTTTCGCCATGTTGGCCAGCCTGTTCTTGAACTCCTGGCCTCAGGTGATCCACCCTCCTTGATCTCCCAAAGTGCTGGGGTTACAGCCGTGAGCCACCTCGCTCTGCCTAATTAATCCTTTTGTTATGAAAACCCTTTAGGTATTTCCAGATGTAGACAGGGAAACTCAACGGACTTTAATGGCACATGCTCTCAAGGGTTCCCGTGGCCAGACCAGGTAAATAGCCCACTCTTAGAAAAGACGCCTTGAGAAGAATTATTTCTAGCCAGAACAGACTTTAATAGCATCAGCTAGATGAACAGAAAGCCCAGAGCTAAGGTAAATGCAGAAAGTAGTTAAGAGTTCTGGTGAGGAAAATAGTCTGGGGCCATACAGTACAGAGCTTCAAAAGCTAGGGCAGGAATGTGTTGTGAGGCAATCAGGAATCACTGGAGGTTTGTGAAGGGAAACCCATCACGGTCGAATCACCCTCCTCTCCTATATCATTTTTATGTTCAGAGGGGCCTTCTGACATAAAGAGTAGGACTGATGAGTGAGTTTTCACACCTGTGACTTCTTGGGAGCGATGAATCTGTTCACAGAGACCTTTTATCCGCCTTTGTCCTCACCATGGAGTTGACCACCTACCTGGCCTTGTACTTCTTGAGTGATGATGGGCATGTGATCCATAGCAACCATAATAATAGGTAACAGTATTTATAATGTGTCTGTCACTGTTCTAAGTAGTTTTTAATCTTTTTTATCTTCACAGCAACCCTCAAAGTCAGTATTATCATTATCCCGATTTTACAAATGAAGAAACTGAAGCATAGAGAGGTCAAGCAGTTCACCCAACGTCACCACTAGCCAGTAAGTGGCAGAAAAAGGATTCACAGCTAAGTGGCCTGACTCTAGAGCCTATATTCTTACCTTAATCTACTCTAGACTACTCTCAACCTTAAGATATTTTATCTACATCAAAGCTGCATTTAATGCTCAATTGTTTTTGCACATCTGTAGGCTGCTGTTGCAAATGTGGGATGAGGTTTTGTTTTTTTTCTGTCCCTTCTCATCTGGGACCTGGGCAATTGCTTAGAGGTAGAGCTGGTAGCGTTGTCTTCTGCTGCTCCTCACCTGTGCTCCAGAGGACAAAAATAGGGCAGCCTGCATCATTTCTTGCCCAGTTATTCAACACTTATTGATTGCCCGTCTCAGGCAAAGCACTGAAAGGATTGAAGCTACACATGACATAACCCTTGGCCTGGAGGCTCTTACACCTCATCTGGATCCAGGGGCATTTACAGGAGAAGAAGATGGACAGGCCAGGAGACCATTAAAAACAGGAATACTCGACCAGGCATGGTGGCTCACGTCTGTAATCTCAGCACTTTGGGAAGCCAAGGTGAGTGGATCACCTGAGGTCAGGAGTTCGAGACCAGTCTGACCAACATGAAGAAACCCCATCTCTACTAAAAATACAAAAAATTAGCCAGGCGTGGTGGCACATGCCTGTAATCCCAGCTACTCTGGAGGCTGAGGCAGGAGAATCGCTTGAACCCGGGAGGCGGAGGTTGCGGTGAGCTGAGATCGCACCATTGCACTCCAGCCTGAGCAACAAGAGCGAAACTCCATCTCAAAAACAAAACAACAACAACAACAACAAAACAAAACAAAAACAGGAATACTCACCTCCAGCCCTGTTTGGCTACATGCTTCATTTCTCTTACTCTATCCCTGAATCACTGGAGTGCTAGGAAAAGTGACCACCTTCATGCATCTCCTTTTCTACCTAAAAAATGTAGCTTCCTTGATTTTTTTGGGGGGGGAGGGGGGATTGTTTGTTAGCGTGAAAGTGGTTTAAGATCTAAGGCAAAATAACAAAGTGTTATTATCTGAGTACACAGCACACACTGCCCTTTCAAAACTATTGCCTGTAGACTTACTGCACAGAGCAAAGCCCTCTGGGAACAAGCACTTACAATGAAAAATGGTTTATTATCATAATGGAGTATTCAATTACTTCCTCTGATGAGAGGTGGAGGGGTTTCTAAATTCATTGTATTAATTTAGACTTTGGGGGAGGGAAATAATTAAAAATGTAGGCCACCTATGGGTGCTACATAATGTGGATGATATAGTGTTGTTATAATGGGAATGTGATACATTTTATTTATACAGTCTCTAGCTACAAAGAGTGTATTAGGTATTTTGCAGTGGGGCTTGGAAGCCTAAAACAAACAAGATTAAAATCAGCAATAAAGCAGATCGGGAGAAGCCAGTGAAATTCAGCAATAAATTTGATGCAAAGCCAATGTGATATGCCAAAGGCCTTTTAGAATTTGCTGCGGGCTGATGATTATGTTTTCTTAGTTCAGTGATATGGGAGGATATAGAAGGTAGGGTTGATGACTGTGAAGGAGAGGTCAGCCAGGGAGCACTTCCTATTGCAGGAAGAACAATTCCAACTTTGTGGAGGAGAATAGAATGTTCATGGCCTAAAGGTTTTTGTGAAAACTGTGTGTGTGTGTGTGTGTGTGTGTTTAACTCGCCACAGTCACTCATTCCTGTGTGATTCATAAGTCTTATAGTTAGGAAATCCTTTCTCCATAACCCCATATCATTTTGTGGGGTTTCCCACTCATGTTCTCTTTTATTTCTTCCAGTCCCATGCTCAGCCTTCAATCTTTTAAAACCTCCAGACTCCTGTAACAATTACTCCTGGTATTCCTCATGTTAATATAGCAGAGCATACTAGACAGAAATAAGGCCCAGGAGAGGAGAATGCAGACTTAACAGTCATATGGGGTTCACTGGGTCCAATCTCAGTGTAATAACACTTAGCAAAATTTCTCGGAATTCTATGAAAATGGCAGCAAAGATTTGCTGAGAAAGGCTGCATGTACTGTCTATTTTTCTCCATGCACTTACATTAAACATACCCTAAAGCATATGTTCTAATGCCCTGGCAAAAACCCTTAACCCATGTGTTGACGAGAACGGTTCTGGTCTAGCTTGTGCCCCCCTTTATGTGTCCCATGTTGTTCTTGCTGCAAATGTAGATGCATTTGTCTGTCAAAGCATCAGTTCAAAGGACTGAATATTATGTATTTTCTTTTTCTTTCCTTTTCTTTTTTTTTTAGAGACAGAGTCTTGCTCTGTTGCCCAGGCTGGAGTGCAGTGGCACCATCTCAGCTCCTTGCAGCTTCCACCTCCCAGGTTCATGCAGTGAACCTCAGACTCCCGAGTAGCTGGGACTACAGGCACATGCTACCATGCCCGGCTAACTTTTGTACTTTTAGTAGAGATGGAGTTTCACCATGTTGGCCAGGCTGGTCTCGGACTCCTGACCTCAAGTGATCTGTCCGCCTTGGCTTCCCAAAGTGCTGGGATTATAGGTGTGAGACACCACGCCCAGCCATATTATGTATTTTCTGTGGGAGATTTGCCTATGTGCTATGGATTCTAAGAATTAGTTGCTAGTTGCCTGCTCTACTTGTTAACATGAATGGGTACATTGTGAGAAAGAAAGCTCCCCTCTCAGGGTCCTCAGAGCACACTGCGTCCTTGGTCTCTTTAGCCTCTGTTCTTGCTCTGGCACAATTCGTGTTCTCTGTGTAGTGCAATCCCAGGGCTGGTTAATCCTCTTTAGTGGGAAGTATTGCTCCCTGCCTGGCAGCTACACTAAAAGGTTGTACGTTGAGCTACACCATTGCAATTTCTGGGTAACAGCATTAAGTATTCTCTTCCCCTCTATGCCAGTGACTCTAGGTGTTATTATTTAAACGCTTCATTTCTAAAACTGCATAGTAACATCAGACTATAATCATGTACAATGCAGTTATTTGTTCCCATCTTGCTGGTGTGTTTCTACAGGGTGGACACTACTTTCACATTTTCTTAATTTTTCTCCATGTCTCCATATATATATATATATATATATATATATATGGCAATGAACCACATATATATATATATATGGCAATGAACCACATATATATTGTCATATATATGTATATGTGTGTATATATATACACACATATATAGAGAGAGAGAGGGAGAGAGAGAGAGCAATGAGCCAGACATGGAGAAAAAAGTATATTTATTGAATAGCTTATATAAATAATATATATATAAAGAGAATATTTATTGGGCATTTTCTATATATATATATACACCATTTATATTTTTTCATTTTCTCATGTTTTCAGAAAGTTTTGAGACATAATTGTACATCTTTATGGGGTTACAGAGTGTTATTTCGCTACATGTATACAATGTGTAATGTTATTTCGATATATGTATACAGAGTGTTATTTTGATACATGTATACAATGTGTAATGATCAGATTAGGGTAACTAGCATATCTATCACATCGAGCAGTGATCATTTCTTTGTGTTTGGAACATTCAAAATTCCCTCCTTTAGCTATTTGAAAATATACAATAGGCCAGGTTCAGTGGCTAACACTTGAAATCCCAGAATTTTGGGAGGTCGAGGTGGGAAGATCACTTGAAGCTGGAATTGAAGACCAACCTGGGCAACATAGCAAGACCCCATCTCTACAAAAATTAGAAAACATTAGCCAGGTGTGGTGGCATGTGGCTGTAGACCCAACTACTCAGGAGGCTGAGGTGGGAGAATTGCTTGAACCCTGGAGGTTAAGGCTGCAGTGAGCCATGATTGTGCCACTGTACTCCAGCCTGGGTGACAGCTGGGTGACAGAGCAAGACCCTGTCTCAAAAAAAAAAAAAAAAAATTAGCCAGGCATGGTGGCACATGCCTGTAGTCCCAGCTACTCAGGAGGCTGAGGTGGAAGAATTGCTTGAGCCCAGGAGTTCCAAGCTTCAGAGAACTATGATCATATCACTGCACTCCAGCCTGTACAACAGAGTGAGACTCTATGTCTCTTAAAAAAATTAACAAAAACTAAACAATAAATTAATAACTATAATCACTCTGCAGTGCTATAGAACACTGCAAGTCATTCGTCCTATCTAGCTTTAATTATGTATCTGTTAACCAACCTTTCCCTATCCACCTCTCCCCACTCCCCTTCCCAGACTGTAGTAACCACAGTTCTACTCTCTACTTCTATGAGCTCAACTTTCTTAGCTTCCACATATGAGTGAGAACATGGGGTATTTGTCTTTCTGTGCCTGACTTATTTCATTCACTTAACATAATGTCCTGCAGGTTAATCCATCAACATCTTATTATGAAAATGCTCAAAGCTACTTACAGAAAAGTTGGAAGAGTAGAACAGAGAAAAGTGGTATATGTTTACCTAGACGTAGCAGTTGTTAATATTTGGCCACATTTGCTTTGTCTGTTCATATATACCTTAGTTTTTTTCTAAAATATTTGAAAATAAGCTGCAGAAAACATGACATTTCATTTGTAAATATTGCAACACATATTTCCTAAAGATAAAACAAAAAATATATATAACCACAATATTGTAATGACACCTAAGAAAAAAATATAGTTCATATTTTAAATTCCATAATAACTAAGGAGGCTGGTAAGAGGATTGCTTCAGGGCTGGGCATGGCAGCTCACGCCTGTAATCCCAGCACTTTGGGAGGTCGAGGTGGGGGATCACGAGGTCAGGAGATCGAGACCATCCTGGCTAACACAGTGAAACGCCGTCTCCACTAAATATACAAAAAATTAGCCGGGCAAGGTGGTGAGCACCTGTAGTCCCAGCTACTTGGGAGGCTGAGGCAGGAGAATGGCATGAACCCAGGAGGCACAGCTTGCAGTGAGCTGAGGTCACGCCACTGCACTCCAGCGTGGGCGACAGAGCGAGACTCCGTCCTCCCCGCCCCCCCCCCCCCCACAAAAAAAGAGGATTGCTTCAGGCCAGGAGTTTGAGACTAGCCTGGGCAACGTAGTGAGACCTTGTCTCAAAATAAATAAATAAATAAAAATTCCATAGTCATCTCAAACATTTTAAAGAAATAGTTGTTGGTATTATCGCTTTTATAAAAATATAGGACTTTATAAATATTCATGAATTGCATGCTGGCAATTATTATTTCTAAATTCAGACAATTGTTTTCATCCAGGAATGTGTGCTATCTTGTAAGATCTTCTAATATTTCAGGATAAGCTAGAAGTGCAGTTTTTCATGTTAAGTAACTTTGAACAAATGTGGAAGAGTCATTCATTTACTGTTTCTGTCCCACAGTTCTTCTTGGTAGAATCTGTGATGATTATTGCTACCTACAAAGATGAGAGAGGGACTAGAGATAACAAGAATAGAACATATAGAACAGGATGTAGTCAACATATCAGACACTTGTTACTGGGAATAGCTAGGATTAGAACAAGGCTGACATTCTGGTGATATGCACTCATATAATTGCATGATTGTTAATATCAAAATCCTATGTACTCTTGGCACACTATGGCATCAAAGCCTTAATTCCTGGCACCCCAGATGACCTCCAGGACCACGACTGAGATGTCTGTTCTAATTGGTCAGTATCTGTGTCATATTCTTAATTTTTTAATTTTAAAAATATCCCTCCTGGATGAAAAAAAATGAAAACCTTGAATAGACACATTCAAGAGTACTCTGCCTGTTTCAGTTCTCCTGTCTATTAACAGGGATTGTGGTTTTTAAAAATGGTTTTAGAATTTATATTTTACCAAGTCACTCATAGATTTAGGATTAAACAGTTTTTATTATTTAAGGTGTTAGGTCTTTCTGTTACTCATAATTTTCTGCATTTTCCACATTTTCCTTTTCATTATACTCATATGAATCTATCATATATAAAAATTTCAGACATATCTATGTATAAATGTCACATTTCCCCAAGGTAGAGCACATTTTCTACATGTTTACTCCAGCCAAAGAACCCAGCATTCGGTGTTCAAATAAAAACCATATTTATTATTTTATAAATGTTGGCACTGAACAGATAACAGGTGGTAGTGACTGTTTCTTAAGAATTGTGTGCATATCTGAGCATTTATTAACTTAATATTTTTGAAATTAAGCATAAAAATTTCATAAACCTGTAAAGCTAAACAAATGTCATCTATTTTGCATTTACTCAGTACATACAAGTGTTTACAGAAGCGGTGTTTCTGAGCAGTTATTTACATAATCAAAGAATTTGATGAGATTTGGAGCAATAATTTCATTAAAGTTTAAAAAGTTTTAGAATGTGTAAAAGTGACTGAATGGTTAGGTATGAATTCTGGGAACCTGCATCAGAAATGCCAGTGAGACACTGGAAGAGTTTTCTCTTTTTTTTTTTTTTTTTGAAACTGACATGGGACATAGAATGCTGAAGAAAGAGAATGACTGGAAACGAAAAGAGAGGTTAACAAGCTGTCATCACCTTAGAACACAAATGTGAGCCCTGTGCAATTCAGGATATTAAGTGCCAAAAGGAAAACACCTTAAGTAAAGCAAGAATATTGAAACTATTAGGTTCTGTCAGAACAATGCACGTTATACTACATAAATCTTGCTGTAATAACGTATTTATTATTTTTTGAGCAAATGCTAATTTATATGTTTCAAAATGTAAGAAAATGCACCCCTGGCCGGGCGGGGTGGCTCATGCCTGTAATCCCAGCACTTTGGGAGGCCAAGGCTGGCGGATCACCTGAGGTCGAGAGGTCGAGACCAGCCTGACCAACGGGGAGAAACCCCATCTCTACTAAAAATGCAAAATTTTAGGGTGTGGTGGCACATGCCTGTAGTCCCAGCTACTTGGGAGGCTGAGGCAAGAGAATCCCTTGAAGCCTGGAGGCGGAGGTTGCAGTGAGCCGAGATTGCGCCATTGCACTCAAGCCTGGGCAACAAGAGTGAAACTCCATCTCAAAAAAAAAAAAAGAAAATGCACCCCTATCCCTCAGCCATGTGTTTTTTCCCAAGAGGCGAAAAAGATTATCATCTTATCTATTTCTTATATTCTTACAAGAATATATAAATCATATAATGTATATACCTGTAATACATCTAATACATAATATATTCGGTGTATATATTCACATTCAGAAAAGTGAACAATATATTTGGCAATATATTGTTGTCAACTACAGAAAAGTTAGCAAAATAAAATATGACCCCCACAAAGCACAAAATATAAAACACAAAAATAAATAAAGCAAAGTTAATATCTATGTAACCAGCACCTAATCAAGAAAGAGAACATTACCAGCACTCCCCAGTTTTTACCCTGTCTCTCCTACCTGGAAAGTAACCATTATGTTGATATATAACAATATATTTTGCCTGTTTTTTTAATTTTATATAGATGAAATTGTACAGTACACATGCTTTTGTGTATTTGTTCATTCCATTTTATTTTATTTTGTTTTGTTTATTTCATTTTTGAGACACTGACTTGCTGTGTCACCCAGGCTGGAGTGCTATAGTGTGAACACAGCTCACTGCAGCCTCAACCTTCTGGGCTCAAGCTATCCTCCCACCTCAGCCTCCCAAGTAGCTGGGACCACAGGCATATGCCACCACACCTGACTAATTTTTTTAAAAATGTTTTTGTAGAGACAAGGTCTTGCCATGTTGCCCAGGCTGGTCTCAAACTCCTGGGCTCAAGCAATCCTTCCGCCTCAACCTCCCTAAGTGTTGGGATTATAGGTGTGAGCCACCATACCCGACCTCATTTTATATTTTTGAGATTCATTCATGTTGTTTTCTGCAACAAAAGTTGGTTTCTTGTTCATTGCTCTAGTATTTTCTATTGTATGACTGTGGTACTGTTTATACATCCTACTGTTTTGGGGCATTTCTCTTGCAATACCCAGCAATACTGCAAATATCTTTTTTTTTTTTTTTTTGAGATGGAATCTCACTCTGTTGCCCAGGCTGGTGTGCAGTGGCACTGTCTCAGCTCACTGCAGCCTCCACCTCCTGGGTTCAAGTGATTCTTGTGCCTCAGCCTCCCAAGTAGTTGGGATTACAGTGATGGGTCACCATGCCTGGCTAAGGTTTGTATTTTTAGTAGAGACGGGTTTTCGCCATGTTACCCAGGCTGATATCGAACTCCTGCCCTTAAGTGATCTGCCTGCCTCAGCCTCCCAAAGTCCTGGGATTACAGGTGTGCACCATGGTGCCCTGCCACAAATGTCTTTTTTATGTTCCTTTGTGTACATGTACCCATATATCTAGAGAAGAAGCATGCACACACACACACATACATATGTGTGTAAAATGTAAACAAGTTTTAATGTGTTATCACTCCCTCCACACACAATGGCTTTTCTTCACAAGGGCTTTTATTTTGTGAAGGACTAATAGAGGCAAATTGGTTTTGGGGAGCTCATTAAATTTTGGGGTAGCTGTTTTTCAACTATATGGATAGCTGTTTTTCAACTATAAGCTAAACCAACTCACCTTCATAATCTCTGTTCAATGGATGTTCATTTTAGTACTCTTCACACGATTTTTAAAAAGCACAAAATACTAAAATGTCCAAAAGTAGGAGGTTGGTAAAATAATGACATACCTGTTCAAAGCTATATTATTCAGCTATTTAAAAAAACACAATTAGTAGTAGATTATGTAATGATACAGAAAGCTGTTTACTGCTTAAAATAAAGCAAGTAACAAGATAATACGTATTGGCATATACATAAATGAAATCTTAGAATACAAAAAAATGTTAATAGTGGTTATGTCTGAGTAACAGGTAGTAGAATTATATGGGGTTATTTCATTCATTTTGTTGCTCCATGTTATATTTTTTCTATAATGAGCATTACTTTCATATTATTTTAAAAGTTACTCAGAAAAATGGAGGCAGAGGCTCAATGATTTGTTGACTTGGACAGTGATGAATATCTGGGGAATTCGTGGTGCTATACCCCTTGCTGCCATGAGTATCTTTAATTTTCCCTCTCTGTATGACTCTCTAATGACTTTCTGGAATCTCACTTGATTTTTCTTTAATATCCTCCCATGTTCTCTCTCTCTCTCTCTCTCTCTCTCCCCCCCCCCCCCCCCTTCGTTCCTTGTCTGTCCTGGGTACTAAGGGAGCTAGGCGACTTTGCTGAGCAGCCATTGCTACAGGAGATATTCTGCATATCATGAGTCCACCAATTGATCCACCAATCCATGCAGAGCAGTTGAAATCATCTGCTAACTGGATTTCCCCTGTGATACCTCCCTAACCTCTGGATATCTACGACATTTGTTATAATAAATAAACTGATCTCTGTGGATGGCTGAAAATCCTCTCAGAGGAGTTAAATAGAAATGGTGGTCATGCTGTTGAAGCTAGTACACGTTGCAATGTGAACTGTGATTTTAGCATAATTGAACTTCTTGATGTCTGGTACAACCTTGTTGGGTTTTTTGTTTTGTTTTGTTTTGGTATCACTGATGAGTCAATTAAGGACGAAAATAGGCATCAAATAAGTATTAAGAGGCAGGCAGATCATGAGGTCAGGAGTTTGAGACCAGCTTGGCCAACATGGTGAAACCCCTGTCTCTACTAAAAATATAAAAATTAACCAGGCATGGTGGCATGTGCCTATAATCCCAATTACTCAGGAGGCTGAAGCAGGAAAATTGCTTGAATCTCGGAAGCAGAGGTTGCAGTGAGCCTAAATCATGCCACTGCCCTCTAGCCTGGGTAGCAGAGCAAGACTCCGTCTCCAAAAATAAAAATAAATAAACAAAAATAAATAAATTTCAAAAGCTTTTGTATTTTGGATAGTGTTTCATTCCACACTAAGTGTCTATAAGTATTTTTACAGAATAAGTATATGGATTTTTGTATCATCTACAGTTTTATTCATATGTGGGAAAAACGTAAACATAACAGATGATTTTACTCCAGAGAGTATGAGAAATTTTGGATATGAAATTATGTTGCTGATTCTGTTTTAATATTCCTCCCAGTTTTATGTATTAAAATAAGTTATGATCTATGAATCAGTCAAAAATGATTTCTATTTTTGTTATTGTTCCCAAAAGACAGCTTAAGTTTGCATTCATTCATCTAAACAGTGAAGTTTTTAAAAAATGTGTAAAGGAAATACTGTGTTTAAGTCACTTACCATTAGTTTGACAACTGTGGTGACTTTTACCAGCCTCTGCGGTGTAATTTTCCTTAAAATGAAATGTTCCTTTTTGTTTTTTGTTTTTTTTTTGAGACTGTCTCGCTCTGTCACCCAGGCTAGAGTGCAGTGGCGCAGAGTCAGCTCACTGCAACATCTGTCTCCTGGGTTCAAGTGATTCTCCTGCCTCAGCCTCCTGAGTGGCTGGGACCATAGGCACCCACCGCCACCCCTGGCTAATTTTTGTATTTTTAGTAGAAATGGGGTTTCACCCTATTGGCCAGGCTGGTCTTAAACTCCTAACCTTCTAATCTGCCCGCCTTGGCCCCCCAAGTGCTGGGATTACAGGCATGAGCCACCGTGCCTGGCCTAAAATGAAGTATTTTTGAAAGGTTCAGTCTTGGCCCCATTAGATATTAAAGTAGGATAGAAGATGTTACAATTCGACAAACACTGACAGCCCTGCTCCATTGAAAGTATTGAGAGTATGAAAATGAATACAACAATGATTTTGTGTTCAAGTTTACAAATGAACTCGACTAAAGGGAACAAACACATCCTCTATAACAGTCATAACTATCTTTTTTTTTTTTTTTAAATAGACTGAGTGTCTCTCTGTTGCACAAGCTGGAGTGCAGTGGCACGATCTTGGCTCACCGCAACCTCCACCTCCCGGGTTCAAGTGATTCTCATGCCTCAGGCACTCCATTAGCTGGGATTACAGGTGTGTGCCACCACCCCTGGCTAATTTTTGTATTTTTAGTTGCGCCTGAGTTTTGCTATGTTGACCAGGCTGGTCTCGAACTCCTGATCTCAGATGATCCACTTGCCCTGGCCTCCCACAATGCTGGGATTGCAGGCGTGAGCCACTGCATCCAGCCAACAGTCATATTATGTTGTCATACCAGTACTAATCAAGAATTAAAAGAGTTGTGGTGTGTAAATGTGTGTGACTGCTTAGGTGAGCTACTGAAATTTGGCCTTGAAGAATAAACAAAATTTTAACTGGATGAATTGAAAGAAACTTTTCTTAAAAATGAACCCAATGCTGAGTATCCTATGTACATATCTTATTTTCTCCAAGTCTGTCAACAACGCTGAAGATAGGTAGCCACATTTTAACAGATGCATAATCCGGGGCTCAGAGACATTTTAGGTTGAGCAAAAGTATGTAGGAAGAAGGGAAATATAAGAATCCTGGCCCACTTGGCACATGTTTTAGAGACTGGGGTACAATGGCAGAGTAATCAATAAAGAAGCTGAAAAGGTAGTTTGGAGCTGGTTCTCTAGTGAACAGTTTGTGAAACAATTATATGGGAAGTGGAGTCCTTGGAATTTTTTAAAGCTGGGCTAGAAGGATCAGATTCATGCTTCACTATATTCAGGAAGAAGTGTGGTGGGTAGATTGGAATGAGAACCAATCTCTTTTTTATATAAGAAAAAGGGGTAACAACTGAGAAACCATTGCAACAGTTGATGGAAGAGAAGATGAGGCCTAGTCAAGGCAATAGGAGTGGGAATGTGGAGAAGAAGATGAATTTAAGAACCACTGGCTAGGTGCAGTGGCTTATGCCTATAATCCCAGCACTTTGGGAGGCCGAGGCGGGTAGATCACCTGATGTCAGGAGTTCGAGACCAGCCTGGCCAACATGGTGAAACCCCATCTCTACTAAAAATACAAAATTAGTTGGGCGTGATTGTCAGCACCTGTAATCCCAGCTACTCGGGAGGCTGGGGCAGGAGAATTGCTTGAACCCAGGAGGCGGAGGTTGCAGTGAGCCGAGATCACACCACTGTACTCCAGCCTGGGCAACAAAAGCAAAACTCCGTCTCAAAAAAAAAAAAAAACCACTGTAAAAGTCAAACTGATGGAACTTGGTGACCAATTGAAAGATGACTTAATGGCCAGGCGCGGTGGCTCACGCCTGTAATCCCAGCACTTTGGGAGGCTGAGGCGGGCAAATCATGAGGTCAGGAGATTGAGACCATCCTGGCTAACATGGTGAAACCCCACCTCTACTAAAAATACAAAAACATTAGCCGGGCGTGGTGGCGGGCTCCTGTAGTCCCAGCTACTCAGGAGGCTGAGGCAGGAGAATGGCGTGAACCCGGGAGGTGGAGCTTGCAGTGAGCCGAGATCGCGCCACTGCACTCCAGCCTGGGCGACAGAGCGAGACTCCGTCTCAAAAAAAAAAAAAAAAAAAAAAAAAAGATGACTTAATGGATCCTATCTTGGGGACTCAAAAGATTTTTCTTTTTAGGTAGACTTTATAACATGAAAGAAACCATTTGAAAATATACAATTTGGTGACATTTAATACATTCACAATGGTATGCAACCATCAACTCTATTTAGTTCCAGAACATTTTCATCTTGTGCACTCTATGCATTCAGTGTTTACTGAATGACGGAATTTGGGAGAGAAACTGGGGGGCCATTGCAGCCTGAGCTCAACAGCAATCAGGCTTGCATCCCACAGAAATAAAAAACATTCCTCTTTCAATGAAGCTATCCTTTATTATGGAAAATAATATCCTTGACCAATTTCCTAAAACACTCAGAAACTCAAATGCAACATGAAAATTACATCACAATTCCCCCATTAGACAACATAGGCTGAACCAGGTATTGGGAATATGGACAAGAAAATTAACAGCCTATTGTAATCTACTTATAACATTTTCCTCCAAATAGAATATACTATGTGTATATGTTTAACTAAGCTTATATTTATTTAATTCAATGTAATTGAAAAAGCGAACTAAAATTTAATTCCTGAATAAAATAAAACAGTTGCTTTTTCTATGATGACAGAGTCATTGACTTTTCCCTTCAGTTTATAATCTGTATCCTATACCTTGATTTACTCAGACTTGGCTAAAGCACATTTTTAATATCTTAGCTGAGCTGACTTGTAAGCAGGCAATATTGATGGGGTCAGGGAAATAGCCCCTTTCCAGGGTTCTGGCCACATGGCTGATATTATGAGACACTTCATATTTTTTGTTTGTTTGTTTTCAAATCTCCTATGTCTGTGTTGGGTGTTTTATAGACACCCAAACCTGGGCAGTTTTTATGAATCTCAGGGAGCCACTCTGCTGCTGAGCTAGCCTCATTCACACATTTCATTTATCCACAATAATAAGAATATCAATACCTTGGATTTATATAGAGCCATTCATCCAAAGAGGTCAAAGCATTTTAATTTAATTGGATGCTCCCGTGGCTTTAAGAGCCCCTAGGTATATTTACAAATGTAGTATTAGGAAACGGTCTGCCCTGGTTTAGAAAACATAAAACAAGACCTGCATATATACTGGTTTTAGCCAGGCATGGTGGCATGTGCCTGTAATTGCAGCTACTCAGGAGGCTGAGGCAGGAGAATCACTCGAACTTGGGAGGTGAAGGTTGCAGTGAGTCGAGATCGCGTCACTCCAGCCTGGGCAACAAGAGCAGAACTCCGTCTGAAAAAAATAAAATAAAATAAATTAATTAATTTGGGTGTGCTAATTTATTTATCACTTAATTGTATTTCCATTTTGTGATGAAAGTAGGCCATTGTTTCTGACACTTATCCAATTCTCCTTTAAAGGAAGTACTTTTGTGTATTTCTGCTTATAAAAAGCAACACCTGGAAACTTTTTTTTTTTTTTTTTAGATGGAGTCTCCTTCTGTCACCCAGGCTGGAGTGCAGTGGCACAATCTTGGCTGACTGCAACCTCCGCCTCCCTGGTTCAAGCAATTCTCCTGCCTCAGCCCCCAGAGCAGCTGGGATTACAGGAGCTTGCCAACACGCCCCGCTAGTTTTTATGTTTTTAGTAGAGACGGGGTTTTGCCATGTTGGCCAGGCTGGTCTCGAACTCCTAACCTCAGGTGATCCACCTGCCTCGGCCTCCCAAAGTGCTGGGATTACAGGCATGAGCCACTGTGCCCATCCTGGAAACTTTGTAACACACAGAAAAGTGTAAAAAAAAAAAAAAAAATTACCCATGTTATTGACGCTCAAAACAACTTTGCAATAACCCCAGAGATGTATTTTCAACAAAATTAGTACCATACTTTAGTAATAATAGCTGATATTTACCAAGTGCTGATAATGTATATCTCACATATTCTTACAATAACTCTCTATGTGAAGTACAATGATCACCTGCTTTACAGATAAAGAAACTGAGGCAGAGTAAAGTTAAGTAACTTGTCCTAGGTAATCTAGCCAGGAAGTGGAAAGCTGGGATTGAATCTAGGCCATCCTGCTACACAAACTGCATTTTTTTTTAAGGTGTGGTGAAAAACACATAACATAAAATTTATGACTTTTGACTACTTTAAAGTTTATAATTTACTGACCTTTAATACATTCACAAGCTATGCAACCATTGACTGTAGTTCCAGAACATTTCATCACTCCAAAATGAAACTCTGTATCCATTGAGCAGTCATTCCTCATTTCTTCCTGCCCTGCAGCCCTTGGCAACCACTGATCTGCTTTCTGTCTCTATGAATTTGCCTGTTCTGGATATTTCAGATAAATGAGGTTATACACAATATGGCCTTTTGTGTCTGGCTTTTTTCTGTTAGCATGATTTCAAGATTTATCAATATTGTAGCATATATCAGTACTTTTTTCATTTTTATGTGTGAATAATATTACATTGTATGGATATAGCACATTTTGTTTATACCACACTGATACAGTCATATTGTTGCAGTTCATTGATTGTTAAACATTTGGACTGCTTCCACCTTTAGGCTATTTTGAATGGTGCTTTTATGAATGTTTGTGTACAAGTTATTTTCCGAACACTTGTTTTCAATTCTCTTGTGCATATACCTATGAGCGGAATTGCTGGGTCATATGGTAACTTTATGTTTAGTTTTTTAAGGAACCACCAAATTGTTTTCTGCAATGGCTGATCCATTTCACATTCCCAAAATAAATGTACGAGGGTTCCAGTTTCTCCACATACTTGCCAACATTTATTTTCCATTAAAAAAATTGTAACCAACCTAGTGGGTGTGAAGTGGTATCTCATTATGGTTTTGCATTTTCCTATAATGATTAATGATGTCGAGTGTCTTTTTATGTGCTTTTTGGCCATTTGTGTATCTTCTTTGGAGAAATGTCTATTCACATCCATTGCCTAGGTTTTAATTTTTATTTCCTTTTGTGTTGAGTTGTAAGAGTTCTTCACATAGTCTAGATACAGAACTCTTACCAGATACTGTATGTGATTTGCTTTTATTCTCTCCCATCCTGTGCCTGTCTTTTCACTTTCTTGAAAAGTGTACTTTGATGTATGAGGGTTTTTAATTTTAATAAAGCCCAATATACCTATTTTTTCTTTTGTTGCTTATGCTTTTGATGTCATAGCTAAGAATCATGAAAATTTACCCTTGTGTTTTGTTCTAAGAGTTTTATCTCATATTTAGGTCTTTGATCCACTTTTAGTTAATTTTTGCATATTGTATGAGGTAGGGTCCATCTTCACTTTTTTGCTTATGCTTATCCAGTTTTCAACACCATCTATTGAGGAGACTATTCTTTCCTTATTGAATGGTACTGTCAGCTTTGTTGAAAATCAATTGACTGTTTGGGTGCGGTGGGTCATGCCTGTAATCCCAGCACTTTGGGAGGCTGAGGTGGGCAGATCACCTGAGGTCAGGAGTTCAAGAACAGCCTGGCCAACATGGCAAAACCCCGTGTCTACTACTTGGAAGGCTGAGGCACAAGAATTGCTTGAACCTGGGAGTCAGAGGTTACAGTGAGCTGAGATTGAGCCACTGCACTCCAGCCTGGGTGACAGAAAGAGACTTCTTCTAAAAAAAAAAAAAAAAAAGAAAATCAATTGATCATAGATGAATAGGCTTATTTCTGTATGGCTTATTCTACTATATTTATCTATGTGTTTATTTTTATGCAAGTACCATGCTATTTTGATTACTGCAGATTTTTAGTAAGTTTTGAAATCAGGAAGTGTGAGACCTCCACATTGATTTTTTTTTTTTTTTTCCAAGATTGCTTTGGCTATTTGGGGCTCTTTTAATTTCCATATGAATTTCAGGATCAGTTTTTCTGTTTCTGCACAAAAAGCCTAGTGAATTTTTATCGGAATTACATTGAATTTGTAGATAGCTTTGGGAGTTTGGCCATCTTAACAATATTGAGTTTTCCAACCCATGAACATGGATGTCTTTCCATTTATTTGAGTCTTCTTGTATTTCTTGCAGCAATGTTTTGTAGCTTTCAGTGTAGCAGTCTTTCACTCTCATGGCTAAGTTTATTCGTAGGCATTTTATTCTTTTTGCTGCTATTGGAAATGGAATTGTTGTGTAAATTTCCTTTTTGGATAGTTTATTGCCAGTTTACAGAAATACCACTGATTTTCTGTTGCTATTGATTTTGTATTCTGCAACTTTGCTTAATATTTTATTAGCTCTAATAGTTTTTTGTGTGTATTCTCTAGGATATTCTATATATAAGATCATATCATCCAAAAATAGATATTGTTTTATTTCTTCCTTTCCAATCTGGATGACTTATTCATGTTCTTGCCTCATTGCTCTGGCTATAACTTGCAGTACTTTGTTGAACAGAAGTGGCAAAAAAATGGTTATCCTTTTTTTGTGTCTAATATTAGTGGGAAGGCTTTCAGTTTTTCATCGACTATGATGATTGCTGTGGGTTGTTCATAAGTACCCTTTATAGCCTATAAGAAGTTCCCTTTTATCCCTAGTTTTCTGAGTGTTTTTATTGTGAGAGTGTTTTGGATTTTGACAAAGCTTTTTTCTGCAACAGTTGAGATGATCACACTTTTTATCCTATGTCCTGCATTTTTTTTTTTTTTTTTTTTTTTTTTTTTTTTTGAGACAGAGTCTTGCTCTGTCGCCCAGGCTGGAGTGCAGTGGCGCGATCTCGACTCACTGCAAGCTCCACCTCCCGGGTTCACGCCATTCTCCTGACTCAGGCTCCCGAGTAGCTGGGACTACAGGCGCCCGCCAGCACGCCCGGCTAATTTTTTGTATTTTTTTTTAGTAGATACAGGGTTTCACCGTGTTAGCCAGGATGGTCTTGATCTCCTGACCTCGTGATCCGCCCGCCTCGGCCTCCCAAAGTGCTGGGATTACAGGCATGAGCCACCCGGCGCCCGGCCTGTCCTGCATTCTTAACCACTAGACCCAACTGCCTCTCCCTTTCTCTATGAATTACTTAATTTTATAGCCCAGTTTTTGTACTTATACCATAAAAATCTTTTTTTTTTTTTTTGAGACAGAGTTTCCCTCTGTTGCCCAGGCTGGCGTGCAGTGTGCAGTGGAACGATCTTGGCTCACTGCAACCTCCGCCTTCTAGGTTCAAGCAATTCTCATGCCTCAGCCTCCCAAGCAGCTGGGATTACAGGCACACACCACCACGGTCCGGCTAACTTTTGCATTTTTAGTAGAGACGGAATTTCACCATATTGGCCAGGCTTGTCTTAAACTCCTGGCCTCAAGTGGTCTGCTCGGCTCTGCCTCTCAAAGTGTTGGGATTACAGGTGTAAGCCATCACACTTGGCCCAAAAATCTTATTTTCTTTAAAAGCCATTAAAATTATGATTTCCAGAAGCTATATGTTATTTCCTCATTTGAATGTTACATAATTTATTTAATTCTCTGTGTTATTTAAAAAATGTCAATACTCTATATTTCTTTAGGAACAAAGTCCCTAGAACTGGAATTATTGGGCCAAAGGTTATGAATACTTTTAAGTTATCGTGTGTGTGTGTGTTATCTTCAACTAATTTTTAAAAATGTGAACTTCTACCAGCTCGATGTCTATTTAATAAAAGTAGTTGATGTGTTCTGAGCTTGCTGCTCCACAACTCCATGACCTCTGAGTTAGTTTGCCTTCTATTCCTTTAAGTTCTTCAATCTTTATTGCTACTGAGCAGGCCACCTCCTTCCTTACTTTTAAATTATTATTATTCTTGTTCCTCAGTCTAACCACTTTCCACGCACATTCTGGTCTTGTTTGTTTTGTTTTGTTCGTTTGGTCTTATGAATTAATGACTAAGCCAACGGAACCAAATGCAGGAAATACTAAAAACTTACCGGTAAAAGTATTAACACAAATGTGCATTACTACTAAGTATTTCATTTAGCTTGAAAAAAAAAAAAGGAATCTGCAGTGTGGTCTGTTTGTTTTTCGCTTATACTGTCTTTTCTTCATCAATATTCATTTATTCCTGTGCGTGTGGTTTTAGAACTATCTGGAAATATAGGAACATTGGGAAAAATTGAACTCCACATAAACCTAATGTAGAAACATTAGTTTTACAGAATACTAAAGAAAAGAATTTCTTCTTATATTCATTTTCGTATTTTATTGGATTTTTTAAAAAATCACTTGCACTTAAGGCAAAAACTTCGCACGTAGACATCCGGCGAGAACCCCTCTTTCATTTAAATACAAACCCTAACACATTTTGGCATCATCAGATAAATTTGATTTAAAGCCTGACAAAATTCTAAAAGCAAGGAAACCGAAAAAAGCTGGAAGTCAGAATAAAAGATAAATGAAGACACTCATTACAAGGCTTATGAAGTTGCAGCTGGTTTAGCTTTCCTGCGCGCCCAGGAGACAGAGAAAGAAAACTACGACTCCCAGAGTGCTTAGAGAGAACACGAGCGTCGTGGCCTCAAAACTTGCTCCCTTAGTCCCGCCTCCCCACTTCAGTGATTGGATTTTCCACTTCCGCGCCTCTGGAATTCTCTTCACCCATTGGTGGAGACTCCTGCTGGGTCAAATACAGAATTTACGCACCCTTGGCTTCCTTGGAGCCTAGCGGCTCTCCCCGCGTCCAAGATGGCGGCAGAAGCAGCTGGTGGGAAATACAGAAGCACAGTCAGCAAAAGCAAAGACCCCTCGGGGCTGCTCATCTCTGTGATCAGGTGAGGGAGGCAGGAGGCAGGGTCTGGGGACTGGGGGCAGCGGCTCGACCTCCGCTTTGGAAGGGAGAAGGGTTAGCTGGGTCCCACCCTGCTCTCCCTTCCCTTTCCTCCTTGCCTCCCGCAGCCCCTCCCCAGGGCTCTAACCCCTCCCCAGGGCCCCAGCAATTTCCCCCCCACCTTTTTTTTTTCTGGGGTTAGCTATAGAGAGAGGAGCCCCGCCTCAGTCTTTTCTTTAGGGGCAGCACCTTCTATTACAGTCCCGGGACCCCAAAGCACGCTATTTGGGTTTGGTAGAGAAAACCAGGTGTAAAGGTGTGTTTATTGATTCCTAAAATGCTTATTTATTGTTTGCCTGTAGCAGCACTCACTGAGAAAGGCGTCTTGTTTCCTGGACTTTGGGGTGTAAGGCCTTGGAGTCCGGAGATTCCTGTCACGAGTTGCAGATTTGTGTTTTCACACTCTGGATACTTTCAACCACCTGTGCGTGGCCACAGCCACAAATACAAGAATCTGCAGTGAGCTGTTAGGAGGACTGGGTTTGAAGGCACGCATCGGTTTTCAATTTTTTGCTCTGCCTCCGCATTCTGGTCCATTCCTTAAAAAACAGAACCAAACCAATTTCAAATTATCCTCCATGTACTGCCCCTCTGCACCTCCCAGAAGATTAGGGTGGGGGTGGAGTGGGAGTGGTGGATCTTTTAGGAGTTTTTTTTTTTTTAAAAGCGAAATATATTGAGGATGGGGGAACCCTTTCAATAATCTTGGATATGATGCAGGTACTGACTAAAACCAATCTAAATAAAATTTATTATGGCACGTTTTTTACGTTGTTGGCATTTGAATTTCAACTCGTTTATTTTTCATAAACAAACACTCTTTATTTTTCCCCACCTATGCTAAACTTTTGTTTGAGTTCTTGCAAGGCTCCTGGAATGTGTTGATCATCTTTTCAAAACCCAGGGCCCAACATTATCTGGTAGGTACTAAGCACTTCAATGAATGCATGTATCAAACCATTAGAACAGCGTACCACTCACTGACAAAGACACATCTTATGGGTCTTATTTAGGAGGCTTTAAGATTATGGCCTATTAAATCATTAATTTTCTTTTGGGCTTAAGAGAAAAACATCTCTGTGTGGAAATGCTTAATATACTTGGTAGGCCATACAGAGGAAGTGCTGTTGTACTGTGAATCTATAGGCCCACATTCTCGCTGTGACAATACGCAGGTAGTGTAGATGTATCTCATGATACTAAAATTCCAATAAGAATGTTTGTTGTTTCCCATCTGAATTTCCTGTGGAATTAGAATACCAGGACATTATTTGGATCCTTTTTTGAACTTGTTTGTTTTTTCTACCTTATAGTCAACATTTATTTAAACAATAGGTATTTAGTGCCAGTTGACAGTATGGCGTCTGGCACGTAGTACATATTTAATAATATTTGTTGACTGAATGAGTAAATGCCCTGAGTTTTGCAAAGATGAAGCAGGCACGGTGCTACCCTTGAGGAGAGTATAGTTTACTTGGGGGATAAAACATGTCAGTAAAAATGATGACATAAGACTACGAGAGAGACATGAAATGTTACGGAAATCCAGGAGGAGTGGCTGTTTCTAATGAAAGTGAAATGTGTCATCTCATCTGTGTACTTTTGATTCTCCAGGCTGTTCCCATTTCTTTTATGCTATTTGTATTTTCCTCAGGGCCAGTTGAATTTACTCTAAATGTCATATTTTTGAAAACAGCATGAGAGCCAACCTAAAGCTTTTTTTACTAATGCTAATTCAGAACATACATTGCCTTTGCTTGACCATTCCTTAATATTCTCCAGGAGGAACCCCCTACTGCTTGATGGCTAAGATTTTGTGGTTATCCATCCATCTCTTATGCCAGTTTATTAATATATGACCTTCATTTTATCACTGTAATTTAGGCCTAGGCATTTTTTACTTTGATCTCTGTTGTGCATTATATTGCTTTTCTTTTCTTTTCTTTTCTTTTTTTTTTTTTTGAGACAGAGTCTTGCTCTGTCCCCAGGCTGGAGTGCACTGGCGCGATCTCGGCTCACTGCAACCTCCGCCTCCCAGGTTCAAGCGATTCTTCTGCTTCAGCTTCCCGCATAGCTGGGATTATAGACGTGTGCCACCACACCCACCTAATTTTTGTATTTTTGGTAGATACAGGGTTTCACCATATTGGCCAGGATGGTCTCGATCGCTTGACCTTGTTGTCTGCCTGCCTTGGCCTCCTAAAGTGCTGGGATTACAGGCATGAACCACCGTGCCCAGCCCTCATTTTTCTGCTTTATCCTTGACCACCTCAGATCACTGAATAACACTTTTGTGATATAGTTTTTACAAGCATGGTGTAAGGGAATGTCTAGACCTAGTATCCTGGGCAAGTTTAGTAAGGCTTGGGATGCATTGTTATATATGACCTTAAGACCGAATGGTGTTGGTGTTTGTATTTCAACATTTCTTTGAGTCACAGGGAGATTTTGGTGTTGGAGTGAGGATGTTGGTAGCTATAACTTCCTGTTATTTCCTTCCTAATATGCTTTTGAACATACCCAGTGGTTTAAATTTTATAAACAGTGGTAGTGAATGAGAGGACAATGGAAGTATTACTTTGGTGTTTGGGATGGGGAATGGGGGGAGAGAGTCCTGCGGGTAAGAGAACCAGGAATGTATGTTCCTTGTTAGTAAATTGTGCTGTCACTTGGAAGTTGCTTCTTGTATTTCTGTTCAATTTATGTCCTTTGTGTTTCCCTTCTTGCAACATTGTATTCATTATTCCTTTTTTTTTTTTTTTGAGACGTAGTCTTGGAGTCTCTCTCTGTCGCCCAGGCTGGAGTGCAGTGGCGCAATCTCGGCTCACTGCAAGCTCTGCCTTCCGGGTTCACGCCATTCTCCTGCCTCAACCTCCCGAGTAGCTGGGACTACAGGCATGCGCCATGATACCCGACTAATGTTTTGTATTTTTAGTAGAGGCAGGGTTTCACCATGTTATCCAGGATGGTTTTGATCTCCTGACCTCGTGATCCGCCTGCCTCGGCTTCCCAAAGTGCTGGGATTACAGGCGTGAGCCACCGCGCCCGGTCTGCATTCATTTTTCTTAATTCCTCATACAAAACTTTGATTATCTCCTCCTATCTTTAACGTTGCTTTCAAATTCTCTCCCAAAGACTGTAGTTTTCCTGGTTGCTTTGGCAACAGCCACAAAAAGGAAAACCCATGTTAGGCTCGTGTTTATAAGGTCTGAGCATTCCTAACATGTACCGGGTACCTGCTAGCTCCTTTCATGTTTCCATGGACTTATTCTGTCACAAAATAAATTACCGACAGTTAGAGAGTCTACTGTCTTTTGAAAAGTTTGATCAGTTTAGCTTTTTAAAAAATATCTTTTTGTATCACTGAGTGGTAGTTTTTCTTTTTTGAATAGTGAATGTTAAAAATGCTTCTTTAATTCTCTTGCTCACATGTGTAAAAATGTCATTTCTGTACTACATTATGTATCATAAAATTTTGTATTTTTTCAATGCTTTTCCTAACAGTTGGGGTAGCATTTATTGTTAGTCATTTTTAATATTGTATTCAAAAAACTACAGGTGGATAAGGGTTTGACTTAAGGACAGAGTAGGTGTAGACATGGGGAATATCCAAATCTCATCGCTATTTCCAGCCCTTGTACTAAATAGTTAAATAATGACTCTATTTTGCTGGTATAAAGTATTTAAACTTTAAAGCATTTAAAAGCCAAAAATAAAGATGAAGTATAGTGTAATTGTAATGCAAGTATTATATGATTTTTTAAGTGCTTTGAGACTCAAATAAAAATGCTTAATTCTTTAAAAATTATCGAATAAAAATATTTCAGGGCAGTCAGATGTTTCAAAGGGTGGACTTCCAGGGCTTTACAGAAGAGGCCCTTAGGCCTGTGAGGTGGGGTTTAGGTGAGGGGACAGATAGTGGTTGGGATTGTTTGTCGGAGGCTACTGCCCACTGCAGCTTTTGGTTTTAAGTCTTGCCACTGGCCCTTTAAAATGGAACTAACTGGGGGGACAGAATCCTGATTACGTGCTGATGTGTGATGTATGATTTGGACAGTTTTACACACACACGTCTGTTTTACACACACACACCTACTTTTCTGTTGACCTGCTGATGTACGATTTGGATGTTTTACACACACACACGCGCACACACGTGCACACACACGTGCACACACACATACAATTTTTCTACTTTTCTGTTGATTTCCTTTGCCAACCTTTTGTTTGGTGGGAAGTCAGAGGAGGCAGCCTCTCTAGATGGGAAATAAGAAAGATGGCATTTTGGAGATATTTTATTTCTGTGAGTTCTTGCCAGATTTTTAATTGGGAAATGTGTCTGCCACTTACTGTTAGGTGATTTGCTTTCCAATTAAATGTTGTGTCGCTTTATAACTTGGCCTGTAATAACCAGTTTAATTGGGAAGACAAACTTTGGTTGTGACTTCAGGAGACCTTATTGAAACCTTGGAGCAGAGCTTTTGAAGACACACTCTGGTTACAGATGTCAAGAAGGTTTGAAGGCAGTGGAAGGCTCACATTTTCATCAACTTTTATGTCTTCACAGAAGTTGAAATTTCAAAAACTTAGAAAATCCTTCATTGTAGACACCTGTTAAATTCCCTTCCTCCTTGGAGAGTATTTTGGTCAGCCCTGTGTTTAATTCAAAGTAAACTTTGTTGAAGGGGTCCAGGCTTTGACCAGGGCTTTGAACAAACAGCTTTGAGGTTCGTGACACAGTTTGTGGCAGGAAAGGAAAGTAGTCACTCTGTTCTGAGCCGAGTCTTGGAAGTTGGGTGAGGTGTTAATGTTCTTTCCATCACCATCTCTTCTTTTCATTTGAGCCCATCGCATAATGGTGTTTGGTTTCTAGCTCTCTTTGTACCCTGGGACATCTTGGCCCTACTGATGCTGTGTTGTTTGACAATTACTACTAGAATACCCAGAAACAGTGCTTTCAGGAAGTCCTGGGATGTCTGGCAGCATATGTGAATGTAAGGGGCAACACAGTTACCATACTCTGGCTCAGAATTAGTGTCGTGGACCCATGTCTTGGTGTACCTCGTGTAACTGTTAACATTGGGATTTCCTGAAGGCTTTGAGGCCTGTAGTATTGATGGTGGTGGTATGGTCAGGTGTTTTCAAGCCATTGTTTGTACATAGATGTGGTCACAGCCTGTGGTGAGAATTGCTGTGGTTGTGTGTTGTAGTTGAAACTTGCTGTATTACCTGTGTAACCTTGGAACAGTTACTTAAAACCACCGCGTCTTAGTTTCCTCATTTGGAAAGTGGGCTAATACAATCTGTGTTTTTCTGGAACATCACATGAGATGAGAGTATATAAAAGTGCCTAGCACAGTTTGGCACACGGTAGGCACTCATATGTTCATTTCCTCCTTTCTAGGATCTGTAGCCTCTTTTGTTAAGAAGATTCTTTTGATATTAATAAATTTGCCAGATAGCAACCAGGCTATAATGTTAATTTTCCACCAGAAATAACCTTGACGCGTTGACTAGAGTGATTCCATTTGTCAGGATGTTGTCTTTGTAACCAGGAAATCTTGTACAGCTGAATTAAGATAGTAATTATTTGGTAATTTGAGAGTCAGCTGAAGAAGCTAGATTTAAATGTATGTATCGTTATGTGTGTATGTAAAACATGTAAAATATAAACACACATAAAATATAAAACATTTATTAGATTAAAAGACTGAAAAGACTATAAACAAGCAAATCAAGGGGCCCAATACTCTGTTGAGATAATTCTTGTTGTCCTTTATAAAAAGGACAACAATGTTGTGTATTGTACAGATTTGTAAAGACGAGTCATAGGAACATTGTCCAGCAATCTCATTTCCCAAAATATTACCTGTTTTTCAGGTTTTCGTATGGATCTTGTCCATGTATATACATTTTTTAAAATATTGCTATACAGTCTTCATAGTTATATACGTTTTTTAAGTGGAGGAATTAAACATATACAGAACAGTAGGGAAGAAAAAATCACCCATAGTTTAATTTCTTTTTTTTTTTTTTTTGAGGCAGAGTCTTGCTTTGTCACCTAGGCTGGAGTGCAGTGGCGCCATCTCAGCTCTCTGCAGCCTCCGCCTCCTGAGTTCAAGCGATTCTCCTGCCTCAGCCTCCTGAGTAGCTGGGATTACAGGCACCATGCCCAGCTAATTGAATGTATTTTTAGTAGAGACAGGGTTTCACCATGTTGGCCAGGCTGGTCTCAAAATCCTGACCTCAGGTGATTGGCCTGCCTCGGCCTCCCAAAGTGTTGGGATTACAGACGTGAGCCACCGTCCCCGGCCCACTTGTATTTTCTTCACCAGCATTATCCACTATTAATACTTTTGCTTCCAGTTTAAGAAAAAAAAATCACTCTATTGTTTTAAAAATAGTACTCTCATGATAAATAATTCAAACAATTAAAATGCAGAAAACCGTGAAGATGAAAGTAAGAAAAATTATTTCAGATTTTATCCTCTAAAAGTTATTATCATTGATATGAGATGAACCTAATTCCAGACCCCTCCCTTTTCTATGTGAATGTATGTGTGTATATGAAATGTTGATGGCAAGAAATAATTTTTTATTAAATATGGGATCTTACTCTATATACTAATTTTATTTGTCCTCCTTTTTGAGGTATACATGTATATGCTAGAGTGCACAAATCTTAAGTATATGGCTTGATGAATTTTTACCTGTGTAACCACTGTCCAGCTGGAGATACAGAACACTTCCAGTATCCCAGCTGGAGATACAGAACACTTCCAGCATCCTAGAATGATCCTTCTCTACCAGTTTTTTCCAGTACTTTTTTTGTGTGTGTGTAAGGATATCCATTTCCAACACCACTTGTTAAAAAGACTATCCTTTCTGTATTTGCTTTCTTTTGCAACTTTGTCAAAAACCAATTTACTTTGTATGTGTGGGTTTATTTCTTGACTTTCTAGTCTGTTCCATTCATGTTTATATTGATAACAATACTGCACTGTCTTGATTACTGCTTTTTAAAGTTATGAAGACATAGTGTAAGCCCTTTAACTGTTTTTTTGTTTGTTTGTTTTTTTCTTTTTTTTGAGACAGTCTTGCTCTGTCGCCCAGGCTGGAGTGCAATGGCACAATCTCGGCTCACTGCAACCTCTGACTCCCGGGTTCAAACGATTCTCCTGCTTCAGCCTCCTGAGTAGCTGGGATTATAAGCGTGTGCCACCACACCCGGCTAATTTTTGTATTTTTGGTAGAGACAGGAGTTCACCATGTTGGTCAGGCTGGTCTTGAACTCCTGACCTCAAGTGACCCCCTTGCCTTGGCCTCCCAAAGTGCAGGGATTACAGGTGTGAGGCACTGCACCTGGCCCCTTTAACTTTATTCTACTTTTTCAAAGTAGTTTTGGGTCTTCTAGGTTGTTTGCATTTTCTTACAAATTTTAGAATAAGCTAGTCAGTTTCTGCAATAAAACCTGCTGGGATTTTGATTGGGATTAATATATATGGAATTGACATCTTAATATTGAGTCTTCTGATCCATGGATGGAGGGTATGTGTCTCCATTTAATTCTTCTTCAATTTATCTCAGCAATTGTGTGTGTGTGTGTGTGTATAGATTTTAGTGTCTAGGTTTATATGTCTTTGGTCAGATTTCTATTTTAGGCCACTTCAAGTTGTGCTACAGTTCATGGAATGTTGATGTTCATTAAAAAATGCATTCTTTTTCTCTTGGTGTTTTGTTTTATGTAGTTTGTGTTGCTATGCTGGTTCACTAGTCTTTTCTGCTATTCCTAATCTCTTGTTAATCCTATCTAATATTATTTTTATCTTAGATTATACTTTTCAATCTAAGATACAGAAGCTTATCTTCTTTATCTGGAAGTTTGCTTTGGGTCTTTTTCATGTCTCTGCTTACATGTTTTAACTTTTCCTGTAGCTTTGTGAACAGATGGAATATAGGTATTATAACAGTTTTAATGTCCTTGTGTACTAATTTTATCATCTGTGTCATTTCTGGGTTTCCATTGATTAATTTTTTTTCCCTCTTCCTTTACATGCCTTGTAGTTTTTTTTTTTTTTCTTTTTGAGACAGAGTCTAGCTCTCTTGCCCAGGCTGGAGCACAGCAGTGTGATCTCTGCTCACTGCAACCTCCGCCTCCCAGGCTCAGGTGATCCTCCTGGCTTAGCCTCCCAAGTAGCTGAGACTATAGTTGTGTGCCACTGCGCCCAGCTAATTTTCATATATATTTTTAGGTTTTGCTATGTTGCTCAGGCTGGTCTTGAATTCCTGGCCTCAAGCAATCCGCAGGCCTCAGCCTGTGAGCCACCACACCCGGGCACCTTGTAGTTTTTGAGTTGATGCTAGACATTGTCACTTTTATCTTGATAGTGGTTGGTTTTGGATATTTTTGTATTCCACTATTCTTGAGCTTTGTTCTGAGATGTGGTTAAGTTACTTGGAAGCAATTTGGTCTTCTCAGGCCTTGTTTTATGTTTTGCTAGTTAGGAGCAGAGCAACATTTAGTCTAGGGCTAAGTTTGTCTCACTACTGTGACAAAATTCTTTTGAGTATTCCACTCAGTACCCTAAGAATTATGAAATTTTTTCACTCTGGCCTGGGGGATGGGCACTATTTCCAGCCCTGTGTGAGTTCAGATCATTATTTCCTCTAATCCTTTCAGGTTGTTATTTTCCTGGCCTTGGGTAGTTACCTGTCACACGTGTGCTGATCAATACCCAGCTGATGACCCTCTACAGATCTGCAGACTTCCGTGTGCTGCAGCTCTTTGCCATCTCCATTACTGCCCTGCAGATTCTAACCACCTTAATATGCAGTGTTTTGAAACCGGGTTTGTTTATTTGTTTGTTCGTTACTTTGTTAGTCCCTGTTGTTTCTTCTGGGCCTAAAGTAGAAGTCCATCAGTACTTCTTATTTTAAAAAAAATCTATAAAGGTACTGTTTTGGATTGCATCTTCTCAGAGAGGAAGAATAAGATATTCAAATGTGCTGTTTAAAGCGATGGCAGCTGGGTGCAGTGATATGTGCCTGTAGTCCCAACTACTCTAGAGGCTGAGGTGGGAGGATTGCTTGAGCTCAGGAGTTCAAGTCCCATTGGGGCAGCATAGTAAGCCATGAAATAAGTTATGACCTTGGTCCTTATAGTGGCCAGTTTTGTTTTTTTTTTACGTGCTAGGGGTTTAGCTTTGAAAAACATAGGTGTGTACAGTTTAACAGGAAGTAATAAGGGAAAATTCTTGTATTACATTTGACACTGTTGGTAAGAAAATATTTCAAGATTCTTAGGAGACCCTTTTCTGACTTTTATTTATTCTTTTAAAAGTATAAAGTCTTTGTCAAAATAAAATAGAATATAATTAAAAAGTGTTTTTTCATTTAAAACCTATTCATTGTGCTGAATATTATGGGAGAATTATACTAAAAATATCACTTGAGAGCTTGTTAGAAATGCAGAATCTCAGGTCCTACCTGACCTACCTGAGCTGAATCTGCATTTAAACAAGATTCCCAGGTGATTTGAAAGCACAATAAAGTTGAGGTAGCCCTTAGAACAAGAAACCCCAGGCTTGAAATGTTCTCAACATATAGAAATGATAAATGTTAGTGACGATGAATGTCCTGAATACCCTGATGGTTTGGCTGTGTCCTCACCCAAATCTCATCTTGAATTGTAGCTCCCATAATTCCCATGTGTCATGGGAGGGACCTGGTGGGAGGTAATTTAATCATGGGGGCAGGTCTTTCCTGTGCTGTTCTCATGATAGTGAATAAGTCTCATGAGATCTGATGGTTTTATAAATGAGAGTTCCCCTGCACAAGCTCTCTCTTGCCTGCTGCCATGTAAATGTGACTTTGCTCCTCATTCGCCTTCTGCCATGATTGTGAGGCCTTCTCAGCCATGCTGAACTGTAAGTCAGTTAAACCTCTTCCCTTTATAAATTACCTAGTCTCAGGTATGTCTTTATTGGCATCTTGAGAACAGACTAATACACCTGACTTGATCATTACACAGTCTGTGAATATTACAAAATCACATGTGTGCCATGAATATGTACAAATATTTTGCATTAATTAAAAGAGATACAAGAAGCCAATTGCAACTGTTAAAATTTTTTTTTCTGAGATAAACATTATATAGATATGTTTTTTAAAAAACCATTCTTTTTTTTTTTTTTTGAGACAGGGTCTCACTCTGTCACCCAAGCTGGAGTGCAGTGGTGTGATCTCAGCTCACTTCATCCTCTGCCTCCCAAGCTCAAGCAATTCTTGTGCCTCAGCCTCCTGAGTAGCGGGGACTACAGGTGTGTGCCACCATGCCCAGCTAGTTTTTGTATTTTTTGTAGACAGGGAGTTTCACCATGTTGGCCAGGCTGGTCTCAAACTCCTGGCCTCAAGCAATCTGCCTGCCTTGGCCTCCCAAAGTGCTGGGATTACATGAGCCACTGTGCCTGGCCTATTTGACAGATCTTTTAATTTTTGTACGTGGTTGAAAATAACATAAAAATTTATATGTGTGTGTGTGTTTACATATGTATATGTTGGGGGGAGGGAAGATGGTGGGAAACAAGGTTGATTGATTGATGTTTTAATAGATTAGTATATTACAGAAGCGCTATATATTCTTTATATCCTCTTCCCTCTCCCCTAGACACTTTAACAATAACATATTAAAGTGTCCCTGATTTCTGCATTTAAGAAATCTGCTTCAATTTATATAACCCAGAATTTCCAAAATTTGACCGCATAACACCTCTTAATTTTTTGTAAAACATTGTTTCTGAGGAACTCACCAGAAAAGAAGATCACTGTGGACAATGCTTGGAGAAGGATGTGGGGCTGCAATAGAAGTAGAAAAAGAGGTAGAGTTGGGTGAAGTAAGAGTAGGGGGTAGATTTTAAGTTGACTTTGTCAACCTTGGGCTCAGTTTTATGCCTTAGTGGGGTGATTTTACTTAATATTAGATAATGACCTTTGTTGCCTAAGAGATTTATAGCTTTTGGTCCCCAGAAGTGTTCTATAACTGAGTTAATTGAACTATTGAAAAACTGTATGTGTTGGGTGTAGTAATTGGCCGTAAGTGCTGTCTGAAGCAAGACACCAATGAATTTTCAATTGACTTTAAAGCAAAAATTGTTTACTGTCACTTGATACTAAATACATCTCTGTATTGTTAGGGGGTGTTGTTTTTATGCATCAGAAAACTTTTTCAGAGGGACTTGTCATTGTGAATTGCTATCAATTGGGATGGGATTATCTTGTAGTTTGTGTGCTCTAATAAGACATAATTAAGAAATAAGCAATCACAATGTATAATTGAATATAATAAAATCCGATTTAAAAGTGTAATGTAGGTTTGGTTATGCTTTGAGGGAAGCCATATCTTATGTGATTATATAGTGATACACATCTTGGACATTTCTTTAATGTGTAATTTTTTACACATTAAACTCATAATTCTGAGTAACTCAGAATTATGAGGGTCTCTTCTTTTCATAATTCACTGGAAGCATTTATAGACTATTTGTCATATACAAAATGTTCTGCTTAGAATAATAGGCTTGGAAAACTTATTTCTTAACTTGTTTCTTTTGTGTTTATATTCTTAACTATCTCTTTTCCTCTTCAGTTTGTGCTTTCACTCTATTCATACTTAGGACAGGCTTTTGTTTCCCTGATGACATAATAGGTATATGATACTGTCAGCCATTTCTCAGATTGGCCCTTTAGTATTTTAAAGGCAAAGAGAAACTGACTGTCCTACTGTGAAATTAGGGCTGAATAGATATAATAACTTAATCTAATGTCTTCTGGTTAAAAGCAGTTTGGGAAAGAAAACAGGATTTATGTTGTAAAGAATCACATCAGCTCTAGACTCTTTTTTTCTTGCATTGGGATCAGTAGCAACAGGAATATTATGTTCTGGAAAGATCAGTAAGCTAATAATTACCTTTTTTTCCATCTCGGAGTGAGGTTCTGAAACTAGTGAACTCTTCAGCATTTGTTGAGAGTTTATGCTTAGTTTTTGCCTTATGATAATGTGTTTGAATATTTTGTAACTAAATCAGGATAACTCCTTCTCTATCTAGTACTCTTTCCATTATGCAGTTTAAGAAATTTCATTGGGGCCAAGATCGCGCCACTGCACTCCAGCCTGAGTGACAGAGCTAGACTCTGTCTAAAAAAAAAAAAAAATTTCACTGGAATTGTCCCAACAAGAGAGAAGGTAGCACTGATTGGGTGGTTTAGGTGCTTGATGAGTAGAAAAGGCAGGGATTCGGTGACATAGTTTATCCACTTAGGGGCCCATTTTGAGTACTTTTAAGAGGGGTCACTGAGATTTGATTCTTATTGTAGATTGTACTCTGTAGAGCTGTTGCTTCCTGATAAGTGATTTTTGGATATGTGAAGCTCTACTTGTAATTAGTTTTTCTGAGTTGCTTGAAGGGATTTCCATTCATTGTTTTGTTCATCTTTATTATTCCTGGAGGAGAAGTCACTGGATGCCAACGAGGAATGTCTTTAGAAAATTATTAAGCCGATTAACTGTTTTCAGAAAGCATGACTTAATGCTAACTATTCTGCAGGTGTCGCCAAAATTCAGGTGTATTACATTAAATATTTCTTATAGTCAGTTAATTAGTTTAGTTATCTGGGGCTGTATTAGGCAGCTAATTCTTGTGGATTTGCCAAGAATGTGTGTTGCTTCTGACTAAGGAGAGTGACTGATAACATCTATCTTGAAAAATTAACCAACCAAAATGACACTGCCTGTGTTTTAAAGTGTGGTGTATTAGTCTGCTTGGGCTGCCATAACAAAACACCAAAGACTAGGTGGCTAAAGCAATAGAAATGTATTTTCTCACAGTTCTGGAGGCTACAAGTTCAAGATCAACCCACCAGGGCTGGTTTCTAGAGAAGCCTCTCACTCTGCTTGTAAATGGCTCCCTTGCTCTGCTGTCACATGGCCTTTGCTGTGTAAATGTGTGGAGAGGGCCGCTCCTTCCTTTTCCTTTCTTCTAAGCACATCAGTCCTTTTGGATTAAGGCCCACCCTTATAACCTCACTTAACCTTTATTACCTTCTTTGTAGGCTGTGTATCCAAATACAGTAACAGTGAGAGTCAGAGATTCAACATTTGAATTTGGGAGGGACACAGTTCAATTTGTAATAGGTGGTACCCTGGGCACTCTTATTATTTTGATAAAAATATCCTAAACTGCTTCTAGAGTGACAATTTCTCATCACCTACAGATAGTCTTGAGGCTCGGGCAAGAGCCCTGGTCAAGCTGTTAATTTTTCACAATTGTTTGTCAATCTTACTGCATGCTTTTCTGGCTTATATTAAAATTAATAAAACATAATTTGATCTATTTAGTCCTGTAAGTTCCTGAAATTCTAGACTTAAATTAAGATGAATTGTTGGAAAACTTTGTACCTGGGCTATATTCAGATCTTTCAAAATCTCTAGGCCTGAATTGAGTTTTAATGTTATGTTCTTGAAGGAACTTACAAGAAATGGCCATGTAAGATTTGTGACTTTGTCTGTTTTCAGAAGATTGTTAAGGACATCTTTTACTATATTAGGTCTTCCATGTTTTTTAAGTGAAAGATTTCTTTTATAATTTAGGACTAGTTCAAAATTTGCTTCCTTAAAGGAACTGAAGTCCATATTTTTTGAGAATGAGAATTATATCATGTGATGTGTCTCCTTTTGCCTGGGCTGCTAGGAAGCTCAGATTTAGTTTGGGGGCTCACTTCATATTAACTTTGCTTGCCCATGTGATCTGCATAGTTGTCTTTTACATTTATTTGGTGGTGTTTAGCCCTGCATCTCTTTAGTCCCACTTTCTCATTTGTATTTTACTTTTTATTGTTTATATTCTTGCGCAAGCCATCTCACATCTTTTTTGGGAAGAGGCGGGATATAATTAAAATGAAACTTGAATGTAGATATTGTTACTCAGTTTCACCATTAAATACTGGTTGAAAGGTTATCAGGCTTTGGCTGGGTGCTCTTCCCCGAGTAGTTTCATAGAACACTCAGAGTAAAAGCTCACACACTTGGGCCTGGTCTGGCTCCCAGTTTTCTCCTTGATTCATTTCCTGTCACTGTCACTCTTTCTCAAGTCTCTAAAGCCACATTGACCTCCTTGCCACTCCATGTTCCTTAAGCAGGCTAAACACACCCTGTTTCAGGGTCTGTTCTCTCTGGAATCAGCTTCCCAGATAGTGCCCTTTCTCTCTCACTTTCTAGTAAGCTGTATTCAAATGCCATCTTTATCCGAGAGGCCCTCCCTGGGCTCCTTATATGAAGTAGCGTCCTTCCTCCTTGCCTGTCTTGGCTTTTGCGTAGCTGTTACCTCCCAGCTCCCCTCACTAGAACATAAGCTTCATGAGGGAGGGATTGGTTTTGTTCATTGCGGTATGTATCTCTAGGCCCTTAGAACTGTGCCTGGTAAGTAATAGATACTTAGTGAATATTTGTTGAATGAATAAGTGAATTAAATAGGGTCACGAGCAACTATTTGTTCTTTTCTACAGATTTTTGAGCATGCATTTCATGTGAGACAGTTTAGTTGCAATTGTTTCTTAAGGCTGGGAACTGTCCTCCATGACCTCTCTAGATCCTGCATCGCACTGCTGCTCATTACTTAGCTTTTACTAAGCACTTAATGTACCAGGCACTGTAAGAATATAGAGAAAAGGTCTGATCTCAGTTCAGAAATAGATATCCTCAGGAACTTTAGAAAGGGATAGGCTTTAGGGGATTTGGGCTAACAATGTTGTGATTCATAGATTATTTATTTTGCTCCCAATAATATATCAGCCAACACTTCTGTCACACTTTATATTTTCAAAGCACATTCACACATTTCTCCAGTCCTAACAATATCCTGGCAAGGCAGGTATTCTTATTGTCTTACCTGTTTTACAAAGAAAAAAACAGACCCGGAAAAGTTAAGTCACTTACCGAAGGTCAAGCAACTTGAAAGTTGCAGAGCTGCGTTTGAATCTGGGTGTTTTAAAATTCCAGAGCCTGTGTTCCTTTAATGTGTATGTGGATGGCTCTTGTTTGATAGAGTTGATGAGGTGGTAAGAGACTTTCTTGGTGTATTCCTAATGGTAGTATTCTAGATTTGGGTTTTTCTTTTTGCATCCTTTTATTCCACTTGAGTGATGAATCACTTTTGGTGACTGACCTTATTTTCACAGGTGTGCTTTTTCCTTTATTTGATCTTTCTTTTGTCTTTAAGAACAATACTGACTTTTATGTATTTTCTCCTGTCTGGACTTCATTACTCTATTAAGACCAAAGTGAAAGCAAAATTGCTCCACAGAAGGAACCAGTGATGGTGACTGGTTATTTTCCTTTCAAAACATTTGATCGGCTACACTGAAATACAGAGGCTAGTATGAAAATGGGAAACAGACAAATTCAGTTTTAGATCTCCAGTTATTTACCCTGGGTTTTAATGCTTGTTTATGGGACTCACTTGGAGCTCATGGTTGTGAATCCACACATATTTGTTCCTACTAGATGTTGTTAACAGTAGCTTTACATGTGTACCGTGGTCCTTTTAGCCCTTTAGGTAAATAAATTCCTTCCTGGGGATTAATTAGTCATGGTTAAGATGTAATTCATCATGCAAAATATCAGAGCTGTCTTAATGAAAAATTCTTAATGATCCAGAAATGTCTTTGTGTCCAGCTTAACTGGAATCTAGTTTATTCTTTTATGTTCCTCCATGAACTTGACAATAATTTATAAGTCATAATCGTTTTGAGAATAGGAATGGAAAAAAAAAATCTAGAGTGATTCAATAACTTGAATACATCTTGGGTTGGCAACTTTATGCCATTTGTCCTTTGATCATGTCTTTTATTTAGCTCATGCTTTTAAATCTTGCCCAGATTCAAGACTGTTATTACTAAAAAAGCTGCTTGGTGCTCTCTTTCCATCCCTAACTGTCTGCTGTTCTCTTTACATATGAACTGTGGCTTGATGAGAGTGTGTGTCCTGCAGCTCAGGAGTTGAAGGCAGGAAAGATAGGATTTTGTAACATGTATAGTAGAAAGAGCATGGATTTTGGAGTCAAATATACTTAGCTTTAATTTCAACTCTGATATTAACTATGTGCATGTGTATATTTTACTTTACCTCTGTGAGCCTCTGATTCCTTATCTGTAAAAAGGCTGGTGATAATATTTTATTATACTAGACTGCTTTGAGGATTGTCTTAGATTAGGTATGCAAAATAACCACTGTATTGCCTGGTGTGTTATAGATGCTCAGTAGTTTGTATCCTGTGTCTCACTTTCACTTTCCTTTCCAAACATGTAGAACACAGGGATGCATGTAAATTTCTGCATTTAGTTTTAAAATTTCACAAGTGGAGGATGAGTGAGAGTTGACTTGTCAGCACTTACTGTCAAAGGGATCTTGGATAATTTTTGGACTATATTTTTAAAAATGGAATGTAGTTTTAGGCTATATTGTTAGAAATATAGTGTTCATGTTGTGGGATATAAAACCTCTTTCCGTTTAGAATTATGTTGTGTTCACTTCTCAGCACATCTGAGAGGCAGGTTAGTGAAGCCATTAAGAGCCATATGGCCCAGGTTTGAGGTCAGACTCTGCTCCTTAAAGACTGTGCCTTGAATAAAAAACTCCATCTCTTTATCTCTACAAAGAGGGATAAGTATGGTACTGATATGGTTTGGCTGTGTCCCCATCCACATCTCATCTTGAATTTTAACTCCCACAATTCCCACGTGTCGTGGGAGCAACTCAGTAGGAGGTGATTGAATTATGGGGGTGGGTCTCTCCTGCGCTGCACTGTTCTCGTGATAGTGAATGAGTTTCACCAGATCTGATGGTTTTAGACAGGGTAGTCCCTGCACAAGCTCTATTTTCTTGTCTGCTGCCACGTGAGATGTGCCTTTCACCTTCTGCCATGATTATGAGGCCTCCCCAGCCACGTGGAATTGTAAGTCCAGTAAACCTCTTTCTTTTGTAAATTGCCCAGTCTTGGGTATGTTTTTATTGGCAGCATGAAAATGGATTAATACAGGTACCTACCTCATAAGGATGTTTTTGCAATAAATTAATTATTATATGTAAGCCACTTAGATTAATGCCTGGCACATAGTAAGTTCTATGTGAGTGTTACCTGTTTTTGAGGGGACTTCAGATGAAAGCAAAAAGGATGGTGGGCTGCTGGAAGTCATGGTGTGGAAGAAACAGTTGAAGAAACTGGAGGTGTTTAACCCAAGAAAGAACTATTGAAAGTCCTTTACCATTTAAAAGGAAATTTTATGGAAGAAGGAATAGACATTTTTTTGTGTTACAGAAAAAGATGAGACTAGGATCAATGGGTAGAAATTATAAAGAGGCTGATTTTATTTTATTTTAATGGAAGGCTTTATAATAAGTAAAGCTGTTCAAAATTGCAGTGAATTGCTTTGTCAGCTGGTAGAGCTCTGCATTGCACAGAGGCTTAGAAGGCTGAAGAGAGGTTCATGACCTGGCTGGTGGGGTGAGCTCAATGACAAGTGTTCTCTTCTGCACTGCTATTTGTTCAGGTTAAGGGACTAGTGATAATCCCACACTGAAATTTGCTGGGATTTGCTAGCGTGCATGAGAACTTTCTCCCTGGAATTAGTCAGCTCTTTCATGCTTTGCTTTTTTTTTTTTTTTTTTGAGATGGAGTCTCTGTCTGTTGCCCAGGCTGAAGTGCAGTGGCACGATCTCGGCTCACTGCAACCTCTGCCTCCTGGGTTCAAGTGATTCTCCTGCCTCAGCCTCCCGAATAACTGGGACAACAGGCATGCGCCATTGCGCATGGCTAATTTTTTATATTTTTAGTAGAGACAGGGTTTCACCATATTGGCCAGGCTGGTCTCGAACTCCTGACCTTGTGATCTGCCCACCCCGGCCTCCCAAAATGCTGGGATTACAGGTATGAACCACTGCGCCTGGCCTCTTTCATGCTTTTATGGTCTATCATTTATTAATTTTTATCAAATATTTATCTCAGACAAATATTTATTGTCTGAGACATTGTATTTCTGGTCTCATATTGCAGAAAAGAAAACAGAGCTTGGAAATAAATGTTCACCGCCTACTATTGCTTGGCATCATGCATTCAATCCTTGAAGGAACCCAGTGACTTAGATTTTATTATTGTTGGGAGACCATTCTCCTCAGGGCTCTTGTGTTTCTGAAGTTCTTGTGAGCCAAGCACTGATTGCCCTAAGTTTTAGATTATTTTGCCAAGGATGTTTGTTTAGCAAACAGCGTTGGAAGATAGAGATGGTCTCTCACTCCAGAGCAAGGGGCAGATGTGTTTCCAGTCCAGTCTCTGAGCTTAGATTCGGTTTTCGGAGCTCGGAGTTCTTCTCCAGGAGCTGCCTATGTGGGCAGGCTTCTCTTTGGGCCCATCTGCCTAACCCTTGTGGGACCTGGGGGCAAGGGGAACTGATGTGAACATGCTGCACTTATGCCGCTTGCTGTGCTGTGAGTGTGATCAAGTCTTTTGGACTTGAGGAGCTCTAGGAGTTTTGTGTCTTCTGCCAGCACCTGTGAAACTGTGGCTAACCTCTTAGCTTTCGAGTAGAATAAAATCTCAGCCTTCACCATTCTTGACATTAAGGAGGAATAAAGTGACAATCAGAGAGTTTAAACCTAATGCCCAGAGTTAAGTGATCTAGTATTTGGGGGCGGTGGGATTTTAACTTTTGTCTTCAGAGGGTGTACTTTTTATTATGTTATGGAAAAACGCTACTGCCTTTGCTGCTGCCATTACTACTGTTATTACTAGAACAATAATAGCTAACGACAACAACCAACATTTGTTGAGTGCTAATGACATACCAGGCCTTGTTTGATCTCATTTAATTCTCACTAACAACCCTATGTGGAAGGTATGTTAGTATTTTCACTTTATAGATGAGCAAAATGAGATGCCATTACTAAGGTCATGAGTAGTCAGTAGGGTGGAGCCACAATTCTAACCCAGGCAGCTTTACTCTGCCTGAAGAGACCCCACTCTGTAGCTGTTAGGAGTGCAATCTGAAAGCAGACCAATCTGAGTTTTAAATCCCCGTACTATTCCTAACCTTCATTGTGTGAGGTGGTGTAAATTAATTCAACATCTTTAAATCTCAGCTGTTTCATCTGTAAAAAGAGGGGAGGGAATAATAATAGGACCTACTCCAAAGGCCTGTTATGAGGATTAAACATACATTCTATAAAATGTGCAACACAGCTGGCTCCTGGCAGCTAGTAAGCCTCTCTAAATATTAGGGGCTATTATTATTTTTATTATCCTTGCTGCCTTCCTTTTCTTTAATTAAAAAAAAAAGCTTTAATGGTTTTGCACTGAGTTCTATAATGTAAATATTTTTCACTAAAGACAAAATATTCATCCTAGTTTACATCAAGAGGATACATTTTAAATATGGGGCAAAGCTGGCACAGGGTATTTCTTACATAAATATTTTCTTGAAAAAGGAAAATAGGAGGCAGAACCCCCAGTAGGCCCAATTTACTCTCTAATCTTCATTTTAGTAACCCTTTCTATTCCCTAAATAACTCCTAATGATCCAGTAATGTGTTAACAGTGACAGCTGATGCCAGAAAAGGTGTTCTCTCTGGGCCTGACATTTTCCTTAATGGTAATTCTAACTAGTTAAGGTAAACAATGTGAAATGTTTGGCATATTTTTTCCACAAATGGTAGTGGAGCGGAAATCATGAAAAGCCTTGTAAAGATGGCAAACCGATCTAGTGTAGCTTTGACAATTCTGTGAACTGCTGTTACAAGGGGAAATAATAGAGTTAAACATGTAGGAACCCTTACCTTTGGGACAGTTGATAACTTGAAGGCATTTTCTGATTGTGCTTTGCTTTAGATTAACAGCCTGGAAGTTTTCAGATTTAAAGAGCAAAGTTGTGTATCATTAAAACAAGAAGAAGACATGATACATGCTAAGCTGCTCTGTACCCAAATATTGCAAGTAATCTCGGTAGCTCTATCTTTGAAGCCCAGTTTCGTTTACATTCTCCACTCTGATTTACTTTAATAGTCAAACAAATGGGTGGTATTCTCTACCTGCAAGAAACCTTGGAAGTAGTCTGGTTTAGGGTCACCAGTTTACAGATGAGGAAACAGGATCTCTCATGTAAAGGCTTTAAATCAAGTCTTGTGGTTCCCAGTAGTGTTCCTTTCCTGAGCATCCCACGCTGTCCTGAGTGGCTTTTGCCCTTCACTTCATTGCCTTTGTTCCTGCCATCCCCCTACCCGTATTCATGATATAGCTGATCTTTTGGCATTCCTAACACCTAACAAAAAGAATTGTAAAATTCTTTTTGGAGGTTATATTGAAGTCAAAGACTGGCCTGAATTTGCCTATAAATTGGAAAAGAAGTTTTATATATTGTGTGGCTCATGAATTAAGATCCTTTGCTCTAAATGACAGTTCAGAGCAGACTATTGTACAGTATTTTGCTTGCAAATATCTAGAAGTGGATATGTGATTAATTTGCTGACAGACCATCTCTGAAAGCAGTTCTAATGATGGACTTATAATTGATGGCATCCATCATTGAGAACCTCAAATATCCCCCTCCCTAAATTAAAAAAGATAAATAAACTAGGCTGAATGTATAAGCTGACAAATCTGAGGGAATTTAATGAAACTCTAAATTACCACAGCCAACAGATAAGAGGAAAAGGTTCCTTTGTTACTGATTATAATACTAAATTAAAAAAAATTATCCGAGAAAGATAGTAGGGGAAACAAAGATCTGTGGTCCATGTATCAAACGAAGTTATTGAAATATTTTTAATAAGTATATCTATCTCATTCCCTGGTTATTGTTGATTCATATCAATCTTGTTAGTGCTGTTCGAAGACTAGTAAATGTGGGAACCGTCCTGTAGGATAGCTTAGATGACTGCTGTTGTAAGAGATTTTAGAATTAATATGACCTTATTTCCAGACTGCTGGGGGCTCCATTCCAAATTCAGGTCATTCAAATGAGCTTTTCGGAAGGTGGTTCCTCAGTGTATAAGTAATTGTATCAGTTACTGTGCTTTCAGCTATGTATGAAAAAGACCAACTGAAAGTGACTTAAACAATGGATATTTATTATCTCCCCTAACAAGAAGTCCTGAAGTAAGGCAGCTGCAGGGCTGGCTGCTTTGGTGGCCAAGGACATAGTGGTAGCTTGGCATTCCTCCTTGTTTTTCCTTCCATGGAAGGAAACATGGCTGAAGTGTCTAAGTATCTTATCTTTGTACAGTGATACCTAGGGTTGGGAAAGGCACCTTTTCTTATTATTCTTGCAGAAAATTGTTCCTAGTACTTCCTTAGTTTTGTCTCATTGACCAGACTTGTCACTGATAAGGAGAATGGAACAGTTCACTCAAATCAAGAGTTACCCAGTCTCTTGAACAGTTCATGCCTGCCTGCTATCTGATTAAAATCAGTTCTAATGCCAATGACAGAAGAGAAGGGCCCCTTGGATAGGCAACTACAAATCCACTTAGATGGGCTATTGAAATTTACTGTGAAGGAAGTTTTGTGTTTTCTGTTTGTAACTTATTTCATTTCCTAGTTAATAAGATGAATGTGCTTCACTTTCCTTTTGCATTTTACTTTCTGCTTCACCTTTCTTTTGCATTTTACTTTCAAGTTTTACTCAGCTTGATATACTCTCTGCCTTCACCAGGACTCTGTCTACTAGTGACGATGTCGAAGACAGGGAAAATGAAAAGGGTCGCCTTGAAGAAGCCTACGAGAAATGTGACCGTGACCTGGATGAATTGATTGTACAGCACTACACAGAATTGACGACAGCCATTCGCACATACCAGAGCATCACAGAGCGCATCACTAACTCCCGAAATAAAATAAAACAGGTATTCCTCCCTTCTGGTCTGATGGTGGCAGCACTTCCCGTCAGTATAGGTGTTGCAGCTTGGAGAGGAGCCATGGTAGTGGCTAATGGTCCTTAACAAAGTGATTCAAAATGCCACTTTTCAGGAGTTCTGCAGGTGTCTGGAAAGGCTGGCTGGGAAAGATCACAGAAGGCATCCTTGGCTGATTTCTCCCCTCCCCTGTGTCTTATCCTTGGTTCTGCCATTATTTCTCACTGCAGTGTGGAATGAGACAAGCAAGATGGCCTCCATTTGCTTGTGTCTTACGATCCATCCCTAACAAACCAGAAGGCATACTGGCCCTTGTATTCTCCATTCTCATTCTAGCAGTTATTCTTGTATTTCACACATCTAAACAATAAAGCCTAATATTCTGACTGTTGATTCAATGCCTATTCTGAATCTCAGTGGCTGACCTATTTACACTTACATGAATTGGAGGGCAGCCAGTCGAATACCCTTTTATCTGAATCCAAACCACAGAAGAGAGAATGTCTCCTACATTGAAGTTGGTTGTGACTTGCCTGCATTTATTGTGCATTCTTGGTATTTTTTGTGAAGTGAAGAAAATTTAACCTACAAATTATTTAAACATAAAATGAAATGTTTATGAAAACAATTTTTTTCTTTTTTTTTTTTTTTTTAGAGTTGGAGCCTTGCTCTGTTGCCTAGGCTAGAATGCAGTGGTGCATCACTGAAACCTTGAATTCCTGGGCTCAAGCAATCCTCCTGCCTGAGTCTCCCAAAGTGCTGGGATTATAGGTGTGACCCACCATGCCTGGCAAAAAACCAAAATTCTTGAATATCATGCTTTAATTGTGACTAATGTGTATTAATTTTTATTTTGTAGTTTTCCTTTCATGTTTTGAACAGTTTTTCTTTTATTTGTTATTTTTCTCCCTTTTTCTCTTCCTTCCTTTCTTCCTTCCCCCACGTTCTTTCTCCCTGTCTCTCTCTTCTCCTACCCCTCCTTTCTCCCCTACTTTCTTCCTTTTGCTGTAGGTCCTTGAGAAAACTCTTGGTTCTTGGGTCTGTGCCTTTAGTACCTAAAGGATAAAATGGGTTTGTAAGGAGTGTTTTCATAATTGGCCAAAGGATGAACTGATCAAATAAGGGTTATGTAGTATAACATTATAGTTAAGGGTCAAAGCTCTTTTCAAAAGAGCCTTTAATAATTGATTAATGGGAAAATAAAAGTGTTGGGGGAGAATGAAAATGAATTTGTTTTTGACAATTTTGTACCATGACAGTCCATTTCTTGTCACCAAGGAAACACTGATGTTTTCTCACTAATCTTTTCCTGTCATTTTTGGCTTTTTTTTTTTTTTTTTTTTTGAGACGGAGTCTCGCTCTGTCACCCAGCCTGGAGTGCAGTGGCGCGATCTCCGCTCACTGCAAGCTCCGCCTCCCGGGTTCACGCCATTCTCCTGCCTCAGCCTCCCGAGTAGCTGGGACTGCAGGCGCCCGCCACCACGCCCGGCTAATGTTTTTGTATTTTTAGCAGAGACGGGGTTTCACCATGTTAGCCAGGACGGTCTCGATCTCCTGACCTCGTGATCTGCCCGCCTCGGCCTCCCAAAGTGCTGGGATTACAGGCGTGAGCCACCGCGCCCGGCCTCATTTTTGGCTTTTAATTGCACTTTGGATTATATATGAAATATAGGTGTGTATTTTTTTAAAGTGAAAACATGGATGATTCAGTAATGATTAGGCTATGTTATCTCAGAGCCAAGCAAAATGTTGAGAATGTGTAGATCTGAGTTGAAATTTTCTTTCTGTTCTCTGCCAAAAGAATAAGGATTCATGCAGCAAGTATCTGTTGAGTGCCCGCTATGTTGCTGATTGTGTTTTAGGTGCTAGGGCTGCACAAATGGGAAACACCAGTTCCTGTCCTCATGGAGCTTATGTGCAAATGAGAGGATAGAAAACTAACAAATAGATAACGTTGAACAACATTTATGTAGTCTCTATGTATCGAGTGTCTGCTTTGTGCTGAGGATTGTTCTAGATTTTCAGGTGTAGAAGTGAAGAAAACATAAAACGTTTCTGTCCTTGTGGAGTTAAATTCTAATCAGGGGAGACAGACTACAGACTATAAGTGAATATATAAGTAAAGTGTGGTATAGCAGATGGTAAGAAGTGCCACACACACTCCCACCCACTCACCAAGGAGGGGAGACTAGGGACTTGCTGTTTTAGCTGGGCTGGCCAGAAAGGGCTTCACTGAGGGCCTATATGAGCCAACACCTGAAGGAGGTTAGGAAGAGTGTCAGGAAGAGCATTCCAGGAAGAAAGGAAGCAGGTGCCCAGATCCTAAGTCAGGGGCATGATTGGCGGTTTGGAGCAGCAGCAAGGTGGTTGGTGAGGCTAAAGCAAAATGAGGCATCGGGAGAGTGGCAGGAGAGAGATGAGAGAGCTAGGGCATGTGGTGTGGTGGGTGGGTGTAGGGAAGTCACATAGGGTCTTGTAGGTCACTGGAAAGACATTGATTTTAACTATCAGTATAATGGGAGAAATGATTGTAATGCTTTGAGCACAGGAATAACATGATGTGGCTAACATCTTTTTTTTTTTTACTATTATTATACTTTAAGTTTTAAGGTACATGTGCACAACGTGCAGGTTTGTTACATATGTATACATGTGCCATGTTGGCGTGCTGCACCCATTAACTCGTCATTTAGCATTAGGTATATCTCCTAATGCTATCCCTCCCGGCTCCCCCAACCCCACAACAGTCCCCAGTGTGTGATGTTCCCCTTCCTGTGTCCATGTGTTCTCATTGTTCAATTCCCACCTATGAGTGAGAACATGTGGTGTTTTGTTTTTTGTCCTTGCGATAGTTTGCTGAGAATGATGGTTTCCAGCTTCATCCATGTCCCTACAAAGGACATGAACTCATCATTTTTTATGGCTGCATAGTATTCCCTGGTATATATGTGCCACATTTTCTTAATCCAGTCTATCATTGTTGGACATTTGGGTTGGTTCCAAGTCTTTGCTATTGTGAATAGTGCCGCAATAAACATACGTGTGCATGTGTCTTTATAGCAGCATGATTTATAATCCTTTGGGTATATACCCAGTAATGGGATGGCTGGTGGGTCAAATGGTATTTCTAGTTCTAGATCCCTGAGGAATCATGATGTGGCTAACATCTTAAAAGGCCCACTCTAGCTGCTGTGCTGGGAATAGATTTCATTGGAGACCAAGGCAGATGAAGATGTTCATATTTGTGCATTGTCACCTTTTAAAGCTTGAGACCACAGAACTGTTTATGCTTCCCATTTGAGAGAGGGTCTCTCTCCATCACCCGGGCTGGAGTGCAGTAGCACTATCATGAATCGCCATAGCCTTGACCTCCCACACTCAGGTGATCCTCTTGCCTCAGCCTCCTGAGTAGTTGGGACCATAGGTACATTCCACCATGCCTGGCTAATATTTGATTTTTTTGCAGAGACTGGGTCTCCCTATGTTGCCCAGGATGGTCTCAAACTCCTGGCCTCAAGTGATCCTCCTGCCTTGGTCTCCTAAAGTGCTGGGATTATAGGTGTGAGCCGCTGTGCCTGGCCTACATGTCTCATTTTTTGACATTACTTTCATATATTGATTTACATTATACTGGTAGATTCTATGTTTTTGAGGATAAAAGTGAGCTGACAGATGGATTTAACTTTCTTCCCTGATGGTCCAAGCTTTTTTTAAAAAAATTAATTATTGATTTATTTTAGAGATAGGGTTTCACTCTGTTGTCCAGGCTGGAGTGCAGTGGTGCCATCATAGCTCACTGCAGCCTCAAACTCCTGGGCTCAAGGGATCCTCCTGCCTCAGCCTCTTGAGTAGGTGGTATTACAGGCACTCACAACCATGCCTAGCTAATTTTAAAAATTTTTTTGTAGAGACGAGGTCTCAACAGAAGGCTCATAGGCTCAGCCTTGATACCATGTACAATTGATCAGGTCAAGTAATGTGGACAATAAGCAAAATAACTGGGCAGTTCTATTACTTTTGAATGCATTGTACAATTGCTCAAAATGAGATGTTATTGCATTGGTAAACCTCCAATTCCATAGGTTCTGCCAGTGTCTCTCGTAATAACAACTGATGGGCTTATTGTAGCAGCAGCACCAAAAGAAATGGATACGAGTTGATACAAATTGGGCAGTTGGGCCAAATGAATTGGTATGTTTCTCTGTGGTGTACTAGGTGAATGAGATGACCTCAGATTTCTTTAAAGTTACAAAGTAGTCTAATGCTTATCACTGGAGCAGGGTAGGTTGAAGGGAGATACTTGGCTTTGTTGAGATGTGCACACAAACACTTAACATTTCATCCCAATTTTGACCACCCTATTGGTGCTAGATCAAGCTCTGAATCTCATTTTTCTTGCCTATAATGAGAAATAACTGTACACTATTATTCAAGTGAAGTTGTTAGGGCTTAATCATTGAGTAATGAAACATTCGTTATTTGGTAGATACCTAAAATAATTCTGGCTTTTAAATGCGGTTATACCTTGAAAGGTAGAATTAGAACGAGGAATAACCTTAATATAAAAAAATGTCCTAGTAGAACAACATGGTTTGCTAGGAAGTTATTTACAGCCCAAATATAAGATGCTGCTTGTATGAGAAAGGGAAGAAGGCCTTTGGTTTCTAGAAATGGACATGCTAAACAGTGGGTAATAATGAGATATAATTTTAAATGCGTGCAGCACTCTAGAGCACATTAATGCAGTTGCTGGAACCATGAGGTGATCTTTCCATTAAGTTCAGGTGTGTGTGTATTTGTGTAAAGGAAGGTATTGGAAAGCATTGAGGGGAGCCTCTCAGAATTTCAGAACTTAGAGTGGCAGCTGAAAAAACCCGGGGAAAGAAAGCACAGACAGTACAAGTTTGAAGGTAATTTAAAGATGATCTGTAGTTCTAAAAGGCTTTTAAACAGAACAATGAGTGGTATTTCCGAGGTTCGTTCTTTCCAGGTGCTTTCTAACTAACCTGCACAATGTGCACATGTACCCTAAAACTTAAAGTATAATAATAAAAAAAATAAATAAATAAAAAGAAAATTCAATAAAATACATAATAAACATGTATCATTAAAAGTCCAGAAAAAAAAAAAAAGACTCCATGGAAAAAATTGGGTTGGTCTCTTACGGCAGGAGAAAACCTATGATAGTACTTATATGTAGATTTACTTTTGTCAACAAAATTCAACAAAAACAAGACATCTCAGTATTTTATACTTTTAAAATTAAGAATAATGTCAACACATTAATTTTCATTTACTATCCTTGACTCATAGATAACTTTTTAGGATATTTCTAGTCTGTAGTTTCAATGAGTTGTTTGCACATTGTTGTATTTTATTAAAGATAATATGCATACTCAGAGGCATTCCCTCCCTTCTTTATCTTTTCCTTGATCCAAATTCAGTACTTTTCTTTTCTATTTTTTTTTTTTTTTGGAAAGAGTCTCGCTCTGTTGCCCAAGCTGGAGGGCAATGATATGATCTCGGCTTACTGCAACCTCCACCTCCCAGGTTCAAGTGATTCTCCTGCCTCACCCTCCCAAGTAGCTAGGATTATAGGCACCCACCACCACACCTGGCTAATATTTCTATTTTTTAGTAGAGATGGGGTTTCACCATGTTGGCCAGGCTAGTCTTGAACTCCTGACTTCAGGTAATCTGCCCAACTTGGCCTCCCAAAGTTCTGGGATTACAGGCGAGAGTGATCACGCCCAGACAAATTCAGTACTTTTCTGATTTTATGACTTAAAAGTTATGGTCTTCCCCAGGCCTGTGTCCATAAGCCCCTCTCACTATATAGATCTCTGGTCTTCCTCTCGCAAATGCTAAGGCAGTTTTATTCAAAGCCCCACTTAGCTTTTCTCACCCCTTTATCTTTTCCAAAAGAGGGCTGCAAAAATCTCAACTTCTCTGCCGTCTGTATCATCTCACATTTCTATTCACAATAGCCTCTTGGGCCCTGTTTTCCTTCTTTTCTCTTTTTCTAATAGCCTCTAGTTAGGGTGACTTGCAGATTTTGTGAAATTGTAGCTATTGCTGAATAGGTGATTATGAGCAACTGTGCAGTTACTAAAACTCTGAGAAAGCAAAGGAAATTTGTCTCTGACTTGATATCGTGGTTTGAACAACCTTTTCACCCATTTGTTTTAGGAAGAAACAGAGTAACATAAATTTTCGATCTTAATTATACTTATAAATTAAATAGAATGAAATGAAAATATTGTCATCACATTTATAAAAGTAGAACAGAGTTTTGAGAAATAAATGTTTCAGTGTAATTTGGTACTTTTCTAACATTTGAATGTTATTCATTGATGGGTATAGCCCTGTTCCTATTAAAAAACCTTTTTTTTTAATTTTTAAAAATTGACAAATAAAAATTACATATATTTGTAGTAGAGAGCATGATGTTTTGAAATATGTATACACTGTGGAATGAATAAACCAAGCTAATTAACATATACTTCACCTCACATGCTTATCAGTTATTTTTGGTGAGAATACTTAGAATCTACCTTTTCATCAATTTTCAGGCATACAATACATTGTTATTAACTGTAGTCACCATGTTGTACAATGGGTTTCTTGAACTTACTTCTCTTGTCTAGCTGAAGTATTGTATCCTTTGACCAACATCTTCTCAACCCGTCCTTTCACCCCGAGCCCCTGGTAACTACTGCTCTACTTTATGCTTCTGTGAGTTTGACTTTCTTAGATTCTACATGTAAGGAAGATGATGCCAATATTCATCTTTCTGTGTCTGGCTGATTTCACTTAACATAATGTCCTCCAGGTTCATATGTGTTGTTGCAAATGACAAGAGTTCTTTTGTTTTTGAGACAGGGTCGCACTCTGTTGTCCAGGCTGGAGTAAATGGTGCAATCTCAGCTCACTGTAGCCTCAACTTACTGAGCTCAGGTGATCCTCCCACCTCAGTCCCTCTGCTATCTGGGACCACAGTCCTTGTGCTATCTGGGACCACAGATACTTTTTTGTGGAGATGGGTTTTCACCAGGTTGCCCAGGCTGGTTTCAAACCCCTGGGCTCAAGTGATCTCCCCACCTCAGGCTCCCAAAGTGGTGGGATTACAGGTGTGAGCCACCATGCCGAAACAGATTTTCTTCTTTTTAAATGCTGAATGGTATTCCATTGTGCTTATACCACATTTTCTTTATCCATTCGTCTGTTGATGGACACTTACGCTGCAGTCATCATGGGAGTGCAGATATCTTTTTGACATACTGACTTCAATTCCTTTTGATATAGACCCTGTAGTGAGATTGTTGGATCATATGGTAGTTCTGTTTTTTAATTTTTTGAGGAAACTCCATACTATTTTCCACAGTGGCTGTATTTTCCATCTTTATTGAGGTATAGTTTACGTACAGTAAAATGCCATATTTTCAGAGTGCAGTGCAATGAGTTTTGGCAAAGGTATATATCACTGAATGTGTTACCATCACCCCAGATCTCTCTCCTGCCTTTTTGCGGTCAGTTCTCTCTCACATCCTGCTCCAAGCAACTACTGATTTGAATTCTGGCACTACTGATTAGTTTTGCCTATTCCGGAACTTCGTACATTATTCCCTCTTTTGTGTCTAGCTTTTTTTGCTTGGCATGTTTTTGAGATTCTTCATTGTTTCTTCCTTTTTGTGGCTGACTGACCCCATCCCCCAAGTTCTAAAAGAACATTTTTCATGACTGTGACTTTCTAATCATAAAGCAGAAGGCTCAGGGCAATTTAGTATTAAAAGTTCCTGTAGTTTCTTTGGTCTGTAGCTTTGTTACCTCGGTTTAGAGAATTTTGGCGTGGTCATTTTCTACACAGCCTGATGCTAATTTTTTATCTGCCACAAATTCTATTTCACTTTTCCTTCCATGTAGTAAGCAAAAGTGAGAAGTGAGCTGATTACATTGCACATATCCTAGTGTGAAGTGACACAATTGTCTTTTTCCAATCAGGTAGGAGTTTGCCAAGCTTTACTGACACCCTGTAAGTTTGTCCCTGACTCTTGATCAGGAGCCTAGTTGGGTGTTGTATAACATAAGATTTATTTTTAACTGTTTCCATAGTAACCGTTACACATAGAGGAAAAAGCTGAGAACTGTAGTAGCAAGGTGATATAAGTAGGATATCAGAAATCAGATTCTAACAGATTTGAACTAAGATTTAAAATGGAATGATTTAATAGCTGGAGTCCTTAACTCAGAGACTAAGAACTCCAGTGGAATTTAGGAATGGCTTTGAGAGATATGTTTTATTTTACTTTATATTTTTTTGTGAGATGGAGTCTCGCTCTGTCGCCCAGGCTGGAGTGCAGTGGTGCGATCTTGGCTCACTGCAAGCTCCGCCTCCTGGATTCATGCCATTCTCCTGCCTCAGCCTCCCAAGTAGCTGGGACTACAGGTGCCTGCCACCATGCCTGGCTAATTTTATTTTTGTATTTTTAGTAGAGACGGGGTTTCACTGTGTTAGCCAGGATGGTCTTGATCTCCTGACCTCGTGTTCTGCCCGCCTTGGCCTCCCGAGGTGCTGGGATTACAGGCGTGAGCCACCGTGCCTGGCCTGAGAGATATGTTTAAAAGTCAAATAAAGCCACAAATGATGATAAAAGACTGGACTCTCCTACCTCATCCTACCCCAGTCCCAGTTCCAACATCTCAGAGATGCTGACTTTTGCTCTTCTAGTTTTTCTTTTTTAGGTATTTCTATTTCTAATAGTATGCTTGTGCTGTGTTTTTTATTTTAAATGTTATATATTAACTTCCAACTATGGAAGATGAGGACTTAGCCCCCTTCCCAATCTCTCCCCATCCCACTACATCCTCTTCCTTCATCCTCTCTATATAGTTGTATTCTAGTTTTGGTTAAATAGATGATCAGTGCTTACCTTTTTATAACTACACTAATATGTACATCTAAGCCATACAGCATACTGTGATTATGTTTTGTGCCATTGCGTTGTTGTTTTCCTGGAGTTACTGATTGGATAGTCCTGTTGCCTTTCTTCTGTATTGTATTTCCTGGATCCCTTGTTTCTTCTCTTCTGTTTTCTCTTGTAGTGGTGGAACACATTCTTCAGTAGTTTGCTGAGATATGGTGCATATAAAATTGAGTTTTTGAGAGCTTGCAAACCTGAAAATGTCTTTATCCTTTCCTCATACTTGATTGATAGTTCTTCTGGGAAATACTTCTCTCTTAAAATTTTGAAGGTATATCATTCCTTTGTCTTGTAGCTTTTAATGTTGCTGCTGAGAGAAATCCGATGTCATTCTGATTCACAAGCCTTTGTATAGGTCCTGTTTTTTCCTTTTTTTCTTTGACAGCTTTTATGATTGTCTCTTTATCCCTTGTGTTCTTACATGTCAGAATAGTGTGTCTTGGCTTGGGTCTTTTTGACTTCCATTTTCTTGAGCACTTGGTGTGCTTTTTCAATCTGAAAACTCATGTTTTGGCATGTTCTGGCCTTTTTTTTCTTTCTTCTTCTTTTTTGTTTCTTTTTCAAAAGAGCTGGAGTCTTGCTTTTGTTGTCCAGGCTGGATGCAGTGGCACGATCATGCCTTTCTGCAGTCTCAACCTCCTGGGCTCCAGTGATCCTACTGACTCAGCTTCTTGAATAGCTGGGACTACAGGCATGTGCCACTATACCTGGCTGATTTTTTAATTTATGGTGGAGACAGCGTCTCCCTGTGTTGCCAAGGTTGGTCTTGAACTCCTGAGCTCCAGCAGCCCTCCACCTTGGCCGCCCAAAGTACTAGGATTATAGTAAGACACTGCACTGAGCAGGCAGTTTTTTAAAAAAATTATTTAATTATTTTTTAACTATTTTTCTCTACTCCATTTGTTTCACTTTTCCTTCCTTGGAACTCCTATCTGGTAAGTAGTGTTGGACCTTTTGGATCAATCCTCTTGTTTTGTTTTACCTCCTATCTCATTTTTTGGTGTTTTCCTGTTTGGAGATTTCCTCAAGGATACCTTCTAACCTTTCTATTGGAGTTTTAAAATTTCTATTTTAATTTCTAATAGTTGTTTTTCATTTCTTGAAAATGTTTATATCGTCCTGTCCTTGGTTAATTGATGTAATAGCTTCTGTTATTTTTCCTAAGGATGTTAATTATAGTTTAACAAAATTCTGTTTCCTGCATAGTTTCTGTTCCCTCGTGTCCTGCTTCAGTAATTTTCTCTGTTTTGATGCCTGCCATTCCATTCTGCAGGCTTTCTGTGCATGTCTGATGATCCTTGGCTAACCATTTGTGTGTAAGAGGCAGGCACTACAAACCTGATTGGAAGCTCAGCACATGTTATGGAGCTTGTCCATAATGATTGGGTAGGGACTCAGCAGTTTCTTCAGTGAAACCTCAAATGTCACTATCTGTGTAGGTCTTCACTTGGACCAGTTCACTTTCCCAAGGGAGAAGCCATATGTCTCCTGTGTTGGGGTGAAAAGTCAAGCTGTCAGTGTTTTGGAGCCTAACTATTGACGGAGACCGAGGGTCCATGGGGGCTGAGGATCATACTGTTTAATATGTCCCACTTTGACTTCATCCTCCTGTTTTCTGTGCAGTGTCTGATGCCTCCCTCTCAACCATGCCTGGCATTTCCTTGTCTAGATCCTGTCCAATTCAGTTGCTCCCAATTTGGCCAATGCTGTGGGGGAGGAAATTACCCATGTGTGTGGCTTGATGGGGATTTGGGGCTCAAAATACTCCTATAGAAACTTTTAACTCAGTACCCCTGCCATTAGTATACTTGGTGCCTCCTTTTTGGTGTTAGTAAATCCTACTCCAGGCTAAGGTTTTCAGATTTCTCTGGCCTGCTAATTTAGTTGCCTACTGTCCGTCTTCTTGTTAGCTTCCACAGTTTTGTTACCATCCCTTATTTGCTGTTCTTCCTCTCCGTTCTCTCTTTATGCTTCAAAAAATTTCTTTGGTATTACCTTGGTGGGATTGCAGGAAGGAGTAGAAATAATTGGAATCATCTTCATCAGATTTACAAAGAGGTCTATGACCCCCCAAATTAATAATCAGTCTATTATACTTTTTTTTTTTTTTTTTTTGAGATGGAGTCTTGCTCTGTGGCCCAGGCTGGAGTGCAGTGGCGCGATCTCAGCTCACTGCAAGCTCTGCTTCCCAGGTTCATGCCATTCCTCTGCCTTAGCCTCCCAAGTAGCTGGGACTACAGGCACCCGCCACCATGCCCAGCTAATTTTCTGTGTTTTATTTAGTAGAGACAGGGTTTCACTGTGTTAGCCAGAATGGTCTCTATCTCCTGACCTCGTGATCCACCTGCCTTGGCCTCCCAAAGTGCTGGGATTACAGGCATGAGCCACTGCGCCTGGCCTACTATACTTATTAAGAGAGGTTACAAGGTCTTCTTATTAAAGACTTTTTTTTTTTTTTAACATGGGAGAGTTTCATAGAAGCATGATTTAGGTGTTGTCATGAAGTCGTAGGAAGGGATTAGATGCTTTCTCAAGAAACCTTTTAATCTTAGCATTTTGTCCTCATATTTTCCGTACTTGTTGGATGAATGTTGAAATTTAGTTTTGTAATCACCGGAGGCATAGTGTCAGTGAATATTTTCATCACCACACCAAGTCTTGTAGAAGAACGATACAGATTTTCAGTTACCAAAAATATGGTAGACTCTTTGCACTGATGGACATGTCCCATGTATTGATGAAGGTTTGGATTATACAGGTGTGCGCATTTGCCAAAACTTACCACGTGGTACACTTGAGATGCATTCATGGGTAAATTTTACCTCAAACAGAAGCCAGAAACAAAACTGTAAAGAAATATTAAACTCAAATTTAAATAAAAATACATGTGAGGACTATCAAAAATATATGAAAGTAGTTCTGTGAATTTTGAAAGATCATGGTTTTTAAAATTTTTCCATGTTGAAAAAATGGAAAATTTTCAATTAGGGGAGCAAATAAAAACTTATTCCTATCACGTGCATCACAGCTACCTCCTCCATTCCTCTCCTCTCCCTTTTATTTTGTCATGTTTTGCCTATGCTAGTCACTATACTATGCAGATCTACAGGTGGTGGAGATTGTCTTATTTAATATCTAATATTCAGAATGCAAGGCAAAAAAAAGCCTTGGTATATCCTTTTATTTTCAGATTATCTCTGGATGTGCCTACTTTCTTTTGGAAGCTGGGGTTACTTTTATTTTAGTTAGGTTGAGCACCCTGTTTCTTGGTTTTAAACTTTAGCTGGAGTTCTAGAGCTAGAAGCTTGGACCAAGTGACCTATCAGCTGGATAGGAAATTTGCAAGCATTGGGGAAGGTATAATAGCATGGACTCTCACATTGATCATTCTCCTTTTAGATATATTAATATTTATGAGGTACTTCATATTTTCAGAGTGCTTTCTCTTTAGTAATGTTTTCTAGATTCACTCAAAGGTAGGTTGGGAGTAGTTTTCTCATTTCATGGGAGTGAAATTAGAGAGAGGTGGAGATGTGCCCAAGTGAGTCTATGTCAGAACCAGGATTAGAATTTTGGAGGCAGACCAAGGAGAATAAGTGGCAGTGGGAATTAGGAACTGCTGCATACAGTAGTACCAGTGAAGACTACTAACCAGATTATAGGTTTAGACTGGCAAGACTTTGGACTGACCCAAGACTGAATCTGTTTTATTGTAGGTAAAAGAGAACCTACTTTCATGCAAGATGCTGCTGCACTGCAAACGGGATGAGCTTCGGAAACTATGGATTGAAGGAATTGAGCATAAGCATGTCCTGAACTTGTTGGATGAAATTGAGAATATCAAGCAAGTGCCTCAAAAGCTGGAACAGTGCATGGCCAGCAAGCACTATCTCAGTGCCACTGACATGCTGGTAAGAGAACAGCCTGTGCTAAGGGTCATTTTTGTTAAGATGTAAAAGCACTCTCTTTTATTCTCTCCGAATCCTGTAATGCATGTAGCACATTACAAACTGCCCTCTTGGGATTCATGAGCCCTTGAAGGTGAAGCCTGGCTATTTCTCTAATTCCAGTGTTTGAAATGGTAGGTGATTATTATTTATGTATTATCTGTCTTTGTAACAATGGCAAGAAATATAATAGTAAGAAACCAGTACTTAAATCAGGTTAGAATGGTAATGAGAGGTGTTTTTTAGCTTCAGAGGAAGACAGTTAATGAATCCCATTTTAAACAATGAAATCTACATGAGACAGAACTTCTGAAGATTTATAGACTAGTGTTCCACACATTTTTTGAAGGAATTTTTACATTAGGGCTTTGTTCTTTTCCTTGAAATTGATAAGAAATAAAATTTTGGGAGACTAATACTGGAAGCAACTTTATTGACCAAGAGTCCTCCACAATCTAGCCTTTAGCCTCCATCGTAGTCCATTGTGTATGCTCCTTTTTGAATTGCTGAAAGTTCCCAGAAGGATGCAATTGGTGGTTCATGTGGCTGAGCGTCAAGATGAATAAAAAGTAGAAATACAGAGTTTGCTCCCTAATAATCCTAACTTTCCCAAGGCCTGTGGCTCTTAGAGAGGGCTGCTCTTTCTCCCTTCCCTTTTACCCAACCAGTCCCACTTCCATCTCATTCGGAGTTGGTTAAGGAAGCTCTCTATAGGAGCTCTCAGCAGCAGATGGGCTGTATTTGAATTGTTGTTTTTTCCTTCCCCACAGTAGGTGAAAGTCCTTTACCTTTGTTTCACCAAATTAGATTGGCTTTAACACTGGAAAAAACACTGAGGGGAATTGGTAGGGACACAGATTAAATGCTCTAAGTGGTTCTAATTCATTCAGACTTCCAAGAAGAATTTTGCTAAAAGTCCTTCATAAGAAGCTTTTTAAAGGAAATTTGGTAACCAAGGAGTGAGAAGTGCCATGATATTCTATCAGATATTAAAACCTGGTTATGTGATAAGACTGAATGGTCAATTTCCACAGTGGAAGGAGATTAATAATGGTTGGCCCTTGGCTGGGAGTTTAAGGCTGCAGTGAGTCATGATCATGTCACTGTACTCCAGCCTGGGCGATAGAGCAAGACTCTGTCTCAAAAAGAACCCCAATAAACAACAAAAAAAGATTGACTCTTGGGAATGACAAAAGAATTGGTTATTTTCAGCATCTTATTCAAAGTGGCAGCTTCTTTAATAATAATGACTGTAGGGTGTCTGATAGAAAAAAATTACTTTTCACCTTTAGTGTTGATTTATGTATTATGAATGCATACTTGTCCTATATTCTCAAGATTCAGCAATCAGAATAGATAAGCAAGTATACATTTGTGTAGCAAATATACATCTATTTGAATCACGATTTTTTGGAGTGGGCTTGCTTTTAAGTAAGTGCCACAGATTAAAATAGGTTGTTAGAATTTATTTCTGTGTTAATTATGTTCATATTAGGATTTCAGATTTTTGTGTTATGGTCTTTGTTCTTAAGGGCTAATTTATTTACTTAAGGGCTAATGAGTAATGAATACTGTCCCTTTTCTTCTGACATATTTTCCTCAAGACTCATTAAATAACTTCTTTAAATTCTTGGTTGTAAGTTACAGAAATTCAACTCTAGCTAGCTTAAGTAAAAATAATTGTTTGACTCATGTAACCAGTCTGCCAAAGGAATAGGCATGTATGTGGAATGTCACCTGTGTGTTTTCTCTGCATGCCCTCTTCATTGTTCTGCTGAAGACTGGTCTCTTCATGTGTGAGGGAGGAGGTTGGGTATTGAGGGAAAACAGGGGGCATAGGCTATGTCAACATCTTTCCACCTTTACAGAAGAAAATAATCTTTTTTTTTTTCATAATTCAGAAATCTAGGGTTAGGAGCTAGATTGAGCCAGGTTGGGTATGATAATCATCAATAAAACTATCTGGTTGGGGCAGGGGGCGTGGTGTAGGGAGGAAGAACAGTCATGTCCAGAAAAGAGTGAGTTTGTAAGACACATTTTCCGGAGGTTTTGTTTCGTTTTCTGTTTGGTTGTTTATATATTCTAGATATTAATTCTTCTTGTCTGTTAGATATCTTCTCCCAATTGGGGATTTGTCTTTTTCCTTTGTTTATAGTGTCTTTGTTATAAAGAAATTAAAAAATTGTAATGCAAAACAATTTCTCAATTTCTCAGTATTTTTTGTTATGTGATTTTTTTTTTTTTTTTTTTTTTTGAGACAGTCTCACTCTGTTGTCCAGGCTGGAGTGCAGTGGTGTGATCTCAGCTCACCACAACCTTTGCCTCCTAGGTTCAAGTGAGTCTCCTGCCTCAGCCTCCCAAGTACCTGGGATTACAGGTGTGTGCCACCACACCTGGCTAATTTTTGCATTTTTAGTAGAGATGGGTTTTCACCATGTTGGGTCAGTCAGGCTGGTCTGGAATTCCTGACCTCAAGTGATCTGCCTGCCTTGGCCTCCCAAAGTGCTGGGATTACAGCCGTGAGCCACTCTGCCTGGCCTGTTATGTGATTTTTGATGCAAGAAAATTTTTTTCCATCCCAGTGTTCTAAGAGAATCTCCTATGTTTTCTTCTTTAACCCATCGAAAGTCCATTTTTATATATGGTATCAACTGAGGATCTAATTTTATCTTCTATATAGTCAGTTGGCTCAGGCTGTTTATTGAATCCTTTTTCTACTGATTCATTATGCTATTTTGGTCACACAGCAACTTATCACATATGCATGGATCTGTTTCTGAGCTCTTTATTTTGTTTAATGGTGTTATTTGTACCTGCACCCAAACCATGCTGTTTTAACTCCTGTAACTTTATAATACATCTTGATAGGAGGTGAAGAGACTCTCTCATCTTGCTATTCAAAATTGTCTTTGTGGCCAGGCATGGTGGCCCACGCCTGTAATCCCAGCACTTTGGGAGGCTGAGGTGGGCAGATCACGTGAGGTCAGGAGATTGACACCATCCTGGCCAACATGGTGAAACTCCATCTCTACTAAAAATACAAAATTAGATGGGTGTGGTGGTACATGCCTGTAATCCCAGCTAGCTCGGAGGCTGAGGCTGGAGAATCACTTGAACCTTCAATAGCTAATTGATTGAATTTAAGAGAATTATCTTTGCAATGTTGTGTTCTTATCTGTGAACCTAATATTCCTTTCATTTATTAAAATCTTCATTTGTGTCCTTTGATAATGCTTAGCAATATATATAGTCCTTAGAGGTATCATATGTATTTTGTTAGATTTATTTCTGGGTATTTCATTTTTTTGTTGTTGTCTTTTAAAACAGTAGCTATTTATTTATTAAGGTTTCTAGTTACTGGTTGCTGGTGCATAAGGATGTGATGTATTTTTCTTTTTTAATTGACCTTGTATTTCCCTGAACTGATTCCCAATACTGTCTGCCTGGAAAGTGATGACTTCTTTTTTAAGACCTGGCTCAAATTTCATCAACTCTCTGAATGTCCCAGATATTCAGATAGCTAAGTGCTTTTCTTTATGTTTCCATAAGCTCATATGTTTCATTTTAATATAATTCCTTTTGTTTGTGTGGTAGGTCATTGAGGATAGTGGTTGTGTCTTACCTATTTTTGTCTGCCCTGTTCCCAGCATAGTGTAGCTCATACAGTCAGAGTTCACAAATCATTAGCTAAATGGGTGACTATGTGGAAGACTGTAATACCACTACAGAGAGAAAAAGGTATTTCTTTTGTGGGAGCTTTGTTCTGTTTTTTCTTCTCTGGTTATTTATTTGTTTATTTATTTCTTAATGGCAAGGTTCTCTAGTGTCTAACCTTCCCTTTTCATAGTAATTAAATGAATGACAATGATAACAATAGCTAATATGTATTGAGCACTTACTATGTCCTGGTACTATTTGAAATATGTTACATTTGTTAGCTTATTTCTTTCAACAACTCCACTTCTGATATTACCATTTTATAACTTTGCATGTTCTGAGGAGTTGGCATATCCCAATAAACAATGATTTTTATATCCCAATGTGCAAAAATTTCGTGGAGGTAGGATTTAAAGTGCACTTAAAAGGTTGGAGATATCTTCAACTTGGTCTTTTGTATATAAGATTGAGTAGTAAGCTCTATAATTGCTCTTTCATTGGACTTCACATGAAAAACAATCACATTTTCTTTCTCCATGGTTATGTACTGTTAGAAGTAAAATCTACTTAAGGCATCTGAAGGGTGCAAATCGAAATCTTTGCTAAAAGACATCAGAGGAAAGTGAAGACAAAACAATCTAGTCCTTCAAAACCCCCTGATTTCCTTGGATTTGTTTGTCAGAAGATTTTGCATTTCTATTTTAAGGCAGATGCAGATGCTTAGTAATTTAATCCCTACCAGAATAGATTAATAAATCCAGAGTAAATAACTCTATGGTGACCCATTGCTCTTGGCAGCTCCTGCTATTCCTACTGCACCATCAGACTGGTCTGGTAGCTATAGGCTTGGCTTTTAGGTGAGATATTTGTTTCTTCTTTTGATATGATAACCGAGTATTGCATAAAATAATTAAATTGTCATGACAGGGAATGTCTGCAAATAGGTCTGGCCTTTTGTTTCTTTCTTCAAGGTAAACAGCTGCTGTTGGCTTATGAAAAGCTAAAAGTGATCCAACAAGAAGCCTGTATCCATCACATTGAAATCAGAGACTTGATTAATATTGTAGCCTGTAGCTTTGTGATATGTACGGTTTAAATTAGACCTTTGCAGTCATTGTGCTGGGTTGATGCAAGCACATTAATGACATAATTTCTGGTTGCAGCATCACATTTCTGCAGTCTGTCCTTTGTATTCCACTCACATTAATTGAAGTAATTTTGCCAGTGAAGCGTGTTTCAAACCTCTGCATTTAAATTGAAATTTTAATTCCCTTATTGTCTTGAAAAGACGACTGAAGATGCCTTGTTACAGGTTTCATTATCACTCAAAACACTCCAGCTGCTGGTTCTAATGTACAAAGAGTGATTAATTCTGGGAAGAATTATTAATATAAGAATAGCAGCTTCTTCCCAGTGGCATGAGCCAACCAGGAAGGTATTTCATGATAGTTAATATTTTCATAAACTTTTTTTAAGGGAAAATGTGTGTAGAAGTCTGCATCAAACTAAAATTGCACAGATGAGCTTTGAAAACCACTTACACAAGTTCTGATTTATCATCCCATAGAAGTCAATTCATAATTGCATTCAATCAGTGGAAACCAAGCCAGTGCGAATAGTTTTGAAGCACTTTAGCTGACAGTCACAAGGCTTGTGACTAAAATAATTTTTTCATTTCTAAGCCTTCCTGAGATTGTAGAGATTTTGAATGTCTCTTAATCATTTTGTCTGTCTTTATTTATATGTCTTTTAAAAAGAATCCATAGCTGTATAGTCAGATAAGGATTATTATGATAATTATAATAACAACTTATATTTACATATCTGCCTTCTTCCCAGAGGATCCCAGAGTGCTTTGCTGAGAGAATGGTGTAATGGAATTATTTCACTTACACTGTGTAAATGTGGCCATATCTGGGATAAAGAGATTAGGGCAGCTATTTAATTGAATAGTTTTCTAAGATCTTATGTAATAAAATAAATATATTTGTAGTATTTTTAGTTAACAAGATCCTTTGGAATTGGATAACATGGTGGGTTGTGAATGTCAGCATGGGTCTTAATTTGGGTTAGGTCGTCTGATGCTTGAATCCCAGCTTTGACTCTTAGTAGCTGGATAACTTATGGTTAGTAATTTATCTTTGCTGAAAGCTGGAGTTAAGAATAATATGTATCTCCAAGGGTTGTCGAATGGATTAAGTGAGATATTAAACTGTGTACATAAAGTATATGCAGTATAAAGTTTTTGAAATGTTATTTATAATCGATAAATTTTACTGATATTGTAGGAAATGATATGATGATTGCTTCCATGTTATAATCTCAAAAACTGCCTTCGAGGTGGACTTCTTTTGAGCTAGTAAAAGTTGAAGTAGGGTTGGATTAAGCAGTTTTGATTCCTTTTCTTCTTGGCCTAACATGGATGTACCTAAATGAAAAACCAGCCCACCTTTTTTAAAGGTAAAGGAACTCTTGTGGGCGGATAGGGTTTTTCTCAGAAAGCAATTCTAGTCTTCTCTGACAATTCTGTGTTACATTTCTAGGATTTGGCATGGACAAATTTCACATTCTGTGTTATCAATTACTTACTCGGCTTACATTAAAAATATGTTCATAGGGTACCCATTGATTGTATAATTCTGAGCAATGTAATTTGTTAGTAAAGTATCCAAGATGAGCTTGTAAAATCTACTTTTAGGTAAGTAAATATGTTAATCCACTGGGTATCATCACTAGATAAAAGCCAGGTCAGTACTGGAAGGTGTTTGTCATCAGAACATTTTAGTGTTAGAAGAGTTGGTGTTAAGCTGTTGTTTCTGTGAGTGCTTAGATAGCAGGACCAGTGGACCAGTGAGGTTGCTTCTATTTGTGTCAGTAAAACTGTGTCATTAGCAAATAGACTGATCTTATTTTCTCTTCTTTATGCGCAAGGAATGGGTGATCATGCATCCACTGCGAAATGATTAATGTGCAAGCAAGAAAAAAGGGAGCCAAAACATACATACATCCCTTTTATCTGGCTTGAAAGTTTCTGAGATCTCACAGAACTGTTTTTTCTTATTACTCTGGGAAAAGTATTGATGTGAAAGCTCTGTAGATAACAGGAGCTGGAATATTCTAGTGAGCTTATTGGACTAAACCTGAAAGTGGTTTGGTGACTGTAAAACAATGTTCCAGTATTCCGTATGGATTTTCCACAACATGATAAAAATATATCAGTGATCAATAATGAAATCGCCATTACTAAAGCCCATCTGTTCCTAGTGTAGAAGAGCAGCTTGAAAGACTGAGGCCAATATTCTATGCTAATAATTTATCAGGAAAGAATCTGGCACATATTTTGATAAAGAGACAAATGATTGGGTCTTTAACATGTGGTAATGCCATTGTTGATAACTTCTGTTGTTTGTATGTGTATGTGTGAAGGTGGCCTTAACCTTGGAAGATATTACTTGCTAGTGGGAAGAGACAGATGGTGAACAAATAGTGTCTCTCATATTATGTTAAGTACTATGGAGAAAAATACAATAAGACAGGGAGACTGCGAGTATTGGGATTTGGGGTAGGATAGTGTGGTTTGCTATTTAAATAGGGGTGGTCAGCTGTAGCTGCTTTTAGCCGCATTTGGGACCCCCCTTCATTCTTCTCTTGCCTTCAAAAAGATTTAGGAAAAGCTGAAAACAAAATGAGTAATTTTGTTTTTTTATATCTACAATTAAGTGAGTAGGTTTGTGACAGCTTTATTTTTCTCTTATAGAGTAGAAGTGCAGGGCTTTGTGGTAGCTGTTTTTCATGCTGCTCAAGGCCCTTTTTATTTATATTTGTTTTTGAAGGCTGGGGTTTTTAGAAACTAGATTGTTTGATAGGCACCTGGTTATTGTATTAGTTTTCCTTTTTTTTCAAATTTTGCTTTTTTATCTGCTATTCATTTGCCTCTTTTATTTTAAAGCCAATGGAAATTCTGTTTTATTGCACTAAAGCCTACGAGGTTCAGCAATTTCCATTTGGCTTGCTTGGCTATGGGGCAGTGATTCCCACACTGCACATTAGGGGATCTTGCAAGAATTCTAAATTCAGGTCACATCCCAGACCAGTTAAATAAAAGTCTCTAGGGGTGGGCCACTGACTTCAGTTATTGACATTCTCCAGGTAATGCCAATATGCAGGCGAAATTGGAACTATTGGTGTAGGGTATAGCTTGTTCTGTGGAATTCAGCAAAACTTATTGTCCTTGTCTTCATTTAGCAACAGTTGTAAGTAGTTGGAAACCAAGTATTTATGTAAGACACACATCACATGGTGATACTCACATTTATGTAGAAGTTTATTGTTTGAAGTTGCTTTGTTGCCATACTTTATTGTAGTTTTGGGATAGAGCTAATGAGTATTTGGCTTTTATTCTGATTTTATAGTCTGATTATTTGGTCAAATCGGTTTAGTAGTTAAATGAGATGATTTAGTAGTTAACTCACTTAGTTTTTAAATGAGATGATTCTCCATGTTTGGACTGACTTGCAGTCTTTAGAACTGTCATTTTGATGCTCTGATTTGTGCATCTTTGCTGTGGGTCCTGATATGACCTACTGCAGGGATTTAATGGGTTGAAATTAGAGAATATGTTTATTAATTTACAAGTGGTGACTATGTATAGTGTGTCATAGTGGAAACAAAGTGGATTTAAAAGCAAGAAGTTCTTAATTCTAGTCCTGATTCAACAACTTACCAGTTCCTTGAGCTTAGATAAATAAATTACATTATCTCTCTGTTTTAGTATCCTTATCTGTAGAACAGATAAACAGATACTTACCTGTCTACTTTATAGAATGGTTATGAGAATAAAAGTGAAATATATTACAGGAAAAGTGCTTTGTAGAATATAAAGCAGTATAAAAATTTAAAATGGTGTAGGTATCATCGTCGTCATTTCGCCATGCCAGGTAAAAAGAAAATGCAGGAGTCTGGGCTTGTTTACACTGAGCAGCATTTCTATTCTGGTGCTACCATCATTAATGCATACCTGTTTTAATCAGATAAACCAAGTGTGACTGTGTTTGCACACTTGAGTCTACAGGAAGAATGCTCTAAGTCAAGAATAATACCTAAGTCGTTTGCTGCCATCCTCCATCATATTTCTGGTTTCAGCCTCACATACGACCTTTCTTGAACAGATTTTTGATTGGGCAGTCTGTGGCCAGATGGGAACTAGATATTTGTGTAAATTGCAGCTGATGACAACCCATGTTGTTGATAGGGGACTTCAGTCTCAACTTGATGATGGTGTGAGAATGCTAATCAGTAGCTTTTGCTTGGCTTGACAAGATAGGAGGAGCTTGTTAAAGAAGTCTATTTTCTCTGAGATTCATCCCAATACTAATTACTTGTGGTTGCCTAGCTCTTGAAATGAAAAAAGCCATATTCCTCTATCATTCCTTTGTGGGATTTTAATAGTTCACGTTAGTAAAGAGCTGTGTAAGTGCTGAGCATTTCTAATGGATTTGGGGCTCTTGCAGAGTGTGGGTGAAATTGTCTTGATTGAAGTGCGAGCCTGAAGTGATTCTGAGACCTCCTTTGCCAACTCTTAAAAAGAGAGTTGTTCTGTAACTTTTTCTTGTCCCAGAGTAACAAATAACATGACATGGTGAGTGACTTTAGGACGCTTGTTAAAAGAGAATGGCTTTTCTAGTGGTCTCTTGTATTGGATTTTGTAGTAGAAACCTAGGTTTTAATGCTCTCTTACAGAGCACTGATGAGAACTGGGAATTGAAGGGACCATGAGGTTAGGAACAAAAGAGGTTTTTTTTCTAAGCTTTCCTATGAGCAGTTTACAATTATCTTTCTCTTACCGTGTTAAGTATAGTTTAATTTCATCAGGAAGGTAATTGTGAACAGATCTGTTACAAGGCCTTTTAGAAGAAATAAGGCTCTCAATGTGGAATTATGCATCAGAACCCCTAGAACTATACATAGCTTAGGACTTGAGATCTACTTCTAGAATTTTATTTTAAAGAAAGAATTAAGAATTATAACTGTTTTGTGTTACAAATATGTATACAAGGATACTTATCACAGTAAGATCTATGAAAGTAAAAAGATTAGCAATGACTTAAATATGGGGAATTGGTTTAAGTCATTGTATAGTCATACTCATGGACTAGTATGAAAATACTAAATATAATGTTTAGGGATAGGCACATGCTCCCAGTGTATTGCCAAATGGAAAAAACATGTTTAAAAACAAGTATTTTTGCAAACACTTTGCATGGAAAAATGATTGGAAAGAACTAGGTTAAAATATTATATATTATTGCATCAGATGAGTGACAATATGATGATCTTTTTCTTTTGTAATTTTCTGTGTTTTTCAAGTTTTCTTGGTTGAGTAGGTATTATTTTTGTAATTTGGGAGAAATGCCAAGCTTAAGAAAAAAATACCATTCTAGGCCTGACTTTTTTTTAATCTGTGAAATTAGGGTGGGACCCCAGTCTTGAAAACCTTTAAAGGTCTCTTTCAATAGAAAGTTCTTAGTTTTCATCTCTCAGATACTGCCGTTCTGTGAGGCTCAGGCTCATAGGGTATGTTAGAAGACTTGGCTGTCGCTACTTTAGGAGGGGAAAAAAAAGATTACTTTCGCTTTAATAAAATATGGGAATTATCTGTGGCAGAATGCCCTGATGTTTAAGGGGGAAAAACAAAAAACCAACAACAAAACAGGGAACCCCGAAGAATGCTTAAGAATAGCTTAATAAAATGGTATGCTTTTAGAACAAGTCCGCATTTCATGGTAGTAATAGGGTGAGATCTTTCATGAAGGAAGAAGTCACATTTGATCCTGTTTTCAAGTTTTGTTTTCCGAGATAGATCTGAAGATACTTTAAAGGATAAATTCACAAGTAAAGGGCCTTTTCTTTGACAGCACTTTATCTTGCAGGCCCCCCTCCCTTCATTCACTTATCAATAACTTCATCTAATTTGCCTTATCCTGTAAATTCCATTATCTCCCTGGCAGTCTATTGCATTAAGCCCTTAGTACCTAATATCGCCTCATTTACATTGACATATGCTTGACCTCAGTCCTTCTCCTCTTTGTTAATGCACCAACAAGCACTGATATCTCTCTGGAGCATTATCATTTGCTGTTAGCTCAACTAATAACAACCCTTCATTTGAGCTGATGAAGGTTTATTAAATAAAAACATGCAGTAACCCTGGCAGTAATGAAGGGAGAAGGGAGGTAGACAACATCCTTTTTTTAATGGTGAGAGTACACCAAGTCTGCTTTATAGGTATTGGGTTTCCTAAGGGAGATAGGGCACCTGAATGGGTCTGATCGATATTATTTTATCAGGGTGATTTAAGAATGGGCATTTTTGATTGTCTTACTTGATCACTGTTGATTAGCATATAGGCTGAGGAGTTAGGAGAAAAAAGTATTCTTGCTCCAGGCACTTGGCCTTGCTCCTGATGCAGCTGTCTTTGGAACTCTGTCTTCAGTACCAGACTGTCAATAACCCTGCGGCTTTCAGGCAGTGGCAAAGCTTGGCCAGAGGGAGTCAGACACATCACCTTAGTCTTCTCCAGTGAAACTGAAATCAGAGGTTGTTTTTCCCATAGATCCCGCAAGAGTCCCTGAAATCTTCACGATAGCCCTGACCCTTGAATGAATGCCCTTTATTTTCCCTTTCATGTCCCACACTCTTATTCCCCCTGACCACCATTTGTACATGAAGTCCGGTCTACTGGTGTCATGCTGTAAACAAAAGTTACGTGGATGCTGTTATCAGGTTTGTATTAACAGTTGGGAATTTTGGGTTCACTTGCTTGCACATTTATGTCACATACATATATATTGTGGTATATTCTACTAGTAAAATTGTTCCTAGTTTATCTGATGCAGTTAAATACATAGAGTTCTATAAAGGCTACAATGTACTGCAAAGAGTGCTGTGATGTCCCAGATCTATCAAAGCTTTCGGACTTGCTGCTATAGCTGTTAGGTTGGACCATAGGAAATAACCAATATTTGATCATTTTTAACTTGTAAAAACAGTATTTTCTTATGGTTCAAGTTAATAATGTGATAGATACCATGTTTTTTTTTTTTTTTCCTAAGCTTCATTGTTTGTTTTACTAGTTTCTGTCTGATAAAGATAAAAATTTCCGACTTGGGAAAAATAAGATGTAGCAATGTAGAAATAGTTGGTGAGTGAATGATCTGGGATTCTTGGCTCCTGTGTGATAAATATCTTCGCTGCTTGCTCAGACGTGAGTCGGAATCATTCCACATTCACTGGGAGACCTGGAGGCTTCTTGTGCCCACCCAGGACTCCCTGATCCTGAAGGTGGACACTTGAGGGTGGAGGGCCCTCTAGGGGAGCAGGCCCTAAAACCACTGGAGTTTGCCTTCCAGCAGTGCAGGGGCAGGCAGCGGCAGGTGGGTGACCTGGGCACTAAGTAAATCTAGGCTTCAGGGCATGTTTCTTTTGTTCATACAGAGATTTTGTGATGTTCTTATTTATTGAATAGTTGAGACTGCTCAAAAAGTTTGTTTAACTGTGTCTTATGTATATGTAGGAAGGGGGAAGGTATCAATTCTCTGGAGTAGCCTAATTTCATATCTTTTTACTGCAACTCCAAGGTAGACCATGGCAACATTTTCAGAATGGTTATGTTGTCTTGCTAGAAAAATGCTTCCTTAAGGGAGATTTACTGACCTAGTGAAAAGTGATAAAACATTTTAGAACCATATAATTTTCAGAGTCCTCAAAGAAGTATTTGTTTTGGATTCAACAATGGCAATACATTTGCTTTCCTTAGGGAACAGTGTTGCCAAAATAAGCATTTTCATTAGCTACCAGATGGTTTAGTTATCAGTTTTGTTTTTTGTTTATACACCAGTTTTTCTTATTTTTTTGGCTTGAACCTTATTTCTATTCACAAACAGTTACTGATGTCGTTTATCTTTGTGTGTCTTACTCACCTCAACTAGAAAAATAAAAAGATCAATAGTTTCTTTTACAACATTTCTTCAACAAGGCAGCTGCTGAGAATGGCGAAGTTTAGTGTTCCTCCAAAATATTTACAGTGGTTCATGTCAGAACACAAAACTAGATCTTTTTACGTGATAAGCGTGATTAAGATTAGCTAAAGACAAGCATTAACTAGGAAATAATTGTTCGTATTTTACACTAAAATGAAGTTGAGAAATAGACATTGGGAAAGAAAATTTAAGGGTATGGTGGTTCCTAATTGCAAAGATTTTCCTTTGTTGTAGACTTATATCTCAACTCAGGCAAATTTTTTTGAATTCTTGATTATATATATTTTAACTGTGTGTTTGAGCTATTCTTTTAGTTATAGAAACATTTTTTAGAATTTTTGTTTTCTTACATGGATAGGTTTCTAATAGCAAAACATGCTTTCCTGTTCAATATCATGTGATAAAACATTTGGAAAATGTTTGCTTATCTTCATAATCCTAAAGGAAATATTTATTTTCAATTCTAAAACAGATTTCTATTGTCTATCTGAGCAGTTTCCAACCATGTTGACTAGAACATTAATATTCTATTAGATGGTAATAGGTGTTCTGTGAAAAAATTCACTGGTAGTGATATCTTTTTTCCTCCAAAATGCATTTAAAAATACTTATATCTATCTATATATATGAAGAATTCTAAATACATTTAGGTGACTCATTATTATATCGTAATCTAACTTAAAGAAACTGTGAGATATACCTGATAATTCTAGGAGGTCATATTAGAGATCATTTGGCACATGAATGCATGGTGTTTGATTTGTGAATAGGGGAATAGACAGCATTTACCAATTCACTGTACCGTGGATGTTGTCTGTTTAGTCTTTCGTCTGCTATGTTTTATCCTGTAATTTTAATATATATTTGTGACATTATTCAGTGTTGCGTGTCACACTTATGAACCTGTTTTTTTTTATAATTTCTTATAGCAGCTACCTACCCTGTGAGACTGTCTTGTTGCTGTCTACATTAATCCAACTGTGTCTCTTTAATTTCTGTTAATCTTTCATCAGTGTGTTATTTAAAAGGTACTCTGTAGTCATTACATTTGGAAAAGTGCAGTAATTTATACAATGACCACTTCCCATACATTAAAACAATCTTTTTATCATTAATTATGCACATTCCTAAATATAGATGATTATTTTATTATTTCTAGTAAATCTCAAATCTTAGTAAATACCTGGAAACCGCACCTCCCCAGTACAACAGAATTGACAGTCAGTGGTAGTCTGTTGGGTTGACTGCTGCCTCACTAACTTTTCCTTTGTGTGTAAACTTTATGTTTCAAACTCCTTAAAACCAGATAAGATTAATGTTAGGGCTGGGCGCAGTGGCTCGTGCCTGTAATCCCAGCACTTTGAGAGGCCAAGGTGGGTGGATCACAAGGTCAGGAGTTGGAGACCAGCCTGGCCAACATGGTGAAACTCTGTCTTTACTAAAGATACAAAAAATTAGCTGGGCATGGGGGCAGGCATCTGTAATCCCAGCTCCTCAGGAGGCTGAGGCAGGAGAATCGCTTGAACTTAGGAGATGGAGGTTGCAGTGAGCCATGATTGTGCCATTGCACTGTAGCCTGGGCAACACGGCAAGACTCCATCTCAAAAAAACAAAAAAAAGATAAATGTTAGGTTTCTAAACATATATTCTAGAGAGCAAATGTTGCATTGACAACTATTTTCTTTAAATTTGTTTGAGTACCACTTAGTATGGTTAGAGTAAGGGAAGACAGTGGCCTTGTTCAGCTTCCATAATTATAGCTTTATAAATAGACTATTAATAAGTGAAGGCCAGAAAATAAAACACAGTGTTTTCTTATAGAAATAAGAGACTATTCTCTTTTCTCTTTTGTGGTAAGATTTTCAAATTCTTGAAGTTCTGAGACTACCTTTGATAATATATGTTATTATGTTATCTTGTATTTTGGGTCAAGGAAATATATTCAAAGTTTTCATTTAAACAGTTACAATGGCTCAAAGAAGGAAGGAACACTTACTGAAATTGCTTCACTAAAACATGTTGGGAATACTCTCTGAGGTTTCTTTACTCATGGAATAAATAGGTACTGTTAAAAATAATTTCAGTGAGCACTCAGGAGCTGCCAGGCACTGCGCTAAGTGTTTTACCTGAATTTTTACTTTTAATTTAATTAGGTGACTTTGAAAGTTGACACTTGTCATAAAATTCTGTATTTGGAACATGTACTGTTTGGGTTAAAAATCTTCATGTACATTCCTACAAACAAATCAAGTGTGGATGTGCAGTGGGTGGTTTTTAAGCTTAAATATCTCAGCTGGATTTAATTACCTTAAGGGATAAGGCTACGTGATGGGCCAGTGGTTTACCAAATTATTTTTCATTTTCTGGATCTCAGTGTCACTGAAAGTTAATGCATCCTCTTTCTCTGCTAGAGACCCGAGTTAAAATCCATTTTAGGGCATAAGTATAAATGAATTTGTTGTTGTTTTTTCCTCCTTGGGGACACTGTGGTCATTTTGTGAGGCTGCCTTTCCATTTGGAATTGCTGGCAGCTTGCTCTGGGCCCAGGGGCTCTTATAGCAGGGGCAATTGCAAGTCAGCGTGAAAATGAACTGGTAGGCTTCAGAGGGCAGAGCTGGCCCAGGGCTTGTCACTCTCCCATTCCTTGATTCTTTCTTGGTTAACTTAAGGAAACTTATTTGCTACTGACATTTGATTATAGCACATCACAAAACAAGTGATGTGGTTGTGGATAAGCCATCACATTTTCTTTACCATTTCAGGCTGGTTTATATTTGGCAGCTACAAAGGTTTCTCTGTTCACTGTCCACAGACTCCTAGATGACTCCTTAGACTGCTGTAGTTGTGTCATCAACATTTTTGATCACCAATGTGTTTCATGGCTTTAATTACCTATTGTTTTAGTGTAAATGGTTCATTCTTTAGGAGCGTGTTTGTATCCATAATTACATTTAAGGGTTTTACCCTGAAGTATTATTAGTTATTTCCTTTATCTGTACCTATTAGGAATATTTAGTATAACCTAAGCAGGGAATAATACACATAGCATTTCATCCCTGAGGGAGCTCACTTGTGTTCTTTCCCTCTAAGCTCATCCTGTCATTTCTATTTTCTCTCAAAGAATAGCACCTACAGTATGCTCTTTTTCTTTGAAAAGATACAAGATCTTTATACATAAAAACAAACATAATTTTGTGTACATGAATAAATGGGATCATATCATGCATGCTGTCTTTTTTTTTTTTTTCCCTTTGCAGATGTCACTTTGAGTTTCAAAGTGAGTTGGTTGCTCCAGGTTCCCTGAATCCTTCATGTTCTCCATTTATTGTAGGCATTCCTATACCAGTTTGATTTATCCAGTCCTTTTGTCTTGAAAATCTCCCAAACCACTTTGCACCGGGAGTATCTTCCTCTTCATGTTTTGTCTTCCAGTCACCATTCATATCCCGTTTCTTCTATCAAACTGAATCAGGACAAGGAGAGGTGATGACTACTATTGTCCATTTGTAGCATTCATGTAAAAAAATGTATTTACCTCTGTGTGATGTGTATTTGAAAAAGAGTGAGAGAGAGCCCGACTCTTGGTAAGCACAAAGAGTCATGATTGCTGTGAGAACAAGTTCTTTTTAAAACATTTAAATAGTGTGCTTTTTTTTAAAGCCTTAGTTTAAAAAAGCTAACTTTGAGTAAAAGTTGATTAAACCATTAGTACATGGGATTCTTGTGAGAATGTGAATGATAGTATCATTTAAATAGGGAGGTCTTTTTACACGTGTCCATTGACAGACGTGTGTGGGCATAAATAGTTTGCTATGGTGGTGTGTATGCTTTCACGTTTATCTTTGTCTAGATTGTTTTATCATTACCTAAGGTGAGAAAAACTCTCCCCTAGCCACATTATACTCTACAAAGTCTTTTATATGCTGATAAAGTTCTTGTAAGCTCCCTTTTGTTAGTATCTTTTTAAGACGTCTTTCTTATTTATAATATTGCCAGGTTATTAAGTTGTACTTAATTGTCTTTCGTTTTTTTCTCTTTTCAGGTGTCAGCAGTTGAGTCTTTGGAGGGCCCCCTGCTCCAGGTGGAAGGACTGAGTGACCTTCGACTAGAGCTTCACAGCAAGAAGATGAACCTCCACTTGGTTCTCATAGATGAACTACACCGGCACCTGTACATCAAATCGACTAGCCGAGTTGTGCAGCGTAACAAGGAAAAAGGGAAAATCAGGTTAAAGAGGCTCTTTGCTATAAGTGTCTTGTGGCAGTGCAGGATTGGAAGGAATATTTTTTGTTTCCCAGAATGTTGTTGTAGTTTATTTTACTTTTCCTTTAATGGACTGTCTCTGAAACTTGAATATGGTTTTATAATAGCAAATACTCCGTGTTCTGAGAGGCTGACATTTGAAGTTTGTTCATTCATTCATTCTACATTTATTATGGTCCTTTTCTGTAAGGATATATAAGAAGCATTTACTGTGGGTCTCATATTCTGGATCAGAGACATTGGTACATCTCAGAAGGAAGTAGAAAAATTCTTAATTTGGACTGTGAAGTCAGCCTAATTAAGAAATGTAGATATATTGGCTGGGTGCAGTGGCTTATGCTTGTAATCCCAGCACTATGAGAGGCTGAGGTGGAAGGATTGCATGAGCCCAAGAGTTCAAGACCAGCATGGACAACAGAGCAAGACTCTGTCTCTACAAAAAAAGGGCCAAAATTAGCTGGGTATAGTGGTGTGCACCTGTAATCTCAACTACTCCAGAGGCTGAGATGACAGGATGGCTTGAGCCCAGGAGTTTGAGCTTCAGTGAGCTATGATTTCTCCACTGTACTCTAGCCTGAGCAACAGCGAGGAGACCTGGTCTCTTAAAAAAAAAAAGACAAAAAGAAATATAGATGTATTGACTGAATGATAAGATTCTTTATTACTTAGAGTTATGTTCAGCTTTAGGTTGTCCTTTTTCTGGAATAGTTTAGGAAAGGTTCAGAGAGAACACTTTTATTCCTTGGTTGGTTGTAGCATAGCCCTATATTTAATGGCCTGGGTAGTCTCAAGAAATTCATTAGGTTAGTAGAGGCCTGGTAGGGAATAAGACTAGATCTTAAGATGGTAGAATATTGGAATTTTAACATATGTTAGATAGCTGTGCATAGTACATGTCCTTCCAATATTCCTTTAGAATAGACAGATCTTTTCAGAGGGTATTTCAGCACTATCTACTGAAATATACATGTTCATGCTTCTTCATTCAGATATAGACAAGAAGAGCACTGGAAGCAGTGCACGCTGGGAATGAAGTCTTTCAAGTCTCATCCTGTTTGAACAAAAAATGCCAAATTTGCTTGTGATGCTTCAGTTTAATCAGAGATCCTGACAGAGAAAGAGACGTTTCTACCTCTTTTCAGCAGATGGGCACTAGAAAAACTTCTGCCAGGCACACAGATTTGATATGTACCTGAGACATAACTTCAAGACTAGCTCTGAATAGGGTATCTGTCAGTACCTCAGCAGAGAGTGAAGTGGTGAATAGGGGAAGTGCTAAGGAATTCTTTCGACAATGCCTGGTGATAAATAGCAGATCTGAAGAGATTTCTTCCCATACAAGGTTAAGTAATAAAATCACTATGGTCCTGTGAAAATATTCTGTATTATAAGGGAAAATGAGCATTACTTTGAGGTCTCAGAGGAAGAACATTTATTTTAAAAAAATTTATGTAAAGCAAGCAAGAAACATTTAAGAGACTTAAGCTCAAGGTTTCTCAAAAAATACAAGAAACACGATGTAGTAGATTATTCAGAATAATCACTCATTTCCCCTCTACTTTTGTGGGAGAGGAGTATTTCCTACCCTTTTTGTTGGGGCCTTGGCTTTTGCCATCATTAGGGTACATGACACAAGCAGGGGCTTCAAACGTGCTTATGCTGTTGAGTGTGGCCTTTCGTGCCACTGCCATTGCCTTGCTGTCGGTCCCAGGAGAAGGGTAAGAGACACATGGAACTGACTGAAGATCAGCAGACCTGCCTAGCCTGCATCAACCAACCACCAAAATGTATGCTTATTGTTGAACATTATTGAGATTTTGTGGTTGTATGCAGTAAGCGCATAGCTTCTATGAAAACAGTGACCGGGAGCTACAAGAACAGAGTGAGGAGAGATGCTAACAGAGCTAACTAAAACATGAATAAAATGTAAGGAAACCAAAATGAAGTAGGGAAATTTAAGTCTTTAAAGCTTCAGAGAGAAGATCTGAATCACTGATGTGGAGGGAAAAACTTTTCTTGATGAAGAGGAAAAAGACAAAATGCCAAAAGGAAGAGGATAAATATGAAAGATGAACAGTGGTCAATCCAGTGATTTTAGGGTTTCCAGAGAATCACACTAAAATGATAGTGTTTGGGGCTGAATTATGTTCCCCCTAAAATTCATATATTGAAACCCTAATCCCCAGTACCTCAGAATATGACTGTATTTGGAAATAGGGTCTTTTAGAAAGTAACTAAGTTGAAATGAGGTCATTTGTGTGGGCTCTAATCCAGTAGGACTGATGTCCTTATAAAAAGGAAATTTGACACACTTGGAGGGAAGACCATGTGAAGACACAGGGAGAAGATGGTCACCTACAAGCGAAGGAGAGAGGCCTCAGAAGAAACCAACTACACCCACACCTTGATCACAGACTTCCAGCCTGCAGAACTGTGAGAAAGTAAATTTCTGTTGTCTAAGCTATCCAGTCTGTGTTACTTTATTATGGCAGTGGGAGGGAACTCAGACAGAGGGGATCAGAAGCAATAATTAGAGTATAAATAAGAAAACCTACTTAAAGAGGAAAACAAGACCTTGGTCTGCAAGTTGAAAGAATTTAAGGTAAAATTAATAAAAAAAGTTACTCTTAGATATAATCTGGAAATTTTTATGATTTTCAAAAATAAATTTTATAAATACCAGGAAGAAATATTATGTGATCTGAAGTGATAGAGATAATTATTTGCCCACCCAATATCCATTCTTCTCTTCATTTTTAATGACAATCTTTATTTCGTTCCTGGTGGCTATAGGCCCAGCTAAAAGGCTGCATTTTCCATCTTCCCATATAGCTAGAGGGTGTTTAGTGGGACTTCATTTTGCAAGCTGTTGAATGGGGAGGTCATTAATTTTTCAAAGATACCAATTAAACTGGTATGCTCACTCTTTTACCCTTCATTTGCCTTTCTTTACTTTCTATATGGGACATAGATTGGTGCCATCAAGCCATCCTAGACACAAGGTGACCTTGAGGATAGAAGCCACATCTGAAACTCCATGATCACCTTGAACTACTTTTCTAGCCCTGGGTGGGGTGCCTCTTTAATATGATAGGAAGTCTTTGTTTTACTCGGACCACTATTATTTGGTCTTCTTTTTATACACTTAAAACCAGTTCAGTTACACAGAAAGGGGCAAAAATCAGGCTCACCAGGATTTGCTGAATACTAAATGCCAGAAGACAATAGAACAAAATCTATAAAGTTGAATGGAGAAGAGTTGGGACCAAAGACTTTTCTAGCCAGCCAAGGGGACATTGATATGCATAGGTGGCCAAGAGATAGTCTCAGATATGAATTTATAATAAAAAAAATTAGTATTCTTTTTCCGAGCAAAATTCTCAGAGATAAACTGTAAGACATACAACCAGAGAACAATAAAGTTGTAGGTAGTTTGAAACAACTTTGAGGGCCACATACCATTAAATAGGTACATGTATATATATGTAAGTAACTGACAAATATGTTTTTACAAGATTGAGAATATCAACTAAAAATCATTGTGGAAAAAAAGGTCAGCTGGGCGTGGAGGCTCACGCCTGTAATCCCAGCACTTTGGGAAGCCGAGGCGGGAGGATCATTTGAGGTCAGGAGTTTGAGACCAGCCTGGTCAACATGGTAAAACCCCATCTCTACTGAAAGTGTAAAAGTTAGCCAGGCATGGTGGTACGTGCCTGTAGTCCCAGCTACTCAGGAGGCTGTGGCAGGACTCACTTGAACCCAGGAAGTGGAAGTTGCAGTGAGCCGAGATCACACCACTGCATTCCAGCCTGGGTGACAGAACAAGACTCCATCTCAAAAAACAAACAAACAAAAAAAGTCTATGTAGTCAAGGAGTACTCTCTAACAGTAAACGGAATTTATATCCCTTTTTACTCAGTTAATAGTGACTAGGAAATTTGGATAGGTAGGAGAAAGGAATGCTGAATTCTTGCTTAAGATGAGTGTGAAGTTTTGTTTTCGACTTTAATAATTAGAGAAAATGTTTAATTTTGTTTTTACTAATCTAGATATGTATATTTAAAGATTTTTATATTTAAAAATCAATAGAGAAGACAAAAATATTCTCTATTACAAAGGATATTGTACTGCAGCCCTCCTTTGTCAGCAGGGGATATGTTCCAAGACCCACAGTAGGTACCTGAAACTGCAGATAGTGCTGAACCCTGAATCTACCTGCACAGTAAATCCTCACTTAATGCCCTCAATAGGCACTTGGAAACTGTGACTTTAAGTGAAATGAAGCTGTAACTTTAAGTGAAATGACGTACAGAAGGTCCTAGAATAACATTGTGTCCTTCAAGGTCCTCTGCTGATGAGAGAAAAAAAAAATCGTTTCATTATATGCCAAGATTCTTGATTGCAAATAGAGGAAATCAGTCTGGGTAACTAAAACAGGAAAAGAATTTATTGGAAAGTTATCAGGTTGTTAACAGAATCTATGGGAAGTCTGTATAATCAGGCTCTAAAGCCCAGTAGGAACCAACGGAGATTAAGCAGCTGAGCACACACAGTCTTAGACAAGCCACAGGAAGGGTCTGTTTGGGTTGCTATTTTTGCTGGCACCATGCCCACAATAGCTGGATTTTAAACTCCTCTGTAAATGATCTCTAAATGTCCCTGCATCTTTCCTTTATCTCTTCAAGATTCAAACTTCTGGACTCAGGCATCCAGTTTGCTGAGCCTGGGTAATGCCTGGACTCCTTCAGCTTCCATAGTAGGAAGTGGGGCCTTCTTTTTGCTTTGATGCAGTCAGTGGGGATGGACTGTTCAGATGTTTGGTACCCAAGACAAACACCCAACAAATTTCTACTGCAAGAGAAAACAAAGGAAATCACATGAAGGCACTTACGTATAAAGAAGACCAGATGTTTTTGAAGTAGAAGATAGGCAGTAGAATTGACAAATGAAAGAAAGGTACATGCTCACATACAAAAAATAATAAAAATTTTATTTGGAGGAAATGAAACAAATAAATGGTGAGACTGTCCTTGTTCTTAGCTCATGAAGATGTCAGTTCCAGCTGAAAATTTTGAAACTGTCAAATGAAATCTAAAGTTCACATGGATGAATACATGCGTAAGAATTGTTTAAAAGAATTGTGAAGGGAGGTTATGAGGGGGGCATTTCTTATGTGATATCAAAGCATATTGTAAAGCTGTTTTAGTCAAAACAGTACAGACATGCAAAAATAATTTTTTTAAAGAAAACAGCGCAGACATGAAGTAGAAAATCAGATGGGTGAGACAAAATAGAGTTGAGAAATAGACCCCAGGATCTATAGACTTTAGTATTTTGAACAATAGTTCAGTTGGGGGGTAATGAAGGCTATTTAATATATAGTGTTCAGACAATTGACTGTTGATTTGAAGAAAATAAATTTAGGTGTCTACCTCTTACGTACAAATGATTCAGCCAGATTTAAAAATCACATAGCACTGTATTAGCATTAGGAAAACGTGTAGGAGGATATGTGTGGAGGAGCCTTTTTCAAGCATATCAGAAGACATAAAGAAATATATTAAATGGTTTAACCATTAAACAACCCAAAACTTATCTTCAGTAAAACGGAGTCAAAGGAGAAACTATACTCTGAGGAAATATATGTATGTCATATAACGCTTTAATATCTAAAGCATGCAGATATTTGTAAGCTTAGTAAAGCGGGATATAGACTGTTCATAGATTAAAAATACAAATGGCTAATAAATATAAGATTGTTCAATATCATGAGTAGTCAGAGAAATACACATTTGAAAAATTAAATGCAGTTTTTTGTTCATAAGATGATCAAAATCAAAGACATTGATAGCATGTTATGATGGCAAAGATGGCGGAAATGCGTAGCTTTCTCTTGATGGTGGAATAACCAATATGCCTTTTTGGAAAATAAATTTGCATATTCTTTGTCCAGAGAATTTTGTTTCTAGGTCTACATCCTACAAAAACAGTACCAGTTCATAAAAATATATGTAACAAGATATTCATTGTGACATTGTTGGTAAGAAGAACAAAAATATGCAGCTTAAATGTTCATCAAGAGGAGTATGGTATATTGGTACCATGTAATTACAGAATTTCAGTGATAATGATCTCTATGTGCTGATATGGATAGGTTTCTAAGGTGCATTTTTGGGTCCCAAAAGCAAGTTGAAAAATAGCATAGATAGTATAAACCTATTTGTGAAAGATTGAAAGGATAGAAACTTAAATATGTATACTTTATATATTGGTATAAATATTTGTATGTGTATAGAAAATGTCAGACAGATAATGTCAAAACACTGATAAAAGGAATTACTTGTGAGAAATGGAAATGTGAGGTGGGGAATAGGGAGGTAGAAATTCTTTTATTTCCTGTGTACATCATGAGCATGTTTTTTAAAAATAATAATACAATTACTGATGATCCTTTTGAAGATTTTTAAAAATGAAATGGCAAAATGTTTAGATTATACCCTTGAAGGGAAAAACTAGAATTCAGATCTATGCAGGATGATCAAAGAATGTTGAAAAAGGAGCATGTGTGCCATTTTTGTGGTGTGTGACGTGGGGGGGGTGGATGGACAGACACTCATTTTTAAATTTTTTTTTCAAGCAGTCCTTGTACCTCAGCCTCCTAAGTAACTGGCATACCACTGTGCTTGGCCTTGATGCTCCTTTCTGTAAGATGTTTTGGAAGGCAGTATACCAAAATGATGTGAATGGATTATTTTTTTAAAAAATATTTTCAAGAAAGAATTTACACCTTTATAATCGGATAAAATTAGTAAAAAGTTGTTTAAAAATAATTCTTTTATTTATTGCATGATCCTGGATAATACTCGGTTTAACCTTGCTTCCTCAGCCATCCTGGGACATCGTCTAGCTCATGGAAGAGAAAATTTGGTGTCCATATTTGTCTCTGGGCATGTAAAGAATGTTCTTCACTGCATTGTATTCATTCCCTAACTATTTTGTCTTTTAAAGATTTTTTTTCTGTTTACATATGTTGGTTTTCTTTTTATCTTTCAGTTCTTGTTTTTTTCTTTTTTCCCTCTTTGCTTAGATTTTAAATTTTTAGCCTCACTTTATTTTCTGTTACCATGTCTTCACCCTTGGTCTGTCATTTGAAACGATGGCTCTTTTTTACTTTTATACCCTTTAAATCATTCTTATTCTTTCTGAGTGTTCCAACAGATCTTAGAACTATTGAGAATTACTATGCCAGCCATTCCTGTTTCATTATTTGGTGAAATCTTACTAAGGGCACATTATCTTTGACAGATATTTCTTAGCTCAGTTTGATTTAGCAAAATTTTATGAGCACTTGCTCTTTGACAAGTACTGTGCCAGCTGTTCTGGCTATATAAGTGACTATATCAGTTATTCGATTTACAACTTAAAGTTCAACTCACCTCTGTCAGTTTTTAGTTTCACAAAATCAGCCAAATGAGTTGCAGTTGTAAATTTTGGACATAGTTGAACCCATTTATTGTGAAGTGAAGGAACAGAAATATGTTATAATTAAAAAGTAGATGTTTAATAAGCTGTCAGCACTTCTAACCCCTCTTAAAAAACTGTTTTCGTATCATGAAATCTTGAAATCTAACATTTAGAAGCAGAGCTTTACTAGTTGGATGTTGGTTAATGGCCAGGAAGTCCTTGAGGTTACAGTGGCAGTGGTTGTTGCTTGTTTTGGGTTTAATTTGTTGTATACTTTTACTGTCCTCTACCATGTTGCTATTAATTGGCAAAATGCATTCAGTCACAATATATAATTGGTAATTTTGGGGGGACCGTTTTATACTAGCAGGGATTACTGTACATCAGCTGTCTTTTGATCTCAGCTATGAATGATTCTGAATGGATTTAAAATAAAAATTTGTAATCATGTATTTAAAATGAAAAATAACTGTCAGTATTTCCAAAATAACATTATAATTTTTATTTTATTTTTTGTTTTCAAAAAATGCTTTCTCTGAGGGATTAAAAATCTGTTGAAGGTATTAATTAATTAATCCCTTCTCAGCTTTATCTCTGATATGTGGTGAGAAGAGGTCTTTTTTTCCGTTGTGAAATGGAAACTGAGGTCCATACTACTTAATGTGATATTCTACAATAGCACCTACCTTATGCTGAGCTTCATTCATGTCTGTAGTCACAAAGTGAGTGGGTGTGCCCCCTTTCTCTGCAACTTTTGAGACTAAGTCCTTTCATAAAACAGCAGGAGAAAAACTAAAGTCATTTCCAGAGTTACTTGCCTTTGGGTTAGTGCTCACAAAGGAGAAAATTGAAGCTTAAGGGAAAATTTTAGAGAGAGAGATGAGTGTATGAAAATAGTTTTGCAGTAAATTGACTTTCTAAAAGTTTATTGATGGAGTTTGAGGGCCCTTCTGGCTCTGATAATATAATCAGCAGGTTATGTTTTTCAGAGTTGAAATGGCAAGCTGTTTATCACCCTAAATTTAACTGAAATATGTTTTTAGGTTAAAACTGAGAAAATAATTGTAGGATTTAATCTAGAGTGATGTGCATGTACATCTGTGTTCATAGAAGTATGTACTATGATAAATACACATATAAAAATATCAGTGTGCACACACATAGTAACAACTGTTTCATCATTAGGTGTGGCAGGCAGTATTCCAGCTATATAATTGAATTTTCCTGCTGATTGATACCTTAATTTATCTGTACTTTAAAAGTAATTCCTCCACTTTGTTCTAGAAATATTTAAATATTTAGACAATGTATTATATTTTTCCTGTCATTTAAAGTTGAAGTTTTTTTTACTCTGTAGCAGTACCATAAACCTGTCTTTTTTTATAATTAAAACATTTTTATTTTACTTTATTCATTTGTCCATTGAAGCATTTTATTTGTAAATATGTATTACGTCCATAGATGAAGAACCCCAGGATTTTTCTGTCCTGTGTGTTTTTGTGTTGCTTCTTCATGGTCCATGATGTGAGCTGAGTCAGTACAATGAAACCAAACTGGTGGGATGGGAGCAGATTAGTCTGTGATTTTTCTAGATTTTTCTAGATCTTTGAGTTGGACATCAAATCTGGGGCTGATCACACTTGCTCACAACAACTTGTTCACACTGTGAGGTTCCCAATAATTTTCCCAGCTCTGTGATCATCAGTGATTTCAAATTCGCTCATGTGCCCATGCTTTGTCATCACAGTTGATGAAGACACCAGACAGTGACTTTGGAGCAAGGTCTAATAAGAACCAGGTGTTTGCCTCTCTTTTCGGTATTGTCGATGCTCTGGAAAGCAGCAAACAGGACATTTATGCACACCATTAGGGTGGCACAGAAAGATGGTGGAAAGAGCTCTTTGTGTCTTTGGGCATCTGTATCCAGGGCCTAGGGGGACCTGTAAAGTGTTTTGTAATTGTGAGTAAAATGCAGGTGGAAGAGGATGATGTCATTGAGAGGAAAAAAATGAGAAGACAAAAGAAGTCATAAAACATGAAACAATGGACAAATCTATTATCTAATTTATTTTATAAATAGATAAACCATTATGAAAAGTTATTGGATTTGAGGACTGTTGGATTTTCTTAAGATAGTTTAGGCTAGGAACTTACAGGTTTATATTGGTGGAAAAGAGTTGTTGGGAGGATGCCAGTTCAATTCCTGGTAAATGCTTTCTGTTACTTTAATATCTTATACTCCACTTTTCACATTAGCCTGTGAGTGATTTTAGCAATTGGAAATTTGCTGTTTGGTTTAGTTCATATCTTAGTCATACTCACATTCTCAGCACTGAGCACAGTGCCAAGCACATAATGGATGCTGAAGAATTGTTCGAGTAATGATTCCCTGTTTCCCTGTAACAAGTCAAAAGGGAGAAGTTAATGACTGTCATAGTGATCCTCAAGGCCTAGGACAGTGGCTCCTACATTATTTGTATTCAGTGAAAAGAATAAAACCTTAAGTGATAATTTCACTCTTTAACACAGTGCGAAATTATCACTTGAACCCGAATTATCACTTAACAAACTTTATTTTTCAAAGATCTCTGAAAAAACATGTTTGTTTTTCATTGGATTATAAATACACACATACCTAGCACATTTGTTCCAAAAGGAGTGTGTGAAGGAGATGGGGATATATTGCTGTGGTGGGGGCAGATGTTGTTCCCAATTGCACACATCCTTCCTTCCTTCCATTTGAAGAAATCTTTCCTATGGGCGTGGTCTCTTCCCTGCTTCCCCTTTGCCTGCTCTAGCCACTGCTACTGATGATGTATTTCAGTACTAAAAAGTGAGAATTATGGCTTCCACTTCCCTACCCTTGGATTTGGCTTCGAGGGGCTCTTCTGTTGTAGATAGTGTGCGAGATGATTCCATTTCTTGAGAGCGGGGCATAGGGTTTAGTTGGCTTGGCATAGCCTGCATTCTTTCACTTAACAGGTATTTTGAGATGGGAATTAATTGGAAATTTTGTTTTTTATAGTTTTCGTGATTTAAAATTAATGTGTTTATTTTGAAGGAAGTTGATTTATGCGTTTATTTAAAGTTTATTAGTTTATTTAAAGTTAATCATTAAGATGAGGGGCTTGGCCTTCTTAGGAAAGGTGAAATGGGTAAATACTGAATTAACCCGTTTGAGATCCTTAAATCATTTTAATTGTTGTGATTGTCCACGTCATGAAATTTATGAGTCTCTTTTAAAGAAAACTGAATGTGGTAAACTTCCGGCATATGTCAAAAACTATAGCCTGAAAAACACAAGTAAACACTAGTTAAACCTTTATTCAGTATCATGGCGTGTTGTCATTTGATCTTTCTTTGTTGATAAATTAATATTTAATACAGATACAAAGGAGGACAGTGAAATTGCCTGGCATAGTGTTATTACAAGGTGGTTATCCAGTTGATCCAGAATACGCTACACTAATTTTTTAAACAGCATTGAATGAAATGACAAAATAAAAATTTAAGTACTTGGAACCCTTACAATACATTTTTATACCCCTGTCTGTGACAGTCACGTCTTTATTGGAAATATACTGGGGAGATCCAGTATAGTATATACTGGGGAGATCCAGTTCCAGTGTAAAGAGGGCTCATGACAAAAACAAAAGTGGTAAGGGTGGGGCTGTAGTGGGAGGACTTTAGTTGGTTTTGAAGAAAGTGGTAACTAGTGCTTCTTTTCCCGTTCAGCTCCCTTGTGAAAGATGCTTCTGTTCCTCTGATTGATGTTACAAACCTCCCTACTCCTCGAAAATTCCTTGATACCTCTCGCTATTCTACTGCTGGAAGCTCAAGTGGTAAGTATTTAATTCTTCAGCCACTAAGCTTTTTAGTATGCCTTAGTTCCTAGGTAGAGATCTGGAGGAGCTTTTTGGGGGCTGAGCTAGGTTGGGCTGGGCTAGTTGGGCCTGAGCTAAGTGTGTTGGAACCTGTGATGAGCCCTTTGCAACCTTCAGAGCAAATAAGATGTACAGTGATTTGTTGGGCTGTTGAATTATCAGGGTTGAAAAGTGGCAGCTGAACCTGGCCTGCCTGCTGAATCCAGCTGCATCTGTGTTTTGTTTGACCAGCACTGTTTTTCTTTCTTTCTTTCTTTTTTTTTTTTTGAGATGGAGTCTCGCTCTGTTGCCCAGGCTGGAGTGTAGTGGCACGATTTTGGCTCTCTGCAACCTCTGCCTCCTGGGTTCAAGGGATTCTCCTGCCTTGGCCTCAAGAGAAGCTGGGATTACAGGTGCCTGCCACCATGCCCAGCTAATTTTTGTATTTTTAGTAGAGACAGGGGTTCACCATGTTGGCCAGGCTGGTCTCAAACTCCTGACCTCCCGAAGTGCTGGCATTACAGGCATGAGCCACCACACCTGGGCGACCAGCACTGTTTTTCTAAAGTTGAGTTTGGATGCTTTTTGATAGAGCATATGCTTTCCGTTGTGCTATAATCTTTACTACTCCTAGTAGCTTTTACTCATTTATCTCATGTATTACATTCAATGTCTGGTCCTGGGAGCTTTTGAGTGTGTGGTCTCTGTCCTATGCCCTCTCCACTCCTAAATGTGCATGCATCCACGTGTGCACTCATAGTCATACCTGTAACACACTTTGAGGAAATATCTACAAACTTATCTTTTCTTCTTTGGAGATATCCAATATTCTATTGAATAAGACAAAGCCATTTTGGGGTTATGTTTAAGGTTGAGGGCAGGAGGGTATACTTTGGATGCAAAGATTTAGGGGAATCTTGTGGATTGCCTTAGGCTTGCCTTTGCAGAGGGTTCAGCTCAACTGGGCTTGGAGAGCTTCTGGGCCTCTGCAGAGAGTTTCTCTGCTATTGTAACTGGGTTGGGGAAGAAGACTGGATGTCTTTTGTGGGATGCCTCGCAGGTGCCTTCTTGTGGCAGCCAAAATCTTCATTGCCTTTTAACGAAATTGTAATGTTTATTATCATTGTCTTTTCAGATAAAAATTAGTTCTTATAGTTCTTATTAGTGCTGTAGAGCTTGAAATGAAAAGGTAGAAAAAATAGAAAAACAATTTGGATTCAATCAGTACATTTTGTGTAACTAATTGGAAATGTTTCTGTTGAGAGCTTAATATATTGTTGGGGCATATTTTGTTACCTTAAAATGCCACTTAAAATTGTTTTAGGATTATTTAGGCTTGGAATCTTCAAGTTTATTATTTTAACTACAGGAAAGTATAGAATTTGATAATATATTTTCCTTTGTTTAATTAGTAGCCAAGTTTTAAAAAATTGCAATCATTTATTTTTATTATGATACTTTACAATAGTTTGTACTCCAGCCTCTTCTTGGAGCTAGAAAGGTTTTGTTTTCTCCCTCTTTCTGATGTAATGTTGCTTTTGAGTTTTAACACTGCTCTGAGGGGTTGTGGACTGTGGAATTATGAAACAAAATATATTTGTACCTTTGATATGTATTTTATCTCTGCCTTTTATGGAAATTACCAGTTGTTACATCTTTGCTTTTTTGTAATGTGAATCATTACTGCTTAGCCTGGTTATATTAATTTATGTAAATGTTGCCAAGTCAGTGGCCAAGTGAAATAAAAAATTTAATTATTTATGAAGAAATGACAGGGCAGGCTTTGCAAGTGTTGTATAAATATAAAATAAGCTGAAATATGCCAGTTATGGCAAATTTCAGTGGAAGCTAATTTTGCTACATCTATTATTCTTACTAGGATAGGCCTTACTTTTTGATAGGCACTTTATCTGTCAGCTTCTGGAGTTTGCATTCATTACTTAGTGGAGTTCATGGTGACACTCTGATTTTGGTATTATTAGGAATTACTGTTGAAGAACTGCTTGGTAGTTGACTGGGGCTAGGAGCATTATGGAGACTGCTTGTAGAGATATGTATAAACCTTTTATTTATTTATTTATTTGAGACGGTGTTTCACTCTTGTGGCCCGAGCTGGAGTGCAGTGGTGCGATCTCGGCCCACTGCAACCTCCTCCTTCTGGGCTCATGCGATTCTCCTGCCTCAGCCTCCCAAGTAGCTGGGATTACAGGCATGCACCACCACACCCAGCTAATTTTTGTAGAAACAGGGTTTCACTATGTCAGCCGGGCTGGTCTCAAACTCCTGACCTCAGGTAATTGTCCGCCGTGGCCTCCCAAAGTGTTTGGATTACAGTCATGAGCTACTGTGCCTGGCCAGACGTTTCTTTTTAGATGGGTTCATTTCCTTGACTATTTTGAAGACTCGATCGTGTGCTTTTTTTTTTTTTCTGTGCGTGACCAAAAAAGAAGGTAAAAATATTATTGATTAAAGTCAATAATAGCAGAGGTTAATATGTGTTTAGTGCCTACCATATATATGGTAAAGCAATGTCTTAAGTGCTTTACATGAATTAACTCATTTAGTCCTTCAACAATTTTATAACAATTTATTATCAGTCCCATTTTGCAGATGAGAAAACTGAGGCACAGGGAGGTTAATAATTGATAAAAGTTTACACAGTTGACAAGTGGTTGTGATTTCAGCTCAGAGCCAGGTTCGACTATGCTCTTCTAACCAGTTTGTTTTGCTGAAAACAAGCTAGGTGTCCTCTTTGTGTTAATTTTCTACTCACACAAACTTAGTGGCTTAAACAACATAAATTTATTATCTTACAGTTTTGTAGGTGAGAAGTCTAACACAAATCTGATCGCAGTAAAATCAAGGTGTTGGCAGGGCTGTGTTCCTTTTTGGAGGCTCTAGGGGAAAATCTGTTTTCTTGCCTTTCTGGCTCCTGGAGGCCACCATATTCCTTGGTTCATTCATGGTTTCCTTCCTCCATCTTCAAAACCAGCAATGGTGGGTCACATTCTTCTCACGTTGCCTCTCTCTGACCCACTGTTCTGTGCCTCTTTCCTCTTTTTAAGGACTCATGTGATTAGATTGATTCCACCTGGATAATTCTGGCTAATCTTCCTATCTCAAGGTCCTTAACTTTAATTACATCTGCAGTCTCCTTTGCCATGTGACTAATCACAGGTTCTAGGGATTAGGACATGAATATCTTTGGGCAACCGTAATTCTGCTTACCACACTCTATGCTGCCCATTTTGTGACTTAAGTTATCTTTAGGAGCAAGTGTAAAAAATTTGACTTTCTTCAAATTATGTAGCGAAATCTTTTTAAGTCATTGCAGTGTAGTCTTTAGGACTCTATTAATCTGGATCACATTATTAAAGGGAATTGTATAAATGAGGAAGATGGACTCTATTAATCTGGATCACATTATTAAAGGGAATTGTATAAATGAGGAAGATGTAAATTATGTAGAGAACTGCACAAAATGTTACTAAGTACATATAAAAGTATGGGGCTGATGAAATATACTATAATAAAAAGCGGGAATTTTGTCTTATTCTTAATAATAAACTGGAAGTCCTAAGAGTCTATTTCTGAAGTGCTCTGCAAGTCAGCCTAGAAAGTAATAGTCATTTTCAGCTGGGAATTTAACATAGGCTCTTAAAGCTTCTCTCTCATTTTGTGAAACAGTAAGATTGAGGGTGTAATCCATTAGAATTGACACTTTTATAGAGGAAGTTCCAGTAGGGAATCCCTGGGTATCCCATTGGGATACCATAAATTAAGATTGGAGGTGATTCCTGAGAACTTTCAGGTTATTATTAATTAAATAAGAATTTTGATTGCTTTTAAACAAGTTGTTTTTCACATGTCCTATTTTGAGGTAGAGTTGTGGGTGACTTTTTTTTTTTAAATTATACTTTAAGTTCTGTGGTACATGTGCAGAATGTATAGTTTTGTTACATAGGTATACACGTGCCATGCTGGTTTGCTGCACCCATAAACGCATCATCTATATTAGGTATTTATCCTAATGCTATCCCTCCCCTAGCCCCGCCCCGACCGAAAGGCCTGGGTGTGTGATGTTCCTCTCCTGTGTCCATATGTTCTCATTGTTCAACTCCCACTTATGAGTGAGAACATGAGGTGTTTGGTTTTCTGTTCATGTGTTAGAGGACGTGAACTCATCCTTTTTTATGGCTGCATAGTATTCCATGGTGTATATGTGCCGCATTTTCTTTATCCAGTCTATCATTGATGGACATTTGGGTTGGTTCCAAGTCTTTGCTATTGTGTATAGTGCCATAATAAACATACGTGTGCATGTGCTTTATAGTAAAATGATTTGTAATCTTTGGGTATATACCCGGTAATGGGATTGCAGGGTCAAACAGTATTTTTGGTCCCAGATCCTTGAGGAATTGCCACACTGTCTTCCACAATGGTTGAACTAATTTACACTCCCACCAACAGTGTAAAAGGATTCCTATTTCTCCACATCCTCTCCAGCATCTGTCGTTTCCTGACTTTTTAATGATCACCATTCTAACTGGTGTGAGATGGTATCTCATTGTGGTTTTGATTTGCATTTCTCTGATGACCAGTGATGATGAGCATTTTCATTATGTTGGCTGCATAAATGTCTTCTTTTGAGAAGTGTCTGTTCATATCCTTCACCCACTTTTTGATGGGGTTGTTTGTTTTTTTCTTGTACATTTGTTTAAGTTCTTTGTAGATTCTGGATATTAGCCCTTTGTCAGATGGATAGATTGCAAAAATTGTCTCCCATTCTGTAGGTTGCATGTTCACTCTGTTGATAGTTTCTTTTGCTGTGCAGAAGCTCTTTAGTTTCATTAGATCCCATTTGTCAATTTTGGCTTTTGTTGCCATTGCTTTTGGTGTTTTAGACAAAGTCTTTGCCCATTCCTATGTCCTGAATGGTATTACCCAGGTTTTCTTCTAGGGTTTTTATGGTTTTAGGTCTTATGTTTAAGTCTTTAATCCACCTTGAGTTAATTTTTATATAAGGTGTAAGGAAGGGGTCCAGTTTCAGTTTTCTGCATATGGCTAGCGAGTTTTCCCAACACCATTTATTAAATAGGGAATCCTTTCCCCATTGCTTGTTTTTGTCAGATCTGTGAAAGGTCAGATGGTTGTAGATATGTGGTGTTATTTCTGAGGCTTCTGTTCTGTTCCGTTCTTCTGTATATCTGTTTTGTTACCAATACCATGCTGTTTTGGTTACTGTAGCCTTCTAGTATAGTTTGAAGTCAGGTAGTGTGATGCCTCCAGCTTTGTTCTTTTTGCTTAGGATTATCTTGGCTCTGCAGGCTCTTTTTTGGTTCCATATGAAATTTAAAGCAGTTTTTTTCCAATTCTGTGAAGAAAGTCAATGGTAGCTTGATGGGGATAGCATCGAATCTGTAAATTACTTTGGGCAGTATGGCCATTTTCACGATATTGATTCTTCCTATCCATGAGCATGGAATGTTTTTCCGTTTGTGTCCTCTCTTATTTCCTTGAGCAGTGGTCTGTAGTTCTCCTTGAAGAGGTCCTTCACATCCTTTGTAAGTTGTATCCCTAAGTATTTTATTCTCTTTGTAGCAATTGTGAATGGGAGTTCACTCATGATTTGGCTCTCTGTCTGTTATTGGTGTATAGGAATGCTTGTGATTTTTGCACATTGATTTTGTATCCTGAGACTTTGCTGAAGTTGCTTATCAGCTTAAGGAAATCTTGGGCTGAGACAGTGGGGTTTTCTAAATATACAATCATGTCATCTGCAAACAGAGACAATTTGACTTCCTCTTTTCCTAATTGAATACCCTTTATTTCCTTCTCTTGCCTGATTGCCCTGGCCAGAACTTCCAATAGTATGTTGAATAGGAGTGATGAGAGAGTACATCCTTGTCTTGTGCTGGTTTTCAAAGGGAATGCTTCCAGTTTTTGCCCATTCAGTATGATATTGGCTGTGGGTTTGTCATAAATAGCTCTTACTATTTTGAGATATGTTCCATCAATACCTAGTTTATTGAGAGTTTTTAGCGAAAAGGGGTGTTGAATTTTGTCAAAGGCCTTTCTGCATCTATTGAGATAATCATGTGGTTTTTGTCTTTGGTTCTGTTTATATGCTGGATTATGTTTATTGATTTGTGTATGTTGAACCAGCCTTGCATCCCAGGGATGAAGCCCACTTGATTATGGTGGATAAGCTTTTTGATGTGCTGCTGGATTTGGTTTGCCAATATTTTATTGAGGATTTTTGCATCAAGTTCATCAGGGATATTGGTCTAAAATTCTCTTTTTTTGTTGTGCCTCTGTCAGGCTTTGGTATCAGGATGATGCTGGCCTCATAAAATGAGTTAGGGAGGATTCCCTCTTTTTCTGTTGATTGGAATAGTTTCAGAAGGAATGGTACCAGCTCCTCCTTGTACCTCTGGTAGAATTCGGCTGTGAATCCATTTGATCCTGGACTTTTTTTTCGTTGGTAAACTATTAATTATTGCCTCAATTTCAGAGCCTGTTATTAGTCTATTCAGAGATTCAACTTCTTCCTGGTTTAGTCTTGGGATGGTGTATGTGTCAAGGAATTTATCCATTTCTTCTAGATTTTCTAGTTTATTTGCATAGAGGTGTTTATAGTATTCTCTGGTGGTAGTTTGTATTTCTGTGGGATCAGTGGTGATATCCCCTTTGTCATTTTTTATTGCGTCTGTTTGATTCTTCTCTCTTTTTTTCTTTATTAGTCTTGCTAGTGGTCTATCAATTTTGTTGGTCTTTTCAAAAAACCAGCTCCTGGATTCATTGATTTTTGAAGGGTTTTTTGTGTCTCTGTTTCCTTCAGTTCTGCTCTGATCTTAGTTATTTCTTGCCTTCTGCTAGCTTTTGAATGTGTTTGTTCTTGCTTCTCTAGTTCTTTTAATTGTGATGTTAGGGTGTCAATTTTAGATCTTTCCTGCTTTCTCTTGTGGGCATTTAGTGCTATAAATTTCCCTCTACACACTGCTTTAAATGTGTCCCAGATATTCTGGTATGTTGTGTCTTTGTTCTCATTGGTTTTGAAGAACATCTTTATTTCTGCCTTCATTTTGTTATGTACCCAGTAGTATTCAGGAGCAGGTTGTTCAGTTTCCATGTAGTTGTGTGATTTTGAGTGAGTTTCTTAATCCTGAGTTCTAATTTGATTGCACTGTTGTCTGAGAGACAGTTTGTTGTGATTTCTGTTCTTTTAGAATTGCTGAGGAGTGCTTTACTTCCAACTATGTGGTCAATTTTGGAAGAAGTGTGATGTGGTGCTGAGAAGAATGTATATTCTGTTGATTTGTGGTGGAGAGTTCTGTAGATGTCTATTAGGTCTGCTTGGTGCAGAGCTGAGTTCAATTCCTGTATATCCTTGTTAACTTTGTGTCTTGTTGATCTGTCTAATGTTGACAGTGGGGTGTTAAAGTCTCCCATTATTATTGTGTGGGAGTCTAAGCCTCTTTGTAGGTCTCTAAGGACTTGCTTTATGAATCTGGGTGCTCCTGTATTGGGTGCCTATATGTTTAGGATAGTTAGCTCTTCTTGTTGAATTGATCCCTTTACCATTATGTAATGGCCTTCTTTGTCTCTTTTGGTCTTTGTTGGTTTAAAGTCTGTTTTATCAGAGACTAGGATTGCAACCCCTGCCTTTTTTTGTTTTCCATTTGCTTGGTAGATCTTCCTCCATGCCTTTATTTTGAGCCTATGTGTGTCTCTGCACATGAGATGGGTCTCCTGAATACAGCACACTGATGGGTCTTGACTCTTCATCCAATTTGTCAGTCTGTGTCTTTTAATTGGAGCATTTAGCCTATTTACATTCAAGGGTGATATTGTTATGTGTGAATTTGATCCTGTCATTATGATGTTAGCTGGTTATTTTGCTTGTTAGTTGATGCAGTTGCTTCCTAGCATTGATGGTCTTTACAGTTTGGCATGTTTTTGCAGCAGCTGGTACTGGTTGTTCCTTTCCATGTTTAGTGCTTCCTTCAGGAGCTCTTGTAAGGCAGGCCTGGTGGTGACAGAATCTCTCAGCATTTGCTTGTCTGTAAAGGATTTTATTTCTCCTTCACTTTTGAAGCTTAGTTTGGCTGGATATGAAATTCTGGGCTGAAAATTCTTTTCTTTAAGAATGTTGTATATTGGCCCCCACTCTCTTCTGGCTTGTAGAGTTTCTGCAGAGAGATCCGCTGTTAGTCTGATGGGCTTCCCTTTGTGGGTAACCCGACCTTTCTCTCTGGCTGCCCTTAATATTTTTTCCCTTCATTTCAACTTTGGTGAATCTGACAATTATGTGCCTTGGAGTGGCTCTTCTTGAGGATTATCTTTGTGGCATTCTCTGTATTTCCTGAATTTGAATGTTGGCCTGCCTTGCTAGGTTGGGGAAGTTCTCCTGTATAATATCCTGCAGAGTGTTTTCCAACTTGGTTCCATTCTCCCTGTCACTTTCAGGTACACCAATCAGACATAGATTTGGTCTTTTCACATAGTGCCATATTTCTTGGAGGCTTTGTTCATTTCTTTTTACTCTTTTTTCTCTAAACTTCTATTCTCACTTCATTTCATTCATTTGATCTTCAATCACTGATACCCCTTCTTCCTGTTGATCAAATCGGCTACTGAAGCTTGTGCATTCGTCACGTAGTTCTCATGCCATGTTTTTCAGCTCCATCAGGTCATTTAAGGACTTCTCTACATTGGTTATTCTAGTTAGCCATTTGTCTAATCTTTTTTTAAGGTTTTTAACTTCTTTGCGATGGGTTCGAACTTCCTCCTTTAGCTCAGAGAAGTTTGATCGTCTGAAGCCTTCTCTAAACTTGTCAAAGTCATTCTGCATCCAGCTTTGTTCCGTTGCTGGTGAGGAGCTGCGTTCCTTTGGAGTGGGAGAGGCGCTCTGATTTTTAGTATTTTCAGCTTTTCTGCTCTGTTTTTTCCCCATCTCTGTGGTTTTATCTGCCTTTGGTCTTTGATGATGGTGACATACAGATGGGGTTTTGGTGTGGATGTCTTTTCTGTTTGTTAGTTTTCCTTCTAAGAGTCAGGACCCTGAGCTGCAGGTCTGTTGGAGTTTGCCGGAGGTCTACTCCAGACCCTGTTTGCCTGGGTATCAGCAGCAGAGGGTGCAGAACAGCGAATATTGCTGAACAGCAAATGTTGCTGCCTTATCGTTCCTCTGGAAGCTTCGTCTCAGAGGGGTAGCCGGCTGTGTGAGGTGTCATTCTGCCCCTACTGGATGGTGCCTCCCAGTTAGGCTACTCGGGGGTCAGGAACCCACTTGAGGTGGCAGTCTGTCCGTTCTCAGATCTCAAACTCTGTGCTGGGAGAACCACTACAAACTTCAAAGCTGTCAGACAGGGACATTTAAGTCTGCAGAGGTTTCTGCTGCCTTTCGTTCGGCTATGCCCTGCCCCCAGAGGTGGAGTCTACAAAGGCAGGCAGGCCTCCTTGAGCTGTGGTGGGCTCCACCCAGTTCGAGCTTCCTGGCCCCTTTGTTTACCTACTCAAGGCTCAGCAATGGCAGGCGCCCCTTCCCCAGCCTTGCTGCCGCCTTGCAGGTCAATGTCAGACTGCTGTGCTAGCAATGAGTGAGGCTCCATGGGCGTGGGACTCTCCAAGCCAGGCATGGGATATAATCTCCCGGTGTGCCGTTTGCTAAGATTGTTGGAAAAGTGCAGTATTAGGGTGGGAGTGTCCTGATTTTCCAGGTGCCATCCATCACTGCTTCCCTTGGCTAGGAAAGGGAATTCTCTGACCCCTTGTGCTTCCCGAGTGAGGCGATGCTTCGCCCTGCTTCAGCTCATGCTCAGTGGGCTGCGCACCCACTGTCCTGCCCCCACTGTCCGACAAGCCCCAGTGAGATGAACCCAGTACCTCAGTTGGAAATGCAGAAATCACCCGTCTTCTGCGTCACTCATGCTGTGGGCTGTAGACTGGAGCTGTTCTTATTCGGCCATCTTGGAACCACCCCTATTTTGTTAAACTTTTCCAAAAACCAGCTCCTGGATTCATTGATTTTTTTGAAGGGTTTTTTGTGCCTGTATCTCCTTCATTTCTGCTCTGATCTTAGTTATTTCTTGTCTTCTGCTAGCTTTTGAATTTGTTTGCTCTTGCTTCTCTTGTTCTTTCAATTGTGATGTTAGAGTGTCAGTTTTAGATCTTTCCTGCTTTCTCTTGTGGGCATTTAGTGCTATAAATTTCCCTCCAAACACTGCTTTAAATGTGTCCCAGAGATTCTGTTGCATTGTGTCTTTGTTCTCATTGGTTTCAAGGAACATCTTTATTTCTGCCTTCATTTTGTTATTTACCCAATAGTTATTCAGGAGCAGGTTGTTCAGTTTCCATGTAGTTGTGTGATTTTGAGTGAGTTTCTTAATCCTGAGTTCTAATTTGATTGCACTGTGGTCTGAGATACTGTTTGTTATGATTTCCGTTCTTTTGCATTTGCTGAGGAGTGTTTACTTCCAATTGTGTGGTCACTTTTAGAATAAGTGCTATGAGGTGCTGAGAAGAATGTATATTCTGTTGATTTGTGGTGGAGAGTTCTGTAGAGGTCTATTAGGTCTGCTTGTTCCAGAGCTGAGTTCAAGTCCTGAATATCCTTGTTAATTTTCTGTCTCGTTGATCTGTCTAATTTTTACAGTGGGGTGTTAAAAAGTCTCCAACTATTATTGTGTGGGAGTCTAAGTCTCTTCGTAAGAACTTGCTTTATGAATCTGAGTGCTTCTGTATTGGGTCCGTATATATTTAGGATAGTTAGCTCTTCTTGTTGAGTTGATCCCTTTACCAATATGTACTGGCCTTGTCTCTTTTCATCTTTGTTGGTTTAAAGTCTGTTTTATCTGAGACTAGGATTGCAACCCCTGTTTTTTTTGCTTTCCATTTGCTTGATAAATATTCCTGCATCCTTTTATTTGAGCCTATGTGTGTCTTTGCACGTGAGATGGGTTTCCTGAATACAGCACACTGCTGGGTCTTGACTTTTTATCCAATTTGCCAGTTTGTGCCTTTTAATTGGGGCATTTAGCCTGTTTAAATTTAAGGTTAATATTGTTATGTGTAAATTTGATCCTGTCATTAGTATGCTAGTTGGTTATTTTGCCTGTTGATGCAGTTTCTTCATAGTGTCGATGGTCTTTATAGTTTGGTATGTTTTTGCAGTGGTTGGTACTGGTTATTCCTTTCCATTTTAGTGCTTCCTCTGGACTTTTTGTAAGGCAGGCCTGGTGGTGACAGAATCTCTCAGCATTTGCTTGTGTGTAAAGGATTTTATTTCTCCTTCGTTTATGAAACTTAGTTTGGCTGGATATGAAATCCTAGGTTGAAAATTCTTTTCTTTAAGAATGTTGAATATTGGCCCTCACTGTCTTCTTGCTTATAGGGTTTTGCAGAGATCTGCTGTTAGTTTGATGGGCTTCCCATTGTGGGTAACCCAGCCTTTCTTTCAGGCTGCCCATAACATTTTTTCTTTAATTTCAGCCTTGGTGAATCTGACGGTTATATGTCTTGGGGTTGCTCTTCTTGAGGAGTATTTTTGTGGTGTTCTTTGTATTTCCTGAATTTGAATGTTGGCCTGTCTTGCTAGGTTGGGGAAGTTCTCCTGGATAATATCCTGAAGAATGTTTTCTAACTTGGTTCCATTCTCCCTGTCACTTTCAGGTACGCCAATCAAATGTAGATTTGGTCTTTTCACATGGTTCCATATTTCTTGGAGGCTTTGTTCATTTCTTTTCACTCTTTTTCCTCCAATCTTGTCTTCTTGCTTTATTTCATTAATTTGATCTTCAATCACTGATATCCTTTCTTCCACTTGATCGAATCAGCTATTGAAGCTTGTGTATGCTTCACGAAGTTCTTGTACTGTGGTTTTCAGCTCCATCAGGTCATTTAAGCTCTTCTCTATACTGGTTCTTCTAGTTAGCCATTTGTCTAACCCTTTTTCAAGGCTTTTAGCTTCCTTGTGATGGGTTAGAACATGTTCCTTTAACTTGGAGAAGTTTGTTATTACCGACCTTCTGAAGCCTACTTTTGTCAACTCATTCATCAAACTCATTTTCCATCCAGTTTTGTTCCCTTGCTGCTGAGGAGTTGTGATCCTTAGGAGAAGAGGCATTCTAGTTTTTGGAATTTTCAGCCATTTTGCACTGGTTTCACCCCATCTTCGTGGATTTATCTACCTTTTGTCTTTGAAGTCGGTGACCTTCAGATGGGGTCTCTGAGTGGCCATCCTTTTTGTTGATGTTGATACTATTTCTTTCTATGTGTTAGTTTTCCTTCTAACAGTCAGGACCCTCTGCTGTAGGTCTGCTGGAGTTTGCTGGAGGTCCACTCCAGATTCTGTTTGCCTGGGTATCACCAGCAGAGGCTACAGAACAGCAAAGATTGCTGCCTGTTCCTTCCTCTGGAAGCTTCATCTCAGAGGGGCACCAGCCAGATGCCAGCCAGAGCTCTCCTGTATGAGGTGTCTGTCGGCCCCTACTGGGAGGTGTCTCCTAGTCAGGAGGCATGGGGGTCAGGGACCCACTTGAGGAGGCAATCTGACCCTTAGCAGAGCTCAAATGCTGTGCTGGGAGATCTGTTGCTCTCTTCAGAGCCGTCAGACAGGGACGTTTAAGTCTGCTGAAGCTGTGCCCACAGCTGCCCCTTCCCCTAGGTGCTCTGTTACAGGGAGGTGGGGGTTTCATCTGTAAGCCCCTGACTGGGGCTGCTGCCTTTTTTCAGAGATGCCCTGCCCAGAGAGGAGGAATCTAGAGAGGCAATCTGGCCACAGCGGCCTTGCTGAGCTGTGGTGCACTCTGCCCAGTTGGAACTTTGCAGTGGCATTGTTTACTCTGTGAGGGTAAAACCTCCTACTCAAGCCTCAGCAATGGCGGACGCCCCTCCCCCCACCAAGCTCAAGTGTCCCAGGTCAATCTCAGACTGCTGCTATGCTGGCACCGAGAATTTCAAACCACTAGATCTTAAGTTACCTATGCTCCGTGGGGGTGGGACCCACTGAGCCAGACCACTTCGCTCCCTGGCTTCAGCACCCCTTTCCAGGGGAGTGAACGGTTCTGTCTTGCTGGTGTTCCAAGCATCCCTGGGGTTTGGAAATAAAAACTGCAGCTAGCTCAGTGTCTGCCCAAATGGTTGCCCAGTTTTGTGCTTGAAATCCAGGGCCCTGGTGGTGTAGGCACTGGAGGGAATCTCCTGGTCTGTGGGTTGCAAAGACTGTGAGAAAAGTTCAGTATCTAGTCCGGAGTGCACTGTTCCTCACGGCACGGCACAGTCCCTCACAGTCCCTCACAGCTACTCTTGGGTAGGGGGAGAGAATTCCTTGTGCTTCCTGGGTGAGGCAACATCCCATCTTGCTTTGGCTTGCCCTCGGTGGGCTGCACCCACTCTCCAACAAGTCCCAGTGAGATGAACCGGGTACCTCAGTTGGAAATGCAGAAATCCCCCTTCTTCTGCGTCGATCTCACTGGGAGCTGCAAACCGGAGCTGTTTCTATTCGGCCATCTTGCCAGCAATCTGTGGGTGACTTTTCTGTGGGAGGTTTTTTTTTTTTTTAAATAATAGTTTATAAGTTATTGTTTGCAAAATATATCATTTAAATGATGCAACAGGCCTATGACGTAGTTAGGGCAGGTACTATGTGATTACTATTACAATTATTATATTTAGATCATTAAATTTAAGTGTGCGATCAGATATAAAACATTTACTTATAAAATGCAAAGTCAAGGCACAGGTTGGCAAAAGCAAGAATCCATTAAAAGAAAAATTATTAGCATCCGCTTAGCTTTCCTACGTATTAATGAAGAAAAGAAATGACATAATAAAGAACTGAGCAAATAATTTGCAATTCACAGACAAGTCCCTGTCCATGGAAAAATTGGCATTTATCTGATGGAGATTAAGTATCTAGAATATGTAAAGAATCTCTATAAATCAATAAAACAAGCTAATAGAGTAATAGGCAAAATTATGAACAGTTTGCATAAGGGGAATCCAATGCTAAGAAATATATGAAAAACTACTTATATTCTAGTTAATCAGGTATTATCTTTACAATCACTTTACAGATACGGAAGCTGAATGCAGGAAGGTTGAGTGGTTGGTCCAGGTTCAACCAAGATGATAATTGTTGGAGCCTGGCCTCGTGCTGTTCCCAGTCTAAATATGTAGGGCATGTATTTTGCAAGCGTTTCTCTTATTCTCCTCAGTCACAGTATTTTGTAATGCACAGAGAAACTAATGTCTAATTTAGATGTAGTAGTTCAACTATAACTTAGGTAGAAGGATGGGAGAAGTGTGGAGAAAAGCCAATAATTGTAGTAAAATGTTGGTTTAAGCTTTTGGACTCCCAGTATGTCTTTTCATTTGGCAAACTGCCTTTGGAACATTTTGACTGAGTAGTTACTCCCAGGGAACACAGGCATTTCATTTGTGGCCTCTTTATTCATTTTGTTCATGCTTCTGCTGGGATTTTGTGAATATGACTATAATGAAACTGGACTTCTTAGTTCTTTTCTTTTGGGTACAAGCATAGGTTAAGCAATAAAAACCTAAAGAGAACACAAATTAAATGATTTTTATGCTGCTATTTTCTTGATGTGCATTTTATTCCATAAAGTGTTGCTCTGAGACTTTATATATATCTTAAGAATTTGGAGGCCGGGCACAGTGGCTCATGCCTGTAATCCCAGCACTTTGAGAGGCCAAGGTGGGCAGATCACGAGGTCAGGAGATTGAGACCATCCTGGCCAACGTGGTGACCAAAATACAAAAATTAGCTGGGCATGGTGGTGCGTGCCTGTAATTCCTGCTACTCAGGAGGCTGAGGCAGGAGAATCCCTTGAACCTGGGAGGCAGAGGTTGCAGTGAGGTGAGATCTTGTATCTACCAATTTTGTTGCATTATTTTCAAAATTCTAATAGAATATTTGAAAAGATATATTTGTATATTTTCCTTGATTTTGTATGTAAACAGTCAGTGTCTGCAGTTAAGGCAGTGTTGTCTCCTTTTTGTAAAGATTCAACAGTTATTTGCCCTCTTTTCGTTTATTTGTTTTTAATTTTTGCATAGCTGGGAACCTATCATATAACTTGAATGGTAGAGGCAATAGTGTGAGTCTTTCCCTTAATGGAAATGGTTCTAAAATGTCATCAAGTATGATATTTCCTTTTCATTTTTGACTGGTTATTTACCCTTCTGGGTGGGAAGCTATAGATTATATTTTTGTTCTTTTAGATTTTAACCTTAATTTTTAGCACCTACTTTGCTACAGAGCTATTTTATCAATGTTATCAAATGTCTATTTTTCTTTAATATTTCAAGTGCAGTACACATTCCAAGGTATGATTATTATTCTTGCCTATAGCAATTATCAGGTGTTGGCCAAATCATGATTTTCTTTTTCTGTCATTCTTTTTTCATTTACTAATAGAATTCTACTGTGATGAAGAGCTATGTCTTCTTCATGTATTTCTATATTCATTAATTGTTTAAATTAGTAAAAATTTATGGATATTTACTTTGTTCTATGACTTGTAATCAGGTACTGTCATTATTTATCTTATTGCTCAAATTGTCCCAAATTTGGCCACTGGTAGCTCCTTCAGGTTAGTTCCTAGGTTGTTTCAACATGCCCCCATCCATTGTTGAAAACTTCCTTACATTCTGGTACCACAAGACATTTCAGACTCATCTTGTACTTCCCCTCCCTTTGCCTTGGAATTAACCATTTCTCTAAGGAGATCTGGTTTTTTTTATTGGAGAGTGATATTTTGAAACCTAGATTTGTATTCTAGTTGAACACATTGCTGCTGGTGTAACGTTGCTGTAGTCCCTCTTAGCTAACAGAGCTAGGAGATATGTATGTGCATGCTTATGTATATTACATGTGTATATGTGTGTACACCATACACATGTATAGACAGAAACATATACATCTGTATGTATCTATTTCTGTATGTATTTCTACATAGATCTGTATCTATTTATTTCTGTATCTGTTTATTTCTAACCATGTGTATATATGAGTAAAACATGAGTTCAACTCCAAATCCATGTCAACCACTGCAGTTCAACTGAGCCTTCTTTCCTTATTTCTAGCTCTTTTCAATAGTGAGAAACCTGGTTCTTGTAACAAGCAACTCATTTTTGTAATCCTAGTATACACATGAAATCATTTTACAATTGCTAACCAATGAAAAACAATTCACAGCAGTGAAAAACAAATCTATAAACTTGAGTACAATGTTTGCATGCAGTTCAATTTGCATATTTGAAGGCTTATAATATTTAGTCAAAATAGTCAAAATCCAGTTACTTAGGTTAGTTCTTTTCGACCCCAACCCACTCACTTATGGTTATGTTATTTATTTGCAATACATTTAGGTTCATTTGTTACTGTTTTTATTTCATTTGAGTTCTCCTAGATCTCAGTTGATTTTAATTATTTATTGTGGGGGTACATCGGAAGCATTATCATGTTGTAAGCATCTGAACTATAACACAAAGCACTCAGGCAGTGTCACTTTTCCATCCCTATCTTTTATCCTATTCCCAGTTTCCTTCCTATTTTTTCCATCTATCCCTATAGGTCATCAATCACATTCATTTCTGCTTTATCCTTCCTGTAATTCTTTTTGCAAAAGCAAGGAGTTAAATGTATCTTTTCTTAAATCCTTTCTCTCTTCCATGAAGGGTAAGGATACTATAGATACTCCTTTATACTTTGCTGTTTCACTCTACAATATATCCTGGAAATCATTCTGTATTAGTTCATAGAGATTCTGCTTATTCTTCAATGTTCTTTTTATATCTGCATAGTACTCTGTTGGGTTGATTTATCATAGGTCAACCACTCTCTGTTGTTGCTCTTTTTTATACTTTAAGTTCAGGGATACATGTGCAGGTTTGTTACATAGGTAAATGTGTGTCATGGGGGTTTGTTGTATAGATTATTTCATTACTCAGGTATTGAGCCTAGTACCCACTAGTTATTTTTTCTGATTCTCTCCCTCCTCCCACCCTCCACCCTCCACCCTCCAATGGGCCCCAGTGTGCATTGTTCCCCTCTATGTGTCCATGTGTTCTCATCATTTAGTTCCTACTCATTAGGTGAGAACATGCGTTATTTGATTTTCTGTTCCTGCGTTAGTTTGCTATGGATAATGGCCTCCAGCTCCATCCATGTCCCTGCAAAAGGACATGATCTCGTTCTTTTTCAGTGATGTAGTATTCATGTTATACATGTACTACATTTTCTTTATCTGGTCTGTCATCGTTGGGAATTTAGGTTGATTTCATGTCTTTGCTATTGTAACCACTCTCTTTTGTGTGAGTATTTAGATTGTTTTCAGTATTTTGCCATCAAGCAATGGTGGAATAAATAACATGCACGTGCATTTTCATGTTGTTGGAGGTGTATCATTAAATTTCTAGAAGAGGGATAGCTCAATCAAAAGGTAAGCCCATATGTATGGGATCTTTTTGTTTATAGCTTAAAAATTTTTTTTAATGTTTTAAAAAATCTCATAAAATTTACTGTGTCAACCATTTCTAAGTAGACAGTTCAGTGGTGTTAAGTATATTCACATTGTTGTGCAGCCAATCTCCAGAAATACCTCATCTTGCAAAGCTGGAACTGTGTGCCCATTAAACAACTCCTCTTTGTCCACCTCCACCAACCCCTGGCGGCCCCCATTCTACTTTCTGTTTCTATTAATTTGACTACTGTGGATACCTCATATAAGTGGAATCATATAGTATTTGTCTTTTGTGACTAGTTATTTCACTTAGCGTAATATTTTCAGCATTCGTCCATGTTGTACCCTATATCAGAATTTCCTTCCTTTTCAAGGCTGAATAATACTCCATTGTATATATACTATATTTTGTTTATCCATTCATGTGTCGATGGACATTTGGCTATTGTGATAGTGGTGCTGTGAACATGAGTGTGCCGATATTTCCTTGAGATCCTGCTTTCAATTCTTCTTAATATATACCTAGAATTGAAATTGCTAGATCATATGGTAATTCTATATTTAATTTTCTGGGGATCTGCCATGCTGTTTTCACAGCAGGTATACCATTTTATATTCTCACCAACAGTGTGTAAGGGTTCTACTTCTCTATATCCTCATCAACACTTGCCATTTTCTGTATTTTTTTTCTTTTGATAGTAGCTATCCTAATGGGTATGAGGATATATCTGATTATTGTTTTGATTTGCATTTCTGTAATGATTAGTGATGCTGGACATCTTTTCATGTGCTTGTTGCTCATTTTTAGGTCATCTTTGGAGAAATACCTACTCAAGTCCTTTGCCCATTTCAAAATTGGATTATTTGTTTTTGTTTCCGTTGAGTGGCAGAGGCTCTTTATATATTCTGTATATTAACACATTTTCAGATGTGTGATTTTCAAATATTTTCTTCCATTTCATAGGTTGCCTTTTAGCTCTGTTGACTATGTCCATTGATACACAGACGTTTTGAATTTTCGTGTAGTCTAGTTTTACTTTTGTTGTCTGTGCTTTTTATGTCATATCCTGGAAATCCTTGGCAAATCCAATGTTATGAGGCCTACCCCTCTGTGTTTTCTTCTGAGAGTTTTATAGTTTTAGGCCTTATGTTTAGGTCTTGATCCATTTTGGGTTACTTTTTGTGTATGGTATAAGGTCAGGGTCTATGCTCATATATAGTTTTATTACATCTTGCCAAATTCTCCCCCCAAAGAGAAAGTAGTACCAGTCTGCATTCCCACCACCAGTACATCACAGTGCCTGTTTCCCCACAGCCTTCCCAACAGAATGTGTTTTCATTTTACAATTCTTGCCAATCTGAGAAGTAAAAAATGTTATCAGTGTTGTTTAATTTTCATTTCTATAATTATTTATAAAATTTGAACAATTTCTTGTATGTTTAAGGTTTATTTTTAGTTATTTTGGTGAATTATGTATTTTTTTCAATTTTTCTGTTTTGTTCATTTTTATTTTATTTTATTTAATTTTATTTTATTTTATTTTATTTTATTTTATTTTATTTATTTTATTTTATTTTACTTAGAGATGGAGTCTTGCTCTGTTGCCAGGCTGGAGTGCAGTGGCACCATCTTGGCTCACTGCAACCTCCGCCTCCTGGGTTCAAGCGATTCTCCAGCCTCAGCCTCCAGAGTAGCTGGGACTACAGGCACACGCCAGCATGCCTAGCTAATTTTTGTATTTTTTAGTAGAGACAGGGTTTCACTATGTTGGCCAGGATTGTCTTGATCTCCTGACCTCGTGATCCACCCTCCTCAGCCTCCCAAAGTGTTGGGATTACAGGTGTGAGCCACCACTCCTGGCCATGTTTTATTTTTAAATGTATCAATATGCTATATTAATAGATTTCTTAGTATTTAGACAATTTTTCACTCTTGAAATAAATCTCTCTTGACTGTGTTGTATTGTTTTGTCAATGTTGTGTTGAATTCTATTTGTTAATATTTTATTTAGTATTTTTGCATTGATGTTTACAAGTGATATTATATGAATGATATTGTGTAGTCTAAACCTTACCACATTTTGGTTTCAGTGTAATAATTTGCTTTATAAAAGCAAGTAGAAAGTTTCCTTCATTTTCAAGACTTGGAACAATTTATGGAGCATTGGGACTATTTGGAGTCTGGGAATTTTTCTGTGAAACCATTTGTGTTTGGTACTGTTCAACATTTTCACTTTTTTTCTTATAATTTTTTCTGTGTTTTTTCCTATACAAAATTGGTCTTTTTAAGCATTTTTGTCTCTAGTGAGATGTAATTAACATCTGTATTTCCTTAGGAAATTACTCATTCCATCTAATTTTTCAATTTTATTTATATAGAGATCTACAAAGCATTTTCTTATGGCTTTAAAATTTTTCTTGTATTTCCTTTTTGTTATTTCTTATTTTATTTTCCTTCCTTCCTTCCCCCCCTTTTTTTTTTTCTGGAGTCTTGCTCTGTCGCCCAGGCTGGAGTACAGTGGCGCGATCTTGGCTCACTGCAGTCTCAACCTTCCAGGCTTAGTTGATCCTCCCACCTCAGCCTCCCAAGTAGCTGGGACTAGGTATGTGCCATCATGCTTGGCTAATTTTTGCATTTTTTATAGAAACAGGGTCTCGTTATATTTCCTAGGCTGGTCTCAAACTCCTGGATTCAAGTAATCCACCTGCCTTGGCTTCCCAAAGTGCTGGGTTTACAGCATTGAGCCACCATGCTGAGCCCATTTCTTATTTTCTATGTTTGTATTATCTCTCTTTGTGAAAGTAGCTAGCAGTTTGTCTATTTTGTTAGGTTTTCTCTTTTTTTTTTTTTAAGGAAATAACTAGGATTTTGATTTATTGATTAGTTCTACTAGTTTTGTGTTCTCTGTCTCATTACTTTCTGCTTTTATCATTATTTCCGTCTTTATGCTTTCTTTTGGTTTGTTACTCTTAAAAAATTTCGAGCTAGATATTTAAATCATGTATTTAATTCTTTCATTTTACTGGTAAAAATGTTTAGTGATACAAAGTTTTCATTCATCACTGCTTTGAATATACCTCATACACACTAATATGTAGTTTTCATTATCATTTTATTTTTATTTTTTTCTTTTTTAAAATTTTTTATTTCATTAGTTTTTGGGGAACAGGTGGTGTTTGATTACATGTATAAATTTTTTAGTGGTGATTTCTGAGATTTTGGTGCACCCACAGGAGCAGTATACATGGTACCCAATGGTGTAGTCTTTTTTTTTTTTTTTTTTTTTTTCAGACAGAGTTTTGCTCTCGTTGCCCAGGCTGGAGTGCAATGGGGCGATCTCAGCTCACTGCAACCTCTGCTTCCCGGTTCAAGTGATTCTCCTGCCTCAGCCTCCTGAGTATCTGGGATTACAGGCATGCACTACCATGCCTGGCTAATTTTGTATTTTTATTAGGGACTGGGTTTCTCCATGTTGGTCAGGCTGGTCTCGAACTCCAGACCTCAGGTCATCCGCCCGCCTTGCCCTCCCAAAGTGCTGGGATTACAGGCATGAGCCACTGTGCCCAGCCCATTATATCATTCTTATGCTTTTACATCTTTATAGCTTAGCTCCCACTTATAAGTGAGAACATATGATGTTTGGTTTTCCATTCTTGTGTTACTTCACTTAGAATAATGGATCCCAACTCCATCCAGGTTGCTGTGAATGCCATTATTTTGTTCCTTTTTATGGCTGATTAGTATTCCATGGTTTTGTGTGTGTGTGTGTTGTTGAATAGGGTGTCCTTTCTCTGCTTTATGTTTTTGTTTGCTTTGTCAAATATCAGTTGGTTGTAAGTATTTGGGTTTATTTCTGGGTTCTCTAGTCTGTTCCATTGGTCAATGTGCCTGTTTTTATATCAGTACCATGCTGTTTTGGTGACTATGGCTTTACAGTATAGTTTGAAATCAGGTAATGTAATGCCTCCAGATTTGTTCTTTTTGTATAGTATTGCTTTGGCTATGTGGGTTCCATTTTTGGTGCCACATGAATTTTAAGATTGTTTTTTCTAGTTCTGTGAAGAACGATGGTGGTATTTTGATGGGAATTGCATTGAATTTGTAGATCACTTTTGCCATATGGTCATTTTCACAATATTGATTCTGCTTATCCATGAGCGTGGGATGTGTTTCCATTTGTTTGTGTTGCCTATGACTTCTTTCAGCAGTGTTTTGTAGTTTTCCTTGTAGAGGTCTTTCACCTCCTTGGTTAGGTATATTTCTAAGCATTTTATTTTATTTTTGCAGTTATTGTAAAACAGGTTGAGTTCTTGATTTGATTGTCAGCTTGGTCACAGTTGGCATATAGCAGTGCTACTGATTTGTGTACGTTGATTTTGTACCCTGAAACTTCACTGAATTTATCAGATATAGGAGCTTTTTGGATGAATCTTTGGGGTTTTCTAGGTATGTGATCATCATATCATTGGTGAACATGGACAGTTTGACTTCCTCTTTACTAATTTGGATGCCCTTTATTTCTTTTTCTTGTCTAATTGCTCTGGCTAGGACTTCCAGGAGTATGTTGAACAGAAGAGGTGAAACTGGATATCCTTGTCTTGTTCCAGTTCTCAGGGGGAGTGCTTTCAACTTTTTCCCATTCAGAATTATGTTGGCTGTGGGTTTGTCATAGATGGCTTTTATTACATTAAGGCATTTCCTTTGTATGCTGATTTTGCAGAGAGTTTTAATCATAAAGTGATGCTGGATTTCGTCCAATGTTTTTTCTGCATCTATTGAAATGATCCTGTGATTTTTGTTTTTAATTCTGTTCATGTGGTGTATCACATTTATTGTCTTTTGGATGTTAAACTATCCAAGCATCCCTTCTGTGAAGCCCACTTGATCACGCTGGATTATCTTTTTGATATGCTGTTGGAATTCAGTTAGCTAGTATTTTTCTTTTCTTTTTTTTTTTTTTTTTTGAGGATTTTTGTATCTGTGTTCATTGGGGATATTGGTATGTACTTTTCTTTTTCTGTTAGGCCCTTTCCTGGTTTTGGTAATAGGGTGATACTGGCTTCATAGAATGATTTAGGGAGGATTCTCTCTTTTTCTATCTTGTGGATTAGTGTCAATAGGATTGGTACCAATTCTTCTTTGAATGTCTGATAGAATTCAGCTGTGAATCTGTCTAGTCCTGGACTTTTTTTTGTTGGCAATTTTTAAATTACCATTTCAGTCTCACTGCTTGTTATTGGTTTGTTGTGAGTTTTCATTTCTTTCTGGTTTAATCTAGGAGGGTTGTATATTTCCAGGAACTTATCCATCTCCTGTAGGTTTTCTAGTTAATGCTCATAAAGGTGTTCATAGCCTTGAATGATCTTTTGTATTTCTTTGGTATTGGTTGTAATATCTCCCATTTCGTGTCTAATTCAGTTTATTTGGATCTTCTTTTCTTGATTAATCTTGCTAATGTTCTATAAATTTTATCTATCTTTTCAAATAACCAGCTTTTTGTTTTATTAATTTTTTTGTATTTTATTTATTTTTGTTGTTGTTTGTTTCAATTTTATTTAGTTCTGCACTGATCTTGGTTGTTTTCTGCGGCTGGGTTTGGGTTTGGTTTGTTCTTGATTCACTGGTTCCTTAAGGTGTGACCTTAGATTGTCTATTTGTGCTCTTTCAGACTTTTCGATGTAGGTGTTCAACGCTATGAACTTTGCTCTTAGCACCACTTTTGCTATATCGCAGAAGTTTTGATAGGTTGTATCACTGTCACTGTTCAGTTCAAAGAATTTTCGGATTTCCATCTTGATTTCCTTGTTGATGCAAAGACCATTCAGGAGCAGGTTATTTAATTTCCATGTATTTGTAGTGTTTTGAGGGTTCCTTTTGGAGTTGATTTCCAGTTTTATTCCACTGTGGTCTGAGAGAGTACTTGATATAATTTCGATTTTCTTAAACTTGTTGAGGCTTGTTTTGTGGCCTATCATAAGGTCTGTCTTGGAGAATTTTCCACGTACCGGTGAATAGAATGTATATTCTACAGTTGTTGGATAGAATGAGGACATAAATATCTGTTATGTCCGTTTGTTCTATGGTATGGTTAAGTCCATTGTTTCTTTGTTGAGTTTCTGTCTTGATGACCTGTCTAGTGCTGTCAGTGGAGTATTGAAGTCCACCACTACTATCATGTTGCTGTCTATCTCATTTCTTAAGTCTGGAAGTAAATATTTTATAAATTTGGGAGCTCCAGGGTTAGGTACATATAATTTAGGATTGTGGTATTTTCCTGTTGGATTAGTCCTTTTATCATTATCTAATGTCCCTCTTTGTCTGTTTTAGCTGCTGTTGCTTTAAAGTTTGTTTTGTCTGATATAAAAATAGCTATTCTTGCTCACATTTCCTGTCCACATGCATGGAATATTTTTTTCTACCCCTTTACCTTAGGTTTATGTGAGTTCTTAGGTGAGTCTCTTGAAGACGACAGATACTTGGTTGATGAGTTCTTACCCATTCTGCCATTCTGTATCTTTTACTTGGAGCGTTTAGGCCATTTACATTCAACATTAGTATTGAGATGTGAAGTACTGTTCTATTCATCATGCTATTTGTTGCCTGAATACCTTGGTTTTTTTTTTTCATTGTGTTATTGTTTTATAGGCCCTGTGAAATTTATGATTTAAGGAGGTTCTGTTTTGTTGTATTTTCAGTATTTGTTTCAAGATTGAGAGCTCCTTTTAGCAGTTCTTGTGGTGGCTTAGTAGTGGCGAATTCTCTTAGGATTTGTTTGTCTGAAAAAGACTGTATCTTTCCTTCATTTATGAAGCTTAGTTTTGCTGGATACGAAATTGTTGGCTGATAATTGTTTTGTTTAAGGAGGCTAAATATAGTACCTCAATCCCTTCTAGCTTGTAGGTTTCTGTTTAGAAATCTCCTGTTAATCTGATAGGTTACCTGATGCTTTTGCCTCACAGCTGTTAAGATTCTTTCCTTCGTCTTGACTTTAGATAACCTAATGACTATATGCCCAAGTGGTGATCTCTTTGCTATGAGTTTACTGTGTGTTCTTTGAGCTTCTTTTATTTGGATGTCTAGATCTCTAGCAAGGCCAGGGAAGTTTTCCTTGATTATTCCCTCAAGTAAGTTTTCCAAACTTTTAGATTTTTCTTCTTCCTCAGGAACACCAATTAATTTTAGGTTTGGTTGTTTAACGTAATTCCAAATCTCTTGGAAGCTTTGTTCATTTTTTTTTGATTCTTTGTCTTTGTCAGATTGGGTTAATTTGAAAGCCTTGTCTTTGAGCTCTGAAGTTCTTTCTTCTACTTGTTTATTTCTATTGTTGAAACTTTCCAGTGTATTTTGCATATCTCTGAGTGTGTCTTTTATTTCCAGAGGTTGTGATTGATTGATTTTTATTTGTGGTATCTATTTCTCTCAAGATTTTTCCATCCATAGCTTGTATTAATTTTTAAATTTAAGTTGTTTTTCACCTTTCGCTGGTGCCTCCTTGAGTAGCTTAATAATTGACCTTCTGTATTCTTTTTCTGTCAATTCAGTGATTTCTGCTTGGTTTGGATCCATTGCTAGTGAGCTACTGTGATCTTTTGGGGTGTTACAGAACCTTGTTTTGTCATATTACCAGAATTGTTTTTCTGGTTTCTTCTCATTTGGATAGACTATGTCAGAGAAAGGATCTGGGACTCAAGGGCTGCTGTTTAGATTTTTTCTGGCCCCCAGCATGATCCCTTGATGTGGTGCTCTCCCCATTCCCCTATGGTTGGGGCTTCCTGAGAGCTGGACTGCTGTGATTGTTATTGCTCTTCTGGGTCTGGCCACCCAGCAGAGCTACTAGGCTATGGGCTGGTACTTGGGGGTGTCTGCAAAGAGTCTTGGGATGTGATCTGTCTTCAGGTCTCTCAGCTGGTCTCTCAGCCAGCACTTGCTCCAGTTACCACCACCACACCTGGCTAATTTTTGTATTTTTTGTAGAAATGGGGTCTCCCTATGTTGCCTAAGCTGAATTTGACCTCCTGGGCTCAAGCGATCATCCCACCTCAGCCTCCCAATGTGACGGGATTACAGACATGAGCCACGCACTCGACTTAATCTTGTCTTTTACTTCCGTTTTTTTTTTTTCTGAGTTTCATCACTTTCTTCTCACTCGTTCATGTTTTTTGTCCGTGTCTTTTCTTAGTTTTGGAATTTCTGGCTCAAGGTGGCTTTTCACATCCCTCATCCTGCCTATTTCTTTATCTGTATTTTATTCTGTATTTTGGTGTCTTGTATTTCCTCAGTGCTTCCTATGAACTATTCATTTGAGCCCCTCTCTTGGGCATTTAATAATTTATTATTTATCTTTGAGATTTTTTTTTTTTTTTTTTTTTTTTTTTTTGGTTACCCAGGCTGGAGAGCAGTGGTGCAATCATACCTCTCTGCAGCCTTGAACCCTAGGCTCAAAGGGATCCTGCTGCCTCAGCCTCCCAGATAGCACTACAGACGTGAGCAACCACATTCGGCCAACTTTTTTATTTTTGTTTTTTTGTAGAGATGGGGTCTCACTATGTTGCCCAGAATGGTCTCAAACTCCTGGCTTCAAGAAGTTCTCCTATTTTGGCCTCCCGATATACTGGGATTACAGGCATGAGCCAGAGCACCTGGCCTAATTTTGTCATTTTCTTCCATTTCTTTTCTGAGGGTCATCATTTTCTCTTCACACTTTCCTGTTTTTTGTCCATATCTTTTCTTAGTTTTTGAATTTCTGGCTCAAGGTAGCTTTTCCTATCCCAAATTCTTGTTTGAGTATATTGGTTCCATCTGGAATGTTGCCTTCTAGTTTTCTTGTGCTTCATGGTTGTTTTGTTGAAGGGAATTTACCTCTGTTGCTGTGTGTTGGATATTCTGTCTTTTTAAAATAATACTTCAGTATGAGTCTGTTCATCATTTTTTTGTTTGTTTTTATGATATTGGGGTGTTTTATAGGATTTTTAGCTCATTGGCTCCCTCTTCTGTCACTACAGATCTTTGTTTTGGTAGCATCGGAAGGTTTGTGGTCTCTGAATTTTAGCTCTCTTGTCATCGGGTAGGATTCCAAATTTTCCCTTTTTTCCTGTTTCTCTTTTAGCCATCCAATAGCCAAAGGGCATTTCTCTCTACTTTTTGTTTTCTTATTTATTTCCCAGAAGGTACGTGTTTCAAAAACTGGTCGTTAAGATTGTGTCTGCTTTTACATCCCATCCCTATAGTCAGCTCTCTGATCTGTCTGGATACCTTTTTAGTATTTTGAAACTTAGGGTTGACTTTGTCTTTCCTCTGATGGTTTTAGATCAACCTTAAGTTCATCACTAATTCCCTTCTCTCTTTGTTATAGTTTTTCACATTCTACCTTTGTTTGCAATAAAGCCTTCTGGCAGATCAGGGACAGAGGGAGGAGCATGAGATATCACTTGCTGGGATTAGGTGTTTTTTTCTTATTTTTATTTACAGTTGTTTTGGATTTTGGTAAGTTCTGTTTTCAAGTGATCCCGAGGACATGGTTTTTGTGTAGTTTTGCTGCTTATTTTTCTTGTTCTCTATTGCTTCTGGGGGAAATATTGAAAGATGGAGACATAAGCGACCACCTTTGTCAGCCTGGGAGTTTCCAAAGCTGAATGTTTTAAAAGTGCATTTTTAACTATTTTTCTTCATTTTGAGTTTTGATGTTACATTTTGTCACATTATCTCATTAAATTTGCACACCTCTGAGCTACACATACTATCTCCATTTCATGAATGAAGAAATCAAGGTCCAGCAAGGGAGATCACACAACCAGAAACTGATAGAGATTCTAATCAACTCTAAAATTGTATGATGCCAAGCTCTTGTTCTTTCCACTACATCTTGCCATCTCCCTGAGTAACTGAACTTAGAAAGCCCATGCATTAATTAAATACTGCAACCTAAAACATTTTAGTGATTATAAATGTAAACTGTCAGTTTATTCATCTGTTCCTTGTCCCTCCTGTTATCTTGCAGTCCTGTTATATTTTTAGTAGCCTCTTCTCCACTGGCTTCTACTCCTTGACCTTCTAAGGTACATTTTCTTTCCTGTAAATGAGATCATGTACATTAAGTGCTGTCTCTTGAAAAAAATGATTCAACAGATGTCAATTTTGTTTATTTATTTCTTTTCCTAATAGAGGTTTTTACTCTATCTCCCCTTAAAGCAGACCTACCATCATTTCCCTCTTGGCCCACTTTCACGTACGGGAGGACCCGTGCACACTCACCTTGCTTTCAAAACTCATTGCCCTCCCTGTGCAAACTCCTCACTTCATGGAAATGATAGCCCCAAGTAGCAGTTGGCAACAGCTTTTGGCTCCTCCTTTCTGGAGTGGGTGTTTTATTGTCTGTAGTTTTCTTTAAAGTAATTTAATCTGCACCTTAGGGGTGCTTAGTTAACATTTTTGAAGTACCTTAATCATGAATCTACACTCCAGGGGTAGTTAGTTAACATTTGAAAGACCCTAATCAAAATTCTATACTCCAGAGGCAACCAGTGCCTCAGATATTGCTCTCAACCTGTACCAGTGGGTGCATTAATTAGAATAAAAGATGTAAGAAGTAATTTTTCACGGTGAAGGGAATGCTATTTAAGATATGTAGTTGGCCAGTTTCCTACACAGAGATAAGACATGAGTGGAGGCTGAGGATACAGATTTGGCAAGGGCAACAGTCTTCCAACCTAGGTAGGCCCTTGATTTGGTCCTGTGCTTGCTGCTTTTGATGGAGGATTTGGTTTGGTTGGCTCACCTGGCCTGTGGAGCGCATTAAGTGTCTATTACCCCGCATGGGCCAAATCCAGCCTGCTTCTGTCTGCTTCTCCATCCAGTGCTCATTGAAACTGTACTCCGGCTCCTCTCCATGTTTGCATTTCTTGTCCACAGAGATGTTATTCTCAATCTTGAGTCAGATGATTTCTTTTTAATTTCTTAATTTACATTTTTAAATTTAATTATATTTTGAGCATATTGGATATGTTAAGAGTGTGAATTTATAGTGCCATTTTGATCAGAAGCACTCACATTATTTTTAAATGGTAACTTTCTTACTATTTTCTACTTGAGAATATTGTCAGTATTCTCAGGCCAGGTTCCCATCTGTGGGGCTTCTAGATAAGTAACTTGTTTGATATTCTAGTGGTCTAATTAGGCTGGGTGATGTTTTTGAACATTCCTTTTTATATTTAATTCTATTCAATAGTGACAGTTCTCACGTGATAGAGGGATAATATTCTTGAATACATGTGATTTAAGTTACGTAGATTGAAATCATATACGTGATTTTTGTGTAATTTGTGTATCATGCGTAGTATAAGGAATGACATCTACCAAGAGTTTCTATAGTAAACATTACTGTTGTCCTATATCTTAGTTAACATGTACAAATATAAATGAAATAATGCAGTTTATGAAGTAAAACATTGAAGTATATCACCAGGGCCCTTATTTTCTGGGGTTTGGTGACGTGTATGTGTGGTATGGCATATATTACTGATCTTGTCCCATCAAATATACTGAGCAAAGGAAGCAGTCATGATGAACTGGTGGTCTAGATTGCTTTCTGTACTCACTAGGACACGAAGTAATTTTTTAAATAAAATATTTAACTGTACAAATAGTCTATTTAGCTTTTTTATATGTTATTTTTTAAGTGAGCCATCTATAATATAGGTATACATGTAAGTAGCTGTAGGCTATGTAACCAAGGATATATAGATGTAAACTATACTTTTTTTTTTTTTTTTTTTTTTTTTTTGAGGCAGAGTTTTGCTGTCTTGCCCAGGCTAGAGTGTAGTGGTGCGATCTTGGCTCACTGCAACCTCCACCTCCTGGGTTCGAGCAATTCTCCTGCCTCAACCTCCCGAGTAGCTGGGACTACAGGCGTGTGCCACCACACCCAGCTAATTTTTGTATTTTTAGTAGAGAAGGGGTTTTACCATGTTGGCCAGGATGGTCTCGATCTCTTGACCTCTTGATCCGCCTGCCTCAGCCTCCGAAAGTGCTGGGATTACAGGCGTGAGCCACCACACCCAGCCTGTAAACTATACTTAGTGGAATCATGGAATTGTAGCGAATGAAAGGACCATATATATTATCTAGTCAATCTTTTCATGAGTCCCAGAGAGTTTTAGCTAAGCCCTCCTTTCATGATTCCATTCTTAGCTTCAATCACAGAGATGATTTATAGCCATTTAGACATACATACCAATATATCCATATCTATACATACAATGTGTGTGTGTGTGTAGGGGGCTGTGATCACAAGCACTTGGGGCCAATAGAATTTTAGTAGAAATAATTGGTTAAAGGGCATTAAAATCTTTTAATATTTAGCATTATCAGTCTGTGAAAGTCTTCGAAACTAGGTTTGAGAAATCTGTACTCATTAAGACCCTCAGAGCAGAAAAATCAAGGGTAAGAGAACTGGGAAAGGAAGTTAAGTATTTCTAATTTTAAAGTGTTCTAAAACCTACACGTTGAGTACATATTGTAGCAATATAGATACTAGGGAATGATTTGGAGTTCAGTAGTTTGGAAATACGTATATTTTGTTATAATTCTGGTGTGAGACTTTACTGAATTCCTGTTAAATTATTTTTGTGCAGGGCTTTTTTCATAAAGCACCAATAATTCTACCTGACCTCACAGGGTTTTGTGATATTAGACTAGTCATGGTTGATTATATTATCCTTTTAAATTGCCTTTTAATTTTCAGCTGATGTAAGTGAAATAGATAATATGAATTAATTAATATTGGATCTGTTCAGTGTTTATGCTCTAGGAGATTTCAGGAGACAAACAGAAAGAGAAGGTTCTAAACAAGTGCCATTTGGGGCTGTGTCATTTTATTATTCATACCTTGCTTATTTGTTGTTTTTTAATGGGCTATCTATCATATTAGTGTGTATGTAAGTGGCTACATGTGACATAATCTCAAGTCTTATTGATTTAAACTGCATTTACCTCATCACTAATCACTCTTGTGGCAGGTAGCTGCAGTGTTCAGGGGGCACTTTGTATGTGTCACGTTTGTGACTCATACGTGCTCTTTTGTGAAGAGCATTTTGTCTCACCTAAATTCCTATTACTTTTTGGTCCTACCTGAAGCTCTGCTTACAGTTTTGCGTATTTCTACCCGCAATCCCCAAACATGCTGAATTTAGTTGGCTTGTTGGCCGCTAAATACTTTTCTCTCCTTGCTGTGGGGTTGGTTTTGCTGGATGAAGTACTTCTCTTTCCTGAAGTATCTAGCTTCTTCATGTGTAAAACAAAACCAGTAACTGAAATGTCAAATTTGGAAATATCAATGACTTTTTTTGATCTGCCTTCAGAGTTGCATTGTCATCTTTATAAGCTTAAGACTTCCTGGTTTTATTCCAAGTTTTACTAATATTCAAAAAGTTTATTTGTTAAATCCCATATCATCAAGTGCACTCCACATTGCAAGTAAAACCAAATGAATCTGATCATTATACCTCTTTCTCCTCATGGATTTCAGGGATCTAATGAGCTTAGTAAGATTTGCATCATGGATAAATAGAGGACTTATTCTTATAAGAATAAAACTTGTGTAAGTGATTATATCATGTATGTAATTAAAATGGTTTTGATTCAGATTTAAATTTTTTTTTTATTGTGGTAACGTCACATACCATAAAGCCTACCATTTTAACCAGTTTGGAATGTACAGTCCTGCAGTGTTAAATACATTGATAGTGTTGTGCAACCATCACCACCATCTATTTCCATTACTCTTTTCATTCTTGTAAAACTGAAACTCTGTACTCATTAAAGACCAATTCCCCATACCCCTCTTCTCCCAGCTCTTGGCAACCACCATTCTACTTTCTGTTTCTATGAATTTGACTAAGTACGGCATATAAGTAGAAACATACAGTATTTGTCTTTTTTTTGACTGAGTTATTTCATTTAGCATAATGTACTCAAGGTTCATCCATGTTGTAGCATGTGTCAGAATTTCCTTCCTTTTTAAAGCTGAATAATATTCCATTGTATGTATATATCACATTTTGCTTATCCATTCATGCGTTGATGGACACTTGAGTTGCTTCCACATTTTAGTGATTGTGAATAATGCTGCTATGAAAATGAGTGTACTCTTCAAGACCCTGCCTGCAATTCTTTAAGTGTATACTCAATTAGAATTGCTGGATATATAGTAATTTCATTTTTAATTTTTTGAGGAACCGCAATATGGGTTTTCATAGTGGCTGTACTATTTTACATTCCCAGCAACAGTGCACAAGCATTCCAATTTCTCCACATCCTTGCCAACTCTTGCTATTTCCTGTTTTTTTTTTTGGGGGGGGGGTGATATTAATAGTAGCCATCCCAATGAGTGTAGGGTGGCATCTCATTTTAGCTTTGATTTGCATTTTCCTAATGATTAGTGATGTTAGGCATCATTTCAAGTGCATATTGGCCATTTGTATATCTTCTTTGGAAAAATGTCTATTCAAGTCCCTTGCACATATTCAAGTTGACTTTTTTGTTGAATTTAGGACTTCTCTATATATTTTGTATATTAATACCTTATCCGATATGTGATTTTGAATTTTTTGTCCTATTCTGTTGGTTGCCTTTTTACTTTGTTCTTAGTGTCTTTTGGTGCACAAAAATTTTAAAATTTTCATGCAGTCCAATTTGATTATTTTTTCTTTTATTGCTTGTGTTTTTGGTATCATATCCAAAAAATCATTACCAAATCCAATGTCATAAAGCTTTTGCCCTGTGTTTTCTTCTGAGAGTTTTATTGTTTTAGGTCTTACATTTAGGACTGTGATCTATTTTGAGTTAATTTTTGTATGTGGTGTTAGATAAGGATCCAACTTCATTTTTTGTATGTAGATATTGTTTCCCTGTACAGCATTTGTTGAAAGGCCGTCCTTTCCCCATTGAATGGTCTTGGTATTCTCGCCAAAAATCATTTGACTGTGTATGTGAGGTTTTTTTCCCTAGGGTCTCTTTTCTATTCCATTGGTCTATATATTTGTCTTTGTGCCAGCACCACAGTGTTTTGATTACTGTAGCTTCTAAGTAAGTTTGAAATTAGGAAGTAAGTTTTGAAATGAAGTATGAGTCTTCTAGATTTGTTCTTCTTTTTCAAGATGGTATTGGCTATTCTGGATCCCTTGAGATTCTGTATGAATTTCAGGATGGTCTCTCTCTGCAAAAAATGTCATTGGGATTTTGATGGGGCAGTTGCATTGACTTTGTAGATTGCTTTAGGTATAATAGTATTGGCATCTTAACAGTAGTAAGTCTTCCAGTCCATGCACATGGGATGCGTTTCCATTCATTTATTTGTTTCCATTAATTATAATTTTTTAATTTAGCAACAATTTTATGGCTTTCATTATATAGCTTATATATATATATTATAGCTTTCATTATATAAAGCTTTCATTATATAAGTTTTTCACCTTTTTCGTTAATTCCTGATTATTCTTTTTAATGTAAACTGAATTATTTTTATAATTTCCTTTTGAGATTGTTCACTGTTAGTGTATAGAAATGCAATGGACTTGATCATAGTGTATAGTCCTATAAGTATGCTGCTGAATTCAGTTTGTTAGTGTTTTGTTGAGGATTTTTACATCAGTGTTCATAAGTGATATTGGTTTGTAGTTTTATTATACTGCTTTTGTCTGGCTTTGGTATCAGGGCAATGCTGGCCTCATAGAATAACTTAGGAAGTTTTCTTCCTTCCTCTAGAATTTTTTGGAAAAGTTTGGTTTTCTTTAAATGTTTGGTAGAATTGACCAGTGAAGCCATCAGGTCTAGTGCTTTTCTTTGTTGGAAGATTTTAGACTACTTGTTTAATCTCCTTACTAGTTATAGATCTATTTGGATTTTCTATTTCTTTGTGATTTAGTGTTGATAGGTTTTATGTTTCCAGGAAATTGTACATTTCATCTATGTTATATAACTTGGTGTTGTACAATTATTCACAGTACTCTGTTTAATTTATTTCTCTAGAATCAATGGTAATGTAACTTCCATTTCTGAATTTAGTCATTTGAGTCGTCTCTATTTTTTTCTTAGTTCACCTGGCTAAAGATTTGTTATTTTTGATGATGTTTTCAAAGAACCAACTTTCATTTCATCAGTTTTTGGTATTGTTTTTCTATTCTCTATTTTATCTCTGCTCTAATCTTTATATTTACTTTTTTCTGCTAGCTTTGGTTAGTTTGTTCTGTTTTCAGATTCCTTAAGCTGTAAAATTAAGCTGTTGTTTTGAGATCTTTTTTGTTTTTTACCGTAAGCATTTATAACTATAAATTTCTCCTTTTTTGCTGTTTTTCCTGCATCCTGTAAATTGTATTTCATATGTTGTGTTTTCATTTTCATTAATCTCTAAGTAATTTTCTAATTTCCTTTGAGGTTTCTTCTTTGATACATTGGTTTTTAAAGAGTGTGTTAATTGACATAAGTTTGTGAATTTTCCCTTTTTAACTTTGTTATTGATTTCTAACTTTATCCCTATTTAGTTAGAGAAGATACTTTGTGTGATACTTTCTACCTAAATCTATTGAGACTTAATTGGCAGCCTAATATACGGTTTGTCCTGGAAAATGTCCCATGTGTACTTGAGAAGAGTGTGTGTGTTGCTGTTTTGGGGTAGAGTGTTCTGTATGTGTCTGTTAGATCTAGTTGGTTGATTGTGTTAAGTCTTCTATTTCTTTATTTCTGTCTGGTTGTTCTATCAATTATCTAGAGTAGGATATTGAAGTCTTCAACTGTTGTAGAACTGCGTATTTCTGCCTTCAATTCTGTCAGTTTTTGCTTCATATATTTTGATAGTCATTAGGTGTATAAATGTTTATAATGGTTATATCTTCTTACTGTGTTGAGCCTTTTATTAATATATAATGTCCTTCTTTGTCTCTTGTAATCTTTTTTTGATTTAAAGTCTATTTTTTCTGCTCTTGTTTTGCTGCTGTTTTCATGGAATATCTTTTTCCAGCCTTTTACTTTCAGTCTATTTGTGCCTTTGAATCGATTTGTGCCTTTGTAGACAGCATATAATTGGATCATGAATTTTTATTCATTTTACCAGTCTCTGTCTTTTGGTTGGACAGTTTAACGCATTTACATTTAAAATAATTACTGATAAGGAATGACTTATTTCATACATTTTGCTATTTTTTTCTATATGCATTATTTTTTTACCCCTCATGTTCTACATTACTGTATTATTTTGTGTTTAGTTGACTTTTTATAGTGAAATGTTTAAATTCCTTTCTCATTTCCCGATGGTATACATTCTGTAGCATTTTTCTTTGTGCTTACCATAGGAATTACATTTAACATTCTAAAGTTATAACTCTCTAACTTGAATTTATACCAGTTTAACTTCAATAAAATACAAAATCTCCACTCCTTTAATGGCTCTGTCCCTACCACTTTTGGTTGTTGATGTCACAGAATTATATCTTTATACATTGTGTGCTCAAAAACATAAACTAATAATTCTTTTAAATGCATTAATCTCTTAAATGATGTAAAAAACAAAATGTGGATTTATAAACCAAAGTTAACAGTAATACTAGCTTTTAGACTAATAATTGTGTTTTAAAAATCTTTTAATATTTTAAATTATGTAGAAAACAGTAGTTAGAAATAATTGTCTTGTTGTAACACTACTAATTTTTATAATTGCCTAGACGTTTATCTTTATTGAGATATTTATTTCTTCATATGCCTTCTAGTTACTGTCTAATGTCCTTTCATTTTAACGTGCAGGACTTTATAAAGCATTTCTTGCATGGCGGTCCTGATGGTACTGAAATCCTGTAGCTTTTGTTTACTTGGCAATGTCTTAATTTTTCCCAATCACTTTTGAAGGACAGTTTTGTGAGATACAGAATTCTTGGTTGACAGTTTTTTTATTTGTTTGTTTGTTTCTTTTGGCACTTTGAACTAATCCACTGCCTTCTGGCCTCGGAAGTTTCTGATGAGAAATCTGTGGATAATCTTATTGGGGATCCTGTATGTGATGAGTAACTTCGCTCACTACTTTCAAGATTATCTCTTTGTATTTTGAAAATTTGATTTTAATGTGTCATGGTGTAGGTCTCTTTGAGTTCCTCTCACTTGGAGTTTTTTGAGCTTCTTGGATGTTTATATTCATGTATTTCATCAAATTTGAGATGCTTTCTGCTATTATTTCTTTAAATATTCTCTGCTCTTTTCTCTCTTTCTTCTCCTTTCAGAGCTCCCACAATGTCTAAATTGTATCCTGTGGGCTGTCTTCACTTCTCTTCAATCTTTTTTCATTCTGTTCTTCAGATGATAATTTCCATTGTCCTATCTTGACGTTTGCTGATTTTTTTTCTTCTCCCTGCTCACATCTACCTTTGAATCCCTCTAGTGCATTTTTCATTCCACGTATACTTTTCAGCTCAAGAATTTCTTATTCTTTTTATTTTTTTAGTTCTTATATCTCTTTACTGATATTGCCAGTTTGTTTATACATTATTTTCTTGACTTTCTCTTTATTTTTTGTTATTTGAGCATCTTTAAAACAGTTAAAACTTTAAAAAAAACTTTTCAAAAGTTTTTTTTCTTAATATATCTACCATTAAGTCTTTTTCAGGGACAGTTTCTGTTGATTTATTTTTTTTCCTTTGAATGGGCCATATTTTCCTCTGTATTTCTATGCTTTGTGATTTTTTGTTGTTGTTGAAAACTGGGCATTTGAGTTTAATGATGTGGTGACTCCAGAAATCACATTCTCCCTCTTTTCCCGGGTTTGCTGGGTTTTGATGTTGTTATTGTTTTGTTTTATAAATTATTGTAGCCAGTGTCTATCCTAAGGATCAGCCTGGGTGTTAATTTAAGATCTCCTCAAATAAAGCTTTTCTAAGCCTGCACCTTTACATGGGCATGCACAGTCACCTTATAATTTTTTCAATACATGCATTTGTTTTTGAATGTCCTAGTCCTAATGTTTGGCTTTAAAAAGGGGAGCAAGAGAAAAATAAAGGCAGTGGGGGAAGGCTGCTGGCTCTTTAAATTCCCTGGAATTTACTTCAGCAAGAGTAGGAGGGGCTTGAAAAATTGGAGGAGGTGCAACAACAATTGTCACGTGCCTCTTTGTACCTCTGTGATTAGAGGAAGCAATCAGCGATCAGAGCATAGATTCTTGATACTTGGCGGGCAGGGTTCTTTTTGCCCACCCTGTCTTCCCACCAGGTGTGTGCAAGGTACTCCAGGAACAGGTACAGGGATGTCTGCCACAGTGCTGGGTAGCTACTTTGGTAAGAGCTGTAATTGAAGTCGACCACAATTTACCATCCAAGTGTTCCCTTGGAAGTTGCAAGCCTTCCATAGACTCCAGAGTTACAAAATAGTTATATCAGACAGATTCTGCCAGTACAGTCGTGTAGGTGGGGAGATTCCTGGTGCCTCCTACTCTGCAGTCTTCCCAGAATCCTCCTTAAGAGCGTTTTATAAGCTGGGAACCCCCAAAATAGGGACTGAGGAGAATGCCCTACAGTGGATTTCACATCATCTGAAGTAGGGGTTTTATGGACTTTGTGTAGCAGTTACAAGAACTCATTCCATATACTGGGATGTTTTCTTTCTTCCCTAGTAGATTTCAGTACCATTCTAGTAGTGCTGAATAACTTAGAATGGCTTGTAGTCTGAGTTTGAATCTACTAAGGAAGAATGTATTCATTATTTCAGGATATTGCAGATTTTTAAAATCTTGCATTTGTTTTGAGAGATGGAGGACAGAGGTGGATGGGGAAAACTTTTGACTATTAGGCTCCATCTTCAGCTCTGTACTCACTTTTGCTTTTGTATATCTTAATCCAGCCATTTGTAAAATGAGGCAGTTACTTTTAAGTCAGAGATTTGTAATGTCCTATTTTTTTGGCAGTTGCGAAACCCGGAATTCCTATGTGAAGTTTTGCATATGTATATTCATACTTTGGAGAGCAAGGCCTATGGCTTTCAGTAGATAACAGAGATCTCCTATCAGCAGTTCTCCCCTCTCTCCAACTTGCCACAGGGGTTAAAAACTAAAGTTTTGGTTATTTCTTCCATTTCAGTGCCAAATTGTTTGAATGAATGCTGTATTCTAAAGATCTACAGAGGCTTTTGACATATAACATTACTTCTCAGAAGCCTTTCATGGATTATTAGCAAGATCTGTCTCCTATAGATAATTATGTTGTAGCAGACATATGTTTAAAGAAAAATAGGTTGTTCTTTTGTATTTATGAAATACCTCTTCGTTACCCTATTTGCTCAAAGTCTTGTCTCACTTGTATGTATTGTTTTCCCTTAATCTTTTTAAAAAATTTATTATAATTTTAATTTATTTATCACTCTTCCCCCTGTGTGTGTTCATGATGTCTTTTTCTCCAGCGACTTACCACTTTTAACTAACAAATACAAACCTGAGGCTAGGATCCAGCTCTTCAGAATTCTCTTGCAGCACCACATATGGCATTTTATAAACAGCGAGTGCCTAATAAATGTCATGAGCCAGTGGACTCATGGCAGAAGTAGTAGTCTGTGGAAAACTTCCCATGGTGATTTGTTTACTAATTTTTATTGCATCTGCCTCTTATTACTAACTGATGGGTATGATTTGAGGAATATAAATGTTATTTTGTGACTTTTGGATGGTTACTGTGCAAATATAATTTAATTGAAAAATCCTCTTTAATTCTTTAAGAGAGTAATCAAGGCAGTGATTTCGTTTATTAGACTGCTCTGTTTTGGGGTTTTTGAGTGGAGTCTGTATCTATTATTGTTATTATTTAATTTTTCAGTGAGGGAGATAAATCTGCAGGACATCAAGGAAGATTTAGAATTGGATCCAGAGGAAAACAGCACCCTGTTTATGGGTATCCTCATTAAGGGCTTGGCGAAACTGAAGAAGATCCCAGAGACAGTTAAGGCAATCATAGAGCGCTTGGAGCAGGAGTTGAAGCAAATTGTGAAGAGGTCTACAACCCAGGTGGCAGACAGTGGCTATCAGCGGGGGGAGAACGTTACTGTGGAGAACCAACCAAGGTAGGTGGGAGTGTATTTTGTATTTTTGACAACTCTATTTATTGCACATTTTCTAGGGTGGGGCGTAAGTAACTTACCTTCTGTTGATGTTGTTTTCTTGAACTTAGGATACTATAGCCCATACAGGCCAGGCACAGTGGCTGACGCCTGTTATCCCAGCACTTTGGGAGGCTGAGGCAGGCGGATCACTTGAGGTCAGAAGTTTGAGACCAGCCTGTACTGGTAGTGAAACCCCGTCTCTACTAAAAATACAGAAATTAGCTGGGCATGGTAGTGCATGCCTGTAATCCCAGCTGTTCTGGAGGCTGAGGCAGGAGAATTGCTTGAACGCAGGAGGCGGAGGTTGCAGTGAGCCGAGATTGCACCGTTGCTCTCCAGCCTAGGTGACAGAGCGAGACTCCGTCTTAAAAAATAAAAAGGATACTATAGCCCATACAAACTTTGATTGGTAAAACAGCTTGACTAGGCATAATTCAGCTGTCTGTTTTTTAATGTTGTTGAAAAATTCAAAGCATATTGTCACTCAATGAAAAATATGGACATATTTATAGTAAAGATTGTCGATATTTAAACATTTAAAGAATAAATAAATTGAATCAAATAATGTAGCAGCTATTGTACACATACTAAGTACTCAGCAATGTTCAAGGCAATTTATGTATATTATCTCACTTAATTATCACTACAACTGTATGAGCTAGTTATTAGTATCCACATATTGCAGTTAGGAGAACTGGAGCTCAGAGATTGAATAATTAGCAAGCTCTTAGAAAAAGTCTTGGTGTTGACTACTAGTCCATTTGATTCTAAAATCCATGGTCTTTCCTGTGTCTCATGCTTTCTTCTTTAATGTGTAATGATATTTCCAATAGACAAATCAGTCTCAGGAATTTTTAAAACAATAAGATTTGAATTTCATAATTCTTATTTCATATGGAGAGTATGGAAATTGAATTCAGATTCTAACTTTGTGACTATCATATACCAGGAGATCATGTGTGACAAACAAGAAGAAATCATAATCTTGTAGATACGTTGTTAAGGAGATATCTACTGTTTATACCTAGGGCTCAAAATTTTTTTAAAAGAAGATAAAATTAAGGAGAAATAATAACTCATTTAGTATAGAGTTCTCTATAGACTTATTTAAATTTTTTGGAAAAATTAATACTGTATTTCTGTGTTCTTTTGCATATGTAAATAACATTGATTTCAATTATACTTTAACATTTCAAAAATTAATTTCCTTGTAAACTTGATTCAAAAGTACTATGTTTGGTGAATGGAACTACCCTTTATCCTTCTCCTGCCACAGAATGTTTCAAAGTAAATATTTGGCCAGGCACAGTGGCTCATGCCTATAATCCCAGCACTTTGGGAGGCTGAGGTGGGCGGATTGCTTGAGGTCAGGAGTTCGAGAGCAGCCTGGCCAACATAGTGAAACGCCAACTCTACTAAAAATACAAAAATTAGCTGGGCATGGTGGTGCATGCCTGTAGTCCCAGCTACTTGGGAGTCTGAGGCACAAGAATTGCTTGAACCGGGGAGGCGAAGGTTGCAGTGAGCCGAGCACACTACTGCACTCCAGCCTGGTTGACAGAGTGAAACTTCATCTCAAACAAACAAACAAACACCCCAAAAAGCCAAAACCAAACAAACAAAAACACCAAAAGTAAATATTTGATGGGTTTTGGAGAACAGACCTGACTTTGTATCCCCATTTTGTGATTTGCAAAAATTAACCTGTCTTACAGAGTTGCTTGCTTTAGATGAGGTTATATGGTTGTGGTGCTTAGTGGAATAGCACCAGTAAGTACTATAACATGCATGCATGCTTGTATAAAATGCGTGTGTATATGAATATATGTTTATTATCGGCGCCTTCCCCAAATTCCATGTTCTATGATCACTTACATCATGATCCAGAGAAGCTGGAGAATGGTTCTTTGAACTTTTGCCTTTCTTCTTTCTTTGCCTGGTACCTGGATTTTCGTGAAGACCTTTTGACTCCTTACTGATGAATACTCTGAAATTCTGGTTTGCTCTTTGCCTGTTGCTGCAAGTTCCTAGATGAATACAGTGAACTTTCCTAGGGAAATAACATTACTATAGTATATGTTGGAAATAAAAGGGCATGGATTAATAACTTTTCTGCAGATCTCATTATAGTACCTTTAAAAGCACTGTGTCTTTCATAGGAGTTTCATCTTTTTTTTTCCCCTTGCCTAAACCCCTTCCAGAATTCACGAGTGGAAATTATAGCACTAGAAGTATAATAGAAATTCAGCACACTGCCCTGGGAAATACTAAATGTTTCTCTATGAGAAATGAGTCAGCAGCAGGATTTTTTTTCCCTGTTAAGTGTCTTTTGTTTGTCAGTATTTTAGAAAGCTTTTGTAGGCAGGATATATTGGACACTAACAAGTGAATGAGCTGTTTGCCTTGGCTGTATGTGTAAACATAATCCCATTTTATAAAACATACAAATTCAAGATTTGGGACCCAAACTGTTTATTATGAGACAAAATAGTACAGAGAAAGCAAATATTTAGAGTAAACCACTTTGTTAGAAGATCAAAGATTAAATTTTGGGTCTGGGATTCCAAAGGACTGATAATTTTGAGCTAGTCTCTAGTGGTTATGTGCTGTCAAATGCTTTAAAACTTTTCAGGAATTAATTCTCTTGAATTAAGCACAGTCATTCAAAAATGATCAGCATTGTTGCTTCTAGAGGATTGGAATTTTAGAAGCAATATTGTCAAATTATCCCTTGAAGCTTGTGGTGCTTTTGTGCATTGAATTTTACTTAGGAAGGTATTAGTGGCATTTATTTCAGAGAGAAGTAAAATCACAATACTTGGCATTATTTATTATTGTTTACCATTCAAGGAATTTTATGGCTAAAGATATATGAATTTATTTTTTTAAAGAAAGTTGGAACAGAGACCAAAAAATCCATGAATCCTGTTTCCCAACATGCATATTTTCTCCCCCACCCTCCAATGAAATATCCTGTTCCAAAACATTAGCTATTCTGAGACAAGATACCCATACTGTAATTTTCCCTAAAAGTTTCATCATCTTATTAAATATATTCTGGTTGTGATGCATTGCAG